>NC_135181.1:26877656-27193437 GCF_041146795.1 Maylandia zebra | reverse complement strand
AAGATCCAAAAACCAGGGGAAGATTATCCTGAATGTGACATCTGCCAGATTTAAATCCAGTTTTTGGTTTGGACCTGTTCTCATAACTTGTAGATTACACCTTGTACATACGACACTCTGACACCAAATGACAGAAATCTGAGTAGTTCGCTTTTTGTAGTTTGCACATGTCAGTGCATCCACAGAAAGGCTCTGACATCACAGATCGCTCTGACATCACAGTGCTCACTATCTCCTCTTCCTCACAGTCCTCTCAGACTCGGATGGGCTTCACTGTTGGCTGCTTTCAGGTTTAGAGTCTCTGGCAGCTCAATTTCAGAGAAGGAAATACAAAGCAGTGACATGAATGACAGGAAGTGACATTAGTCAAAGTACTGATGTATCATTAATCTCTGATTAATCTGCTGATTAATCAACGAATCATGTAATCAGAGTCCAGAAACTTGTTCAACATGCACAAATCAGTAAATGTTTCAAACCGGAGAAACAGTTCCCAATCAATTAATTATTAATCATCAATCAGTCAGGTTTTGCTGACGTTTCTGAGCATCAAACAGTCCGACCTGCTGACCTCAGCACCTCATGATCACATCACTGGATTAAACACAGACACTCCCAAACAGGTACAGACCAAACACTCAGAACACCACCACCTGCGGAAATTACTATTCCGTCCAATCACATCCCTCATAACAGATGGCATCACTCAACCGGAACGCCGTCCACACTCTCCTGGGAGATCTCAGAGTCCAGGGAGTAGCAGGAGCTGCCATTGTCCTGAGTGTCCCTGTTGGGCTCCTCAGAGAGAGCTATGGGGGTGCCCACTGAAGCTCCACCCCCAGCCCCTCCCCCAGGCTCAGCAGCACTGTCGCAGAAGTGGGCGGAGGCCTGGAAGAGCTGGCTGCAGAGGCGATTGTAGCGGTGGTAGCGGGACGGCTTGCCTGTGTGGGTGTACATGTGCTCCTGCAGCTGGCTCTTGTGGGAGAAGCGTAGGCTGCAGACGGCGCAGGCAATCTTACGTTTGCGTGAGTGCAGGGAGGGAGCAGGGCTACTCCCCCCTCCTCCACTCCCACCACCTCCTCGGCTCCGCCTCAGCTCAGCAGCCAGCTGGTTGGCTAGCGCCTGGCTCTGTCTCAGAGCTTCCTCCAAACATCCTGCATCCAGCTGCTCCTGGGTTCCTGGAGGACCCTCCTCTAGGCCGGCTTCCAGCTCGCCACCCTGTGACAGCCCCTCCATGAGACGGGCGGGGTCGAGGGCGTGGCTGAATAGGTGCTCCCGCAGGCCCTCTGGGGAGGAGCAGCGCTCTCCACAGCGGGGACAGAGCAGCACTAGCGGCCGGTCTTTGAACAGGAGGCCCTGAATAGGACTGCTGTCCTGAATTGGAGACCCTGCACCTGGACCCTCCTCGCCGTCCTCCTCCTCCTCTAAGCGTTCCTGCTTGATATGGGTAGTTGAGATGTCAGAATCGTCTCCGGATGCCACAGAGCAACGTAGCGCTGAGGCCTGATGGTCCGATGATACCCCCTCCAGTCCGACAGCAAGGGACAGCTGGGAGTGAGACCGGGCCCCTCGGTCAGAGGACCGCCCATCCTCGGCCCCGCGGGACACCGTGGTGGTCTTGGGGACTCCGGGTCCCTCCTTGCTGGCCAGCTGGGAAGAGATCTGAATGCCATAGAGGTTGGACATGCGGACCACGTTGTTAGCAGTCTCAGCAGCACCCTCACCAGTTTTGCGGCACAGCTGGTAGGCGTGAAGGAACTTAATGCCCTCCTGCAGCCGGCTCTGGTCCACCGGCTGTTTGGGACACATACCGGTGTACATGATGTGCAACAGGTAGCTGAAGACGTCCGGCTGGATGTCCGTGGGCTGGATCTTTATACACTCGCTGGGGACACAGAGAGACATGAGGTCAGCACCTCGGAAAAAAACAGCATGTGAATCCTGATGTTTTGGATCGATGTTCTCCTGAAGGTTTGGACCAAAGTTTTGTTCCTCTATTCTGGCTTACAGGATCCAGATCCTGAAATTTGTTCTCTGGAATAAAGGAACAAACACCGGTACAAGCCTTCGGGCAGGCACGCCGTCCACACTCTCCTGTGTTTAAGACATTATTCTAGTCTTAAACACATTTAGGGCTGATCAATCATTATTGAATTTTTATTACCATTTGATTGCTTCTTAAAAATTATGAAAAAAAAAATTGGGATAAAACATTAAATTTCATTCATTGTTTTTTTGGTGTGTTACAAATCAAACACACCACTGTTCACCTAAAAGGTAAGGCCAAATAAAGGGTCCTCACATGTCCTCACAGTGCATCTGTTTGTAGCTGACAGCTAGCCACTTTTTGACCAGTCAAGCTCCAAGTTTGTAGTTAACGCTAACATTCGGTTTGGTTGTGGAGAGCAAATCCAATCCTGAGCTGTCTTTCTCATGGCTAATCTTAGCTAACACTAACATGCCTGCTGACAACTAGTAAAATCCTGTCTTTAATGGATAAGGTTGGCCAGTTTGTCCAAATTCCCAAGGCTGATCTATTTGCAGCTGCATGGTTTCAGACAAGCAAACCCTCTTTGGGTTCATGCCGCACTGCTAACTCACAGCTAGGTGGCTAACAGCAGGTCATCTGGTAACGTTTTCATGACAGGATCGACGCAGAGACTGTCACCGGCTGGTTAGTGAAGTCCTTTTCATCACTGCCGTCACGATGACAGCAAGCGGCAGATCTGACTGAAGAACGTACGTTTAGTACACCCCAGATAATCCTCCTCTCTGACCTGGAACCCAACACGGTTGAGGAAGCCAACAAATTTATCAGGACAAAGGATTCAAGGGTCAGAGGAGTCACCACCTGCTGGGCATTTAAAAGAATTCAGGTTCTCAGAAAACATGCCTATTTTTTATCCTACCTGCACTTGTGTGATGACCCAAAGCACAAGTGTATAACTAACTTCTACTCAGGTAAAGAGGTCACACGCCGCTGTCTCACCCCTCACCTGGACTGGTGGATGAAGATCATCTTGAAGTAGTTGGAGAAGGCAGCCAGCACAGCGCGGTGAGCTTTGAAGTAGACGTTTCCGATGGCGACGGTGCAGTCACACAGGAAACCAAATTCCCTCTGCACGTTGAGCTGCTGCAGCAGGAAGAGGCTGTGCGACGACACCTCCATGACACCGTCTGAAACACAAACCCGAGCCCATGAAGTTCACATTATGACCTCCATCATCACTGCTCACACACATACATTTAACATACAAACTTATTAATGTGCAACAGGATGGAGGATGTCTTGAAGAGGTTCAGAGAAGGTCAGAGGAACTTCACTGTGACCCTGAGCAGAGGATCCGCTGTGGTGATAGAAGATGAAATACAGTGGGGCAAAAAAGTATTTAGTCAGCCACCGATTGTGCAAGTTCCCCCACTTAAAATGATGACAGAGGTCAGTAATTTGCACCAGAGGTACACTTCAACTGTGAGAGACAGAATGTGAAAAAAAAATCCATGAATCCACATGGTAGGATTTGTAAAGAATATATTTGTAAATTAGGGTGGAAAATAAGTATTTGGTCACCTCAAACAAGGAAAATCTCTGGCTCTCACAGACCTGTAACGTCTTCTGTAAGAAGCTTTTCTGTCCCCCACTCGTTACCTGTATGAATGGCACCTGTTTGAACTCATCATCTGTATAAAAGACACCTGTCCACAGCCTCAAACAGTCAGACTCCAAACTCTGCCATGGCCAAGACCAAAGAGTTTTCGAAGGACACCAGGAAAAGTATTGTAGACCTGCACCAGACTGGGAAGAGTGAATCTACAATAGGCAAGCAGCTTGGTGTGAAAAAATCAACTGTGGGAGCAATCATCAGAAAATGGAAGACATACAAGACCACTGATAATCTCCCTCGATCTGGGGCTCCATGCAAGATCTCATCCCGTGGGGTCAAAATGATCATGAGAACGGTGAGCAAAGATCCCAGAACCACACGGGGGGACCTGGTGAATGACCTGCAGAGAGCTGGGACCAAAGTAACAAAGGTCACCATCAGTAACACACTACAACGGCAGGGAATCAAATCCCGCAGTGCCAGACGTGTTCCGCTGCTGAAGCCAGTGCATGTCCAGGCCCGTCTGAAGTTTGCCAGAGAGCACATGGATGATACAGCAGAGGATTGTCATGTGGTCAGATGAAACCAAAGTAGAACTTTTTGGTATAAACTCAACTCGTCGTGTTTGGAGGAAGAAGAATACTGAGTTGCATCCCAAGAACACCATACCTACTGTGAAGCATGGGGGTGGAAACATCATGCTATGGGGCTGTTTTTCTGCCAAGGGGACAGGACGACTGATCCGTGTCAAGGACAGAATGAATGGGGCCATGTATCGTGAGATTTTGAGCCAAAACCTCCTTCCATCAGTGAGAACTTTGAAGATGAAACGAGGCTGGGTCTTCCAACATGACAATGATCCAAAACACACCGCCCGGGCAACAAAGGAGTGGCTCCGTAAGAAGCATTTGAAAGTCCTGGAGTGGCCTAGCCAGTCTCCAGACCTCAACCCCATAGAAAATCTGTGGCGGGAGTTGAAAGTCCGTGTTGCTCGGCGACAGCCCCAAAACATCACTGCTCTCGAGAAGATCTGCATGGAGGAATGGGCCAAAATACCAGCTGTGTGTGCAAACCTGGTAAAGACCTATAGTAAACGTTTGACCTCTGTTATTGCCAACAAAGGTTATGTTACAAAGTATTGAGTTGTATTTTTGTTATTGACCAAATACTTATTTTCCACCCTAATTTACGAATAAATTCTTTACAAATCCTACCATGTGGATTCATGGATTTTTTTTTCACATTCTGTCTCTCACAGTTGAAGTGTACCTCTGGTGCAAATTACTGACCTCTGTCATCATTTTAGGTGGGGGAACTTGCACAATCGGTGGCTGACTAAATACTTTTTTGCCCCACTGTATATATATCTGTGGTCGGTCAAGTCCATTGCTGCTGTGTTACCGATACTCCTGTTGCTTTAGCTCAGTAAGTACTTAATATCGAAGTGCTGAATAACGCCACAAGGTAGAGCCTTCCTGATTCTCGTGCACTGTTATTGGTCGATGTTGTAGAACAGAGCAGGGGTGCAGGTTCATTCACTAAAAGAGCTGATGAAGCTCCTCTGTTTGAGGGGGAGCCTCTTCTACCGTTCACTGCTGGAGCGTCTGGGGGACATCAGAGGAACTTCAGCTCCTACAGGGGCGCACGCGTGCCACTGTCTGGGTCCCTTGCACTTTGAAAATAGATAGGGGGCAGGGTTTAATAAGAATATTTTCTTCTTCCTGCTCCTTTTCACACATGGTTGTAGTGCTTTTTGATAGAAAGTGTGGTTGGTTTGTTTGAATTGTTGTACCAAGTGTGAAATAAATAAATAAATGAAATGAGAAAAAAAATCAACTTTAAGTAACTGTGTTGTCTTTAGTTGTGCTGACGTGGGAGTTTCCAATTTCATTGTACTATTGTACAAGGTATGAGTGTGCAATGACAATAAAGAGTTATTTTATCTTCAGCATCTCTCGCATACACACACGCATACACAGAAACACAAAAACACACACACAAGCACACAGACACACAAACACAGAGCAGTATAGCACATTAAGACCTGAAGAACTCTTAAGGTGTTGTTTAACCCTGTGACGTCACATTAAGTCCGTCAGGCTCACTTGGACACGCCACCTCTGACCTCAGCGAAGGTCACACCTGACACACACGCACTCATGCACGGGGAAGGGGCGGGTGTTCACATCGAACTGACCCGACCACACCGGAAACCGGACACCCGCGCGACCCAGTCACACACTAGCTCTGCGCGTGCACGTGCCGTCGCGCCCGCCACCGCGCAGCATCCTCCATCCTTCATCTCATTCATCACACGCACGTCCTCATCACCTCCGCGCACACGGGCGCGTGTTCACGCTCCCAACGCCCGGCAATCCCGTGTATGCGCGGATCCTGCACGCGCGCCGTTAATGAGCGCCTTACCGCAGAAACGAGCAGATCGTCTTCAGAATCGGCCGATTTGTTGCTGCAGAGGATCTCGCGACGAGCCGCGTCACCTCTCGCGAGAACATGGGTCAAATGGGGCAGTCACGTGAGCCGTCAGAAACGTTTGATGGCTGATCAGTAATTTAATAAACGCAGAGCAGGAAAGATGGCGTTATCGTGCCATCGATAATTTTCTGAGTATATCAGGAAAAAAAGTGAAACTGATCAGAGGCTGTCAGCCAGCAGCATAAGACCCCGACACCGTGCAGGGAGCACGATCACGTGACACAACACACACCGACACCGTGCAGCAGACAGACTCACAAACACGCTTCAGGTCTGCAGCTCAGGGACTGAACCCCATCATAATCTGTGTAATCTGAGACTCAGAGTACTCTCGGAGTGGGCCACTGTACCTCGGTTGGTGACTGAAGTAACTCATAACCTGTGTAAATATGTTTTCTTAGGCTGGTGTCCACTGAGCTGATCAGCAGTATTGATTATTACTGACCACAGCGGGTATGCTGTGAGGTGTGGTCCACATTCTTGGCAGTGAGTGGGACACGTTCCCAGTGGGTGCTGGGCTCCGCCTAGGCCGCCCTTTGTCACCGGTGATGGGCAGATTATCTGGGCGTTGCCAGCATCTTGTCTCTGCATTTTGCAGATGATGTGGTTCTGTTGGCATCATCAGGTGCTGCCTCCAGATAGCAGGCTACTTTGAAACAGACGGACTGGTGCTGCAGTGATGAGATCGTTCAGGTGAGATGTTGCTGCTTCTTCAGGCGGAGTCTCCTGCTCAGCTCAGAGTTAGACCTCCTTGCTGCTCTCTGACTGAATGTGGGTGGCGGGAGGCCTCAAGTAATCCTACAGGCGAGAGAGAAAACAAATAGATTATTCCGGTTATTATTTTCAAATTAAAAGCAGACTTTGTTTCCTGTGGTCGTTTTCAATGAAGACATAATTCTGACACTCTTTATTTAACTGTGAAAGGCCCCGTCCAAGCCAGAAATGTATATTTATTATTTAATGCCCACCTGTGAACTACTGCTTGATGCAGTTAAACATGTCCCACTGGGTTAAAGTTCTTATATATTTTATTATAACTTCAGTTTTTCATTTTACTTTTTTTTTTATTTTTTACTGTGCGACACATGTTGCGTTTCCGTAGTGTCAGCTGAGCTGCGCGAAGCATCAAAGCGGAAACGTATTTTTGAAACGTTAAAACTTTATTTAACTTTATTTTGAAGGGCCCCACTCTGACCGGAAGTTCCTTATTTGGACTTCCTCGCTATGTGCGGCTTGACGGCGCGGCGGGCTGTGCGGAAGTGCTTTCATCCTGCTGGAGGAGAAGAAGAAGAAGAGGCTGCTCCTTCGTCTCCACAGTAAACCATCCGCGGAGGACATTTCGGAGCCTGGGAATCCCACAGCAGCAGCCCCTTCGCCGGCCTCCGGGACCCACGGTGAGTGGACGGACCCGTGTCCGGGCTCGGGGCCGTCTGGGCGGCAGGCGGTGAAGGAAATGCTCGCGGCCTGCTCTCGGTGCTGAGTGCGGGTGGCAGTGCGGGGGCGGCGGGGCTGTTTGCGGGAGAGAGCGCTCAGTAACCGCCCGGTTTTATTCGCATCACATCCGGTGGCTACTTTCAAAATATAAGTCGTAACGAATAGTTTTGAGCATTGAAGCAGCCGGAGGAGCTACGAGTTCACTGACGATCCTTCGGGGAGTGTCTGACTGTCACTGAGACGCGCTGTGATGCACGCGATACCCTGACGGTGGTCTCGTTCACCCCTTGTCACGCTTCGTGTTTTCATTTTGGAGGAGTGATCACAGGAACTTCCGGTGTGGACCACGCTAACAGGGGTTAGCTTGGAGCAGCTAATCTCAGCCGAGCTGTAATCTCCATTTTAGCTCGGCGGTGTGGCCAGCCTCTCCCTCCGGTCTCTCCACGGGCTCGCTCCCACCTCGGCGGCTCCTTCGCGGCCTGTCTGCCGGTGACTGACAGCCCGCACCGCGTGCCTGCGGGCCCGGCGGGCACTAACAGTAAGCAGGATGAGGGCTCTTATTTGAGTGGTTTTTACAGTGGAGTCTGGTGACAGAGGCCAAAATTATTTCATCCACTCTTCACAGTGATCACATTATTATCTTTATTGATTACTGATCAGTAGAGTAGGTTTCTGAACTGTGACCTTTAATCTCACAAAGCTCAAACACACCTGACAGCAGACACATCAGATATGAACCTAGACTGTCACGTGTCGGCTGATAAAATGAGCCCTGAGACCTTCCTGTGAGCAGCAACCAGCTGATCAGAGTGCAAACGACTTGTCCATGACTTGTTCTGGTAATAACACGATTAAGGCACTCATCTTAGTAAAAACTCGTGAAAAACTGCATATCACAATGACCTGAAAGGGGGAAAAAAACAATGTGTCACCATTTACAATCATAAACTCTGAGCTGGGCTGTGATTAGAAACTGATGATTTAATCAGCCTGAACGTTTTAAGGCATTCTTAAAATCCATATCTGCATATTTCTGGAAAAGTGTGATGATGATGATGATGATGATGATGATGACGTTTATGATGGGATATAAAAAGGTCGTTCTGCAATTTAATGTAACTGCAGCAGCTGCACGACGCCATCACATCAAACTGAGACTGGGGCTGGGGGCAAAGTCCTGCTTTCCCACTGTGTGACCTCATCACAAGTCACTCCACTGCTGGCTCTTACTGTCACATGGTGTGTAGCTAGCGGTGTCTGGGGAATCATGTGGAGGTGCGTTCTATGTCTCCACCTTTAGCAGGATCAGGTTTTATTGGAGGAGCTCAGTTTTGGCTTTAAATCAGCGGGACCGTCCTGAACTCACGTGAACTGATCTGATGTCACGTCATGTGATCAAAGAGCCAAACCATTTCAGAATAAAACGCCATCCTGAGCCTCATCTGAGAGGCGGAACTCACTTTGGAAATCAGTCACCTGACCGTCTGCAATGGAGTCATGCTTTTCGGTCATCAATTCATATTCTGCTGGAACATGTTGGCTCGTTGATCTCACATGATGACCTCACTTCCTGTAGTCATGTGTAGGGGTGGACTATATCATACCGTTCACGGTAATACCGGTGTAATGTTGGGCAACGATAAGAAAATGAAATATCCCGATAGAATATGGGCAAAACGCGCATGCGCAGTGCCTTTGTTTACATACGCACATGGCGTCGACGCAGAATGAGAAGAGCGAAAGTGGATTGTTGAATGAAACGGATGAACCAGAATTGGTTTGTAAAAATGCTGCAACTTCAGTGGTGTGGAACTGGTTTGGCTTTCGTCCGTCAGATATACAACAAAACACTATTTTTGGTAGCGCATGCTAACGGGCTGTCTTTATTATTGGAAAATACGGCACCCTTAAAATCAATCCTTTGATTTTTCTGAAAATCGACAGCGCCCCTTATAATCCCGTGTGCCTTATGTATGAATTCTGGTTGTGTTTACTGACCTGGAAACGATTTTATGTGGTACACGGCGCTCGAAAATCTGTCAAATGTTTCAGTACGACTTTGCTAAGCTACGAAGCCGCACCGCTTGATGGATTGTCGGAGCATTACGGCTATCGTAGGCAGGAGCCTCGCGGAGTGATACGTACTGTGCTTCAACATAATATTACCGTATTGTGTGTGTGTGTGTGTGTGTGTGTGTGTAACCTCTTTTTAAGTTTTGTGGATATTATACATGGTTATGCTGAGGATATGTCAGCCAATTTCCACTGGAAATGCCTTTTGTAGGGCTGCTCGATTATGGCAAAAATGATAATCACGATTATTTTCACTGAAATTGAGATCACGATTATTTGACGATATTTATTTAACCCTTTAAGACCTACTATAGAACCAAGTCCACCAGAGCTTATATTATTTTTTTACATGCTGTAGTGCCATTTGTGGGAGCATTTCAAGTTGCTATACATCAATACAACTGTTATAGCCCATATTTTAATAATATGTATGCATTAAGTCCATAGTAATTACATAAATTGCAAAAAAGTGCAATAAACTACAAAAAAATTGAAAATCGCTTTTGTTTTGTTTACATATATTTCTACTTGGAGAAATTTAAGAGGTTTATCCCTCAAAACTTTAAATACAATAAAGTTGCAAAAAATAGTTTCCCACCACAGGAAATTTATTTTGAGTGTCTTCATAGTTTTATTTTGGAGATACAGCAATTTTTATATACTGCAGGAAAAACAAAAAACAATCCTATGATGCAAATTTGCAAAGAAAACAGCAGGTGCATCATTTCACTGTGGGAAGTGTTACGAACAGCTGATAGGAACGGCAAAGCGTGTTTCTGGAATATTATGTTTTTGTTGCTGCAAGCGCTTTTTATGCAATTTTTGCAAAGCTATATGTGGAACGAAACCGTGACCGAGGACAAGCTGATGGCATCAGATGTAAGTACAACTCCTCCGGTTTCATATGCAAAACAAATTATTGCGCTAGCTTACACGGTTCAGGTTCTACAGGGATTTAAAAATAATTACGCAAAACGGAGCATGCAGCTCTGACCGGCTTTAAAGGGTTAACAATGACTTTAAAAAAATAATATAAAATAGTGTGCAACGCCACTGAAGTTTTTTTTTTTTTTTTAAACTCTCTTTTCAACCAACGGCAGTCACTCTCCAAATAACTTCTGCTTAGCTTTCCGAGCTTCCCTCGGGTCCTCTTAATCAGCGGTCTCCAACCTTTTTTGCGCCACGGACCGGTTTATGCCCGACAATATTTTCACGGACCGGCCTTTAAGGTGTCGCGGATAAATGCGGGAGGGGCTAATAATCGGCTCAGTCATTTTTAATGATCGTTGAAAGCCCAGATCGTAATCGTGATTAAAATTCGATTAATTGAGCAGCCCTAGCCTTTTGGTTAAACTGTCAGCAAGGAATTTGCATTTGCACTGTTAATTTTTTATATAACTTTAATGCACATAAAAACAGCTGCTTGTTTAAGTGAAAATACATTGATGTTTTTTTTTTTTGCACTAATAAAGTTGAGGAGTTGTAAAGTGTTTTGTCTAGTGTCAATTATATCGTCAGTTATATCGTTATCAGTTATATCGTTATATATCGTGATAAATATTTTTGGTCATATCGTCCTGCTCTAGTCATGTGTCAGTTTGCATGGCCACCACCGACATCCAGAGGACCGCTGAGTGTTCTTGCCTTGCTGTCGCAGTGAAGCATGATTCATGCATCTATTAGGCGCTCTGCAGCCTAATAGATGCAGAGCTCGGAGATGCAGGGCACTAGTTGGCGCTGGAAATTTTGTCTGCCAGTCAATTTGCTTGAATCAGGAATTGTGTGAGGCAGAACAAGTTGGAAACAGCTGCACTGATCACGGTCATCATGGGCTGCGTCAATGTGTAGTTGCATTTGTCAGGATTCGTCACGTTATGGCGTAGATTTAACGCAGAAACACGTGACTGGTGGTGGTCAGCTGGCACTAAATGTTTAAAAATCTGGAAGAGGCGAGTCTTCTGATTGCACCTGAGGCAGGTGAGCTCCTGCACAGCTGGTTTTATGTTGTTCTGCTGCTATGGCTTTCAGGACTCTCTCACTCACACACACACACACACGTACAGTGATGCTACTTCGCCACTGATCTCTTATCTGGCGCGATGCTCTGAGGCACTCTGGGATCAGCTGACACATTCTAGCTGGTCACAAGTGTACTCTGTGTGAGCTTTACCTGTGAGCACAGCCAGGTGAACCGCCAGTGGAACTGGGGAGGGAAGGCAGCTCAGTACACACAGACGGGACGACATCGCTGAAAATAAAAACGCGTCAAAGTTTTAAGCGAATCACTGTTCAGCTCAGGTGACGGGAGAAAACATCTTCCTCTGATTACACCCCATTTTGACACAAGAAGTGACATCTTTTGATGGGTTTCAGTGTCTCCAAGCAGCAGCGGGGCAGGGGGGGTCAGGCAGTGAAGGTACATGTCTAACAAAAAGCTCCAGTTCTGAAGAACAGGACCGGGTTCACTTCACAGTACAGAAAACCGCATGCGACCGGTTTTCTCCTGCAGCACAGGAACCTGTTTTTAGCTCCGCCCACATCTGGAACTGCTGCAGATGTTATTGGCGTATACCCGCCGATGAGGGCTCGGGTAACCAGTGAGCAGAGAGCATTCTCAGAGAGCGGTTTGGCCCAGATGTGCCCTGCATCTGCAGTTTCCTCTGAGTCCAACTTAAAGATCCAGATTTGTCGGGTGTGTCGGGCACATCTGGCTCACAGTTTACTGTAACCTGGTCCACAGGACATCTGCTGTGAACTCTCCAGGTGTTGGTGGGGTCAGGGTGGACCTTTTATTTAGGCAGTAACTTGGGGTGTGTACAGGTATACTTGTCCTGCAATAGGGCTGCCACGATTAGTCGACTAGTCACGATTACGTCGACTATCAAAATCGTCGACGACTGATTTAATAGTCAATGCGTCGTTTGAAGCTTTGTAAGATCACAAAAGACGCAGGAATAAGTAGCAGGATTTAAGAGTGTAATAACGGAATGAAACAGAAGATGGCAGCACTGCATGTACAAGGATGCCAGCTGCCCTTAAACCCCGAAGAAGAAGAAGCTCTGTCCCAGAATTCATAGCGCCCAGCTCAGTTTCCAACAATGGCGGCAGCTAGTTAGCTTTAATATTACTCTTATTATTCTTTCTGAGTCACAAAATAAACGTTTAACATATTTTCAGGCGAGAATGTAGCTGTGTAAACCTCAAATATCTGCTCAGTTTATCAAGACACCACATATTTTCAAAAGCGCTCTGACGTTTTCGGAGACGTCTGTTACCCACTAGCTCGATAGCTAACCGGGGGCAAGGCTAACTAGCCGTGAGAACACCGGACTCCCGGCCGTCACTTAGATAACTTTAAAATGTTATTGTTTGGCTTTTTTTAGTATTTTATTTGTTCCTGAGTAAATCGGTTTGGCTGAGATTAAAGTTATAGTTTTTACACAGCTGAATAAACATCAAACAGACAGCTGATTATCAGAAGTGTGAGATGCTCCAGAATTTACTCCGGTGTCCTGTTATATTTTAGATAGCAAGGAGTTTATTAAACTTCACCGAAACAATCTGCAAGTTTAATTAAAATTTAATAAACTACCATCTTGTCTTTATTTTTAGTTAGCACACACCTTAAACCAGGGCTCGCAAAATCACTAGCCCGACGTCCCGGAGCTAGCGATATCTCCGGTCGGGCGACCAAAATCTATCTCAGCCCTGCCCGTCGGGTTATCATATAGCCCAACGGGCGGGGCTGAGATAGATTTTGGTCGCCCGACCGGAGATATCGCTAGCTCCGGGACGTCGGGCTAGTGATTTTGCGAGCCCTGTTAAACACTTAAAGCTGTAAGCTAATGATAGTTATATAAGAGCAGATGCTGCTGGTGCAACCTACAGCTTGTAGGTTTTACGTCCAATGGGTGATGATCTGATTAGTCGACTAATCGCAAAAATAATCGGTGACTAGTCGACTATCAGAATAATCGTTTGTGGCAGCCCTATCCTGCAATACAAACACATCTGTCACATAACAGGGTAGGTGTGTGTGTGAGGGGGGGGTGTCACTTACTGTGAGAATAGCCAACGGGAGGTGAAGCATCCTCCCCCACAGTGAGTTTAGAAAGGTGAGAAGTAGACCTGCCATCGTGTGTGTGTGTGTGTGCGCGTGCATGTTAAATCTGAGCAGTGTGTTCTTGAGAAGGAAATACTGATTCATCACTGCAGTGCTGTAAGTGAAGCTGGGAGCTGATCTGAGCGTGCTCGGTGTGTGAACTTGTGGCTCTAATTAAAGTCAGAGTTGCTGATGAATCATATCAGGCCCGACTGTCCCGTGCCGGCTCACACGTTATGAAAGTTGACCGCAGACGACCTTGCTGCCTCATAAATTCTGACTCTGTCTTCCTCTGTTGTCCACAGGGCGATGGCAAGGCCGAGCCACAGCGATCACGTCCTCCAGCAACTCAACAACCAGCGCGAGTGGGGCTTCCTGTGCGACTGCCTCATCGCCATCGGCGACATCTACTTCCGGGCTCACAAGGCGGTGCTGGCGGCCTGCAGCTCCTACTTCAGGATGATGTTCATCCGGGACCAGCAGGGAGCAGGCCGCCTGGACCTGAGCAACATGCAGATCAGTGCCGAGTGCTTCGACCTCATCCTGCAGCTCATGTACCTCGGGCGCATCGTTGTGGGCAGTTACGAGTTTGAGGAGCTGAAAGCGTCCATGGCATATCTGCAGATGTACTACATCCCTGACTCGCTGGAGGACCTGAGGGACATCAGGAGCTCCAACATCACGCCATCCTCCTCTGCCTCCTCATCCAGCTCCTCCGTCGGGCCTGCTGGCGGGAAGATGATGTTTGGCGTGCGCATGTACGAACAGCAGCGGCCCGCCGCACCTGAAGGGGAGCGTCTGCCGAAGGCCGTCACTAGCAGCACGGGGCGTCCGGCTGTTCCTGCTGTTCCTGCTGTTCCTGCTGCAGTTGGCAGGCCAGCCACGACTGAAGAGGCAGCAACCGCTCCTCTGATTGTGGCGGCGCCAGTTTTAGACGGAGCAGGCGAGCAACCATGTGACCTGAGGAAGCGGTCAGGTGGTAGGAGTTCAACTCTGAAGGACCGCCCTAGGTTCGGTCGCACATACACTTGCGACGACTGTGGCTTCGTGTTCAGCTGCGAGAAGCTTCTAATCGAGCATATTCTCACATGTACCAACCGCAAAGCCTTCCACCCACCCCGAGGCAACACTGAGGGTGACAACGACTCAAGTAAAGCAGAGAGCTCCGCCTCAGAGAGCGTGGAGGAACACCGGGTCGTCTGTAAAGGTGAGGACGACTGGCCTGAGGCCAAGACTGCCCGGTCAGTCCTAGGCGGACCAGACGGCGAGCCTGGGTCCACCAGGAGCATCAAGACCGAACCAGAAGAGAGCATGTTCCCTGACATCGAGGTGGTCCGTGTTGGCGAGCATGCCGCCAGAGATTTTAGTGCACGCTTCGGTGATGCAGCGCTGAGGGAGAAAACGCAATCGGACCCCGAGCCCGGTGTCTCCGGTTTGGAAAACAGCAGCGAGCCTTTCGAAGGCAATGATTCCGGCATCCCCGTCAAACTCCAGAAGGTCAAAGACGAGAAGCAGGACGCTGACGGCACGCCCTGCGAGGTGTGTGGCGCTCTGTTATTGGAGGAGGACAAGTCCGCGCACTATCTGTCCAACCACATGGGGCATATATGTGCCTGCGGCAGGTGCGGCCAGGTGTTGATCAAAGGCCGGCAGCTGCAGGAGCATGCCGAGCGCTGCGGTGAATCCCATGGAGCTGAGTCGGACTCCCATGGCGAGGATGAGGCGTCCCTGCTGGAGGAGCCGCATGGGATGGAGGAGGGGCTGCTGGAGGCAGCCGACCTGGCGTGTCCGCACTGCGGCCTGCTGTTCCAGAACGAGAGCCTGGCGTTGGA
This sequence comes from Maylandia zebra, assembly GCF_041146795.1. Taxonomy (NCBI): domain Eukaryota; kingdom Metazoa; phylum Chordata; class Actinopteri; order Cichliformes; family Cichlidae; genus Maylandia; species Maylandia zebra. Next base: position 27,177,898 of record NC_135181.1, on the reverse strand, counting down.
GCACGCTCTATCCTGCCACGACCAGGAGCTGTTTCGGCCCACCATGCTGGAGGAAGGCGGCGAGCCCGATCACCGCCGCAAACACTTCTGCAGCATCTGTGGCAAAGGCTTCTACCAGCGCTGCCACCTGCGCGAGCACTACACTGTCCACACCAAGGAGAAGCAGTTCACCTGCCAGACCTGTGGCAAGCAGTTCCTGCGCGAGCGCCAACTCCGCCTCCACACTGACATGCATAAAGGAATGGCGCGCTACGTGTGCCCCGTGTGTGACCAGGGGACCTTCCTCAAACACGACCACGTGCGTCACATGATCTCCCACCTGTCAGCCGGGGAAACCATCTGCCAGGTGTGCTTCCAGATCTTCCCGGGTGGCGAACAGCTGGAGAAGCACATGGATGTCCACCTGTACATCTGTGGCGTGTGCGGTGAGAAGTTCCGCCTGCGCAAAGACATGCGGAGCCACTATAACTCCAAACACACCAAGAGACTATAACAGCGCTGCTGCCATGTCCACGAGTCTGTTACTAAGAAGCCATAAATGTGAGAACAAAGAATGCACTTGAACACCAAAAAGACTGAACTGCACTTTGAAGCCGTACGCAAACTAACCGGGTGTCACACTGCGAGCTGCGGGTCCAGCCGCGCCTTAGTGACTTCTGTCCGCTTGAGGCTTTGCGCAACAGGAAGCTGGTGGGTTGGTAGATACCTGAGGACAGGAAGCCTCGTGTTAGAGCTGATTCTGAATAAATAGCAAACAGCATGCTGCCTAGAAACCGACTGCTATTTGTCCATACATGGAGAGCGGGAGGTGGGCGGTGGCACACAGGCTCCACCCACTGCTTGCCTCTCTCCATGATGACGGTGTAGTCACCGTGCGTGACAGGAAGCTTCTGTCTGCCATATTGGAGCTGAACTTGGTGGCGAGAGAGGCAGACCTTTTCTGGAGGGAGGAGGAAAGCTGTTTAGAGCACAAACAGTTGTTTTATCCTTCAATTCAATTCAATTGAACTTTATTTTACGCAAACCTACGGCACACAGTCACAACAGCAGTCGCCTCGTGGGGCTCTGTGAGATTAACCCTTGACAAAATTAAAGGCCAAAATGAGCTGCACAATGAATTACACGCCAGGAAACAGATTACAAATAACTGAACCCATCGTAAAATCTGATTGGTCGCCCAGAGCTCACGTTTCCTGTTGTTCTTTTTTTTTTAATGTTTAAACACGAGCTGAAACTCAAAACTGCCCTTGCGTGATTTTCAGAGCAACGAGGCGCCATGTTGCCTTAAATTCCGACTCGCAGAGTGCACGGTTCAAATCGCGGCCTCAGACTGATGTGGTCATGTGGCCTTCTCTGAGCTTTAATCACATTTCAGGTCCAAAAGTAATCCACAGAAACCCACCAATCAGACGACCCCTATGAACTCACGCTTTAGCGACATTTCTGGCTGATTCAAAACCGTCAGGAGTTACTGAAACTGGCGCCGTCACAGGCCGGTGTGAGCTGCGGTGGTTCTGCAGCGCTCTGAGCTTCTGTTTTAAGACGTTACCTGAAACTGGCTGCAGGTCTAGACGCAGCTGCTCTGTTCTCTAAACAAACCATGAAGGTGACGTGCCGTCAGCTGGTGCCTGCACGACCAATCACGCTCTCAGCTGACGGCACTGATCGTTTTTATAGTTAAACATTATTTTTATTAAGTTATAATTGCATGTATGATATCTGACAGCTGTGATGGCCAATCAGCTGCTCGTATCAAAGAGCAGGAATCTCGCAGTCGCATAGAGGAGGCACCACCCTCCACCCGTTACAGCTCAGGTCTGAACGAGTCGACCGTAGCATTTCCGTCCAATGGACCAAGTGGAGGACTTGCGGACCTTCATGGATCCTAGAGTTCAGGTTCAGCACGTACACGCTAAACTGACGTCATCACAACCTAAAAACGTTATAGTAACCGATTAAAATGAGTCCGTCGAAGCGCCGCCCACACCCACGGTTAGCGCTTGTGCTGCTCGCAGTGTGATCTCCAGAGGAAATACAAACTAGTATATCTGCTGAAACGGTACCCCTGTGACCTGCGTGGAGAGAAATTCCTGTTTGCAAGGGTGCGCTGCCTCACGCTTGGATGTTTCCCAGAATACTAAAGCCTGTTACGGCTTCCTCGCTCTGTCACCGTCCCACGCACTCTGTGATTGGTGCCTTTACTGTAACACTCCGTCCTTCCTGTCAAACTCACGGCGATGTGTGAGGGGCGGGCCGGCACGGAAGGTCACAAACCCCCCCTCAGACTGAACCGGCCAATGAAAAATCCAACAACTAAACACTAGAACCAGTCACCTCGACTCTTACCCTCAGAACTCCTGTGATGCCTTACAAGTCTCTCGAAGTGTTCGCTCGCCAGCAGTACGGGATCGGACTGGATCCAGCTGCTCAGAACCAACCAGTCGTTACAGGCTCGAGTAAATCAGACTATCAGAACCAATCAGAATGAGCTCCATGAAATGATTCTGCGGCTGCTTGGACAATCAGCCCTGCCCCCCTCATCATCTTCTTCTCGTCTGGCTCACAGTGAGACTGTTTCCTGTGGACTAAGACCTGAAACCAAACAAACTCCAGCTGAACTCAAACTAATTCAACTTTCACCTAATCAGCACTAACAGAAGTCAGGGACATGCCCCTTTAATGCCTCACCAGTTTAGACCAGTTTAAGCCGGCTCAGGTCGGACCGGGTGGATCTGACCAAGGTGGCGGGTCCACCTGGTTACCCCAGGTGTAAACGAATGTCGTCTTAAGTAAAGCTAGCGATGTCAGCTGTTTGTTCTTCTTCTTGCGTTGTTTTTCTGTTTGTGACCACGACTCTTAATAAACAGAGTGAACCTGAGTGTGGGTGGAGCCTCTGTTTCCATCCCACAGAGGATGAAGGCTCAGTGTTATTTACCAGCACCTCTTCCTCAAGCTGCAGCTTTATCTTTTCTCTGCTTCACGAAGTTTTTAATGTCAGGGCTGAGGGAGGATCAGCTCATTGATCAGCTGATGTTTGGACTGATGCTCACATTTTTCACAGAGATCACCTGTAGCTGTGTTCTAGCTTCTGTGGTTTCCTGACAGGATACCACAGAAGAAGCAGCTGTTATTGATTATTGGTTTGTTAACGGTGATCGTTTCTGACTGAAGGCCAGCGGGAAACGGGTCCAGTGTTGGTGTTTAAATGCTCCACATAAATGTTTTTCAGTCACATGGGCTCTGAGATTCAGCTGACCTTTGACCTTCCTATCTGATTGGAATATAATCACAATTATTTTGAAGATTTTTATTGATGTTGATCATGCAACCTCAGTGCTTCCTGTTTCAAATTGAGTGTTTAGTGAGGCTTTTATTCTGAAATATTTCCAGGAAACTGCATCTCACTCAGAAATACTTGTTTTAATTTTTCTAAAGATTCTGAAGATGAGACATAAAAATAACATTTGATCAGAATGTCATCAACACAAGGCCGCAGATGTCCATCTCCACCGTCAGATCACCTTTGAATCTGAAAATGTTAAAACCAGACTTTTGTCTCTGTTTGGATTAAAATATCCACAAGAGGAGGGTCTGTAATGTTCCTCTGCAGCAGGGTGTCAAACTCCAGTCCTCAACATCAGCCTCACAGCTCCCTGTAGAGCACAGGTGTCAAACTTGAGGGCTGGTGTCCTGAAACTTTTTCATGTGTCCCTGCTGCAACACACCTGATTAAAATTAGGTTATTAGCAAGACTTGACTGCATGCTGAGGTGGCAATCCCCAACCTTACTCAAGTAAATTTAAATAAATGTAAGTTTTTGGGAAATTGTACTTCTAAAAGTACTTTTGTTGCACCATGTTCATTCACTTATGAGCTGCTGTAACATGAATCAAATGGCTGAGGCTATATCTACACTAGCCCGGATAAATTTGAAAACTGTGTTTTCTTTTGAAAACGCTCTGTGTCCACACTATCGTTTTCACGTTGTGCGTCCACATTGAAACGGCCGAAAATACCCTCCGCTATATTAGGCTACGTTCACACTGCAGGGCTTAATGCTCAATTCTGATTTTTTTGATCAAATCAGATTTTTTTTTTCTCTGCTTGTTCACACTACAAATACAATGTGACAGCAAACAAGCTCTAGTGTGAACCCTCAAAGCAGCCCGCATGCGCAAAAGAAGACATCACACACAACGCGCTTTGTTTAGACCCAGACCAAACAGTATTGTTTGACTGATGGCCCTTAATATAAAGACTTCGGACTTTATGTTTCCCAAATTTGCTTTAAGTTATAAAGTTATTTTGTTATTTACAAATGGCCTAATAATTATCCTTATTGCTGTTTTAGAGAGGAGCGGTGCTTCAAAGGATAGTTAGAAATGTCTGTCAGAATCTGCAGATAATACAGTACAAATAAAATGTTCCCATTTTCTGTACGTTTCACTAACATCTACACGGGATGACCAAGAAGCGTTCACGATGTCTTATCGGGTGCTTTTCAGGCGCTGATAATTGGCATCTGTCTTGTGTCAGTGACGTAAAAGACGGATTTAATGCGACATGACCATTCAAACAGCAGTCGCTTTCTAAAACATCAGATATGTATCGGATTCAGTACCACATACAAAAGTGACCCTGATCGGATTTAAAAATATCGGATTTGTGCTGTTCACACTGTCATAGCATGATCGGATATGGGTTGCATAGGGTCAAAAAAGTCAGATTTGATGCGCTTTCGCCTGCAGTGTGAACGTAGCCTAAGTTTAATTTAATTGGTCACATGACTGCATCACATGACTAAAATGTGTCATCGTTTTACCACAGTGTCACCACAGTGTGATTCGCTGTCCACACTGCGACATGAAAACGGCATTTTCAAATATATCCGGTTTGGAAAGTGTTTTCAAAACACAGCGTTTTCCTTGACCAAAAATGAAGTCTCAGTGTGGACGGAAGGCCAAAACGAAGAGAAAAAGATGTGTTTTCAAACGAAAACGTATAAGTGTGGACATGGCCTGAATTGCCTCCTCAGCATGCAGTCAAGTTCTATAGTCTTGCTAATGACCTACCAATTTTAATTCTGGTATGTTGCAGCAGGGACACATTTAAAAGTTTCAGGACACTGGCCCTCGAGTTTGGCACCTGTTCTCTACAGGAAGCTGTGAGGCTGATGCTGCTAGTCACACTTTGTGAAAAACTGGTTCAGCGTCTGTCCACACGGGGGAGCTGCAGAAGGACTGACAGACTGAAGATCTGCTTTGTGGGCTGGACCTCTTCAGACACCAGAATGAAAGCAGAACCTGCAATATGACTCACAACACCTCTCTGAGGTTTGACTGAGTCAAAAGAGTTTGTGATCCAACTGCATGTTGGAGGCCAAAGGTCAGCTGCTGGCTGTGAGAGGTAGGTCCTTGGGTCAGTCTGAATGTGACAAACACACTGTCAGTTGCTGAGGAGTCGAGTCCTTTTTAATAACGCTTTGGCACACGAGTCCCAGATCAGTTACAGATGCTAGCCCTCGAGCAGAGAGGGTTGGTGTTCTGTGCTGTGGCTCGAATGCAGGCTGAGATCACAAGAAGACCTGCGAGCTGCTGATGTTTCATGTGTATGACGATGTGAAGAGAAGGAAGCTGAATGCAGAGGTCAGTGTGACAGAGCGACAACAGGAATGTGACATCACTTAGATGTGTTTCTAATGTGGCAGCACAGTTTTCACTTTATTGTTTCTGACTTCAGGTGGTGCTCTCCGCCTCTGCCGCCAGGCCATGTTACACCACAGTTCAAGAGGGGGGCAATGAACGTGTCACAGGTGCGACTCACCTGACTTGACTACACCTGAGTGTGTGGTCAAGTGAGTCTGAGGAGGAGGACCTGTGTCCGTCACATGTCTGCTGGGACTCTGCAGACACACAAATCTTGATGTAGGTGTAAAAACCACTGATGTTTGGAAATGCTGAGCTGGATTTGATCCAAACCTTCTGCTGTATTTATTTTTGTTTCATTCTCTATTTTCTGTAACAGAATGAAATAAATCAGGTTAAATTGTTTTCATTTGTCAGTGATGACAGTCATGCACCTGAGGGCATCATCAAACTGTTTTCATCTGAACCAAATATTTGCATAGATGTAAGATTATCTACAGCTGCTTTCAGTACCACTGATGTTAATTTAGTGTCTTTCTCTCCAGCTGATCTGAGTTAGCTTGAGTAACTACCACCAGCTGCTTTGGCCTGTTCTTTTCTGTATCACATGGTGGCGCAGTAAGTCACTGTAACTTTCATTTAATTAGAGTTTATTTCCTGTAAACAAATATTAAATGATTTCTAACCAACTGCATCAATCTGTCTGTGATTAGCCGTCCACACTGAGCTCTGACAGCTGTACAAATAGCGTTGTTCCTGAAGTCACACCTTGGTATTTTGGTAAATCCAGATTTATTTATCTCAGTCCTGCAAACGGGAAGCCGGATTTTCAGGTCATTAACTGAGGCATGAAAATGTGCGGCCTCTCCTACTTCCTGTCAAACAGCAAGTTTGTCTCCACATAGGATTCCAGGAGCTCGGGAATCTGACGGCGTATCTCTGCTTTGAATCCTCGGCTTTGTGACGACAATCACAAACCTTCAGATTCTGTTTGCTGTCTTGACCCAAAAAAAGATGGCTGCCACACAGAGGTTTCTCTATTTTGATGGGGCGAATGATCAGATTTCACAAACAAACAGAAAATCATTTATGAAGCTGATCTTTAGACCCGTTGAGGAAAAACCTGCTGCAGACACATGATCTAAGACGGCTGAGGTGCACTGGCACAACACAACCTCAGTGATACATCACCTGCCAGTAGAGATGCTTAGGTCACTCAGCCTTGGCACAAAAGGCGGTGAAGACAACGTGTGCATGAAAGAGGTGAGCGGGATGGCATAGACCTTCCCAGCAAATGCCTATTCGATCCAAAATAAGACGGAAGAATGAGACTGTCTCACAGGCTGTTCACCTGCTACTGCATGATGTAAAGCTCAGGGCTTCACTGTGCAACTGGTTGTTGAGAGCTCAGCCTGATGTCCAATAACGACAGTCTGCTTACAGGAAGTGGCTGAATCTGCAGTCCGCTGCTCTGACCAGAGAGGAGATGACTGTGGACTCCAACACTGGTCTGCGCACAAACACACTCCATGTTTCTGTTGATCTGAATGATTATGGTATTTTCATAGGTTTTAGTTTAATGAAACAAATCAATCTTCTTCTACTCAAAAAACTGATCATGACAGAGACATGAAGATTCATCATGAGACTGATCAACAGGACATTTTAAATCAGAGTAAAGTTGTTTCTAAAACTTTAACGTTACTCATTTATTAATGTAAATAAAAACAAACACTTCTGTCTTCTAAATCTGTTCAACTCTAACGCTGCATGAATGAAGTTAGCAGCTGGAAAACATCTCTGTGTGAGAGTGATTCAAACAACACCAATAAAATACCACTGATGTGTTTTACGTGGATTTCAAACAGTACAGATGTTATTCTGATATGAAATGTCGATGTTTTATAGTTTGTAAATAAAGGCACCTCCATATTGGAGCCACTGCGTGGCAGTGATGCATCCTTGAACCTGTGTGACTTTGCCTGTGTGACAACAAAACTATCGACTACACTACTCACTAACTTCACAACACAAAACACTAACTTTAAACTCCAAACACGCTAAAAGTCACAATTCTTTCACATCTCAAAACTTTCTTTCTCTCTCTCGCTCTTTTGCTCTCTCTCTCTTTCGCTGCCATCACTCATAAAACTTCTCCGCCTTTCTAAACAATCAAATGCCATGATGCCGTATTATTATTTTTTTATGTGATTTACCGTTTTCCCCCCAGTAAATATAAACAACAATAGTATTCAGGAAAAAGCTTTACGTATATATTTTTTTCATAACTCTGGTTTTATAGCCTATCAACACAATTTAAAAACTAGTATATAGTTTGAAGTCCACACTTTTTATACAAAAATGGAAAATCGGGGTTGTTTTGGGTTGAAAGCATCTTGTTACTATGTCATCTTAAATTGGTCATGCGATTGGTTTACCTTGACTATTTTATTCTTCCTCAGCCAATCAGCAGCACAATCGTCTGTGTTGAAAAATAGTAATGAGTCCACACCGCATTTTCTTGTTAGTAACAGCGTTTTAATGATAGAAATGGTAATTATTCAGATTAGTTACTGTTATTCCCATCACTGATAATGACACAATTATTTCTACCACTAATCATTTCTACCACTCATAAATGGTAAATGGACTGATTCTTATATAGCGCTTTTCTACTCTCCTGGAGTACTCAAAGCGCTGTATGCAACGCTGTATACAAACTAGTGACGGTATTTAATAATCTATATCCACAAATGAAAATTGTAAATAAATGACATTAGATGAGCACAAATCTACGGAAGAGGATTAGGGCCACTGGAAAAAAAAAAGGATTCTGACTTTTTTCTCAGAATTCTGACTTTTTTCTCAGAATTCTGAGAAAAAAGTCAGAATTCTGAGATTAAAGTCAGAATCCTTTTTTTTTTCCAGTGGCCCTAATCCTCTTCCGTAGATTTGTGCTCATCTAATGTCATTTATTTACAATTTTCATTTGTGGATATAGATTATTAAATACCGTCACTAGTTTGTATACAGCGTTGCATACAGCACTTTGAGTACTCCAGGAGAGTAGAAAAGCGCTATATAAGAATCAGTCCATTTACCATTTATGAGTGGTAGAAATGATTAGTGGTTACTGTTATTCCCATCAGTGATGGGAATAACAGTAACTAATCTGAATAATTCCCATTTCTATCGTTAAAACGCTGTTACTAACAAGAAAATGCGGTGTGGACTCATTACTATTTTTCAACACAGACGATTGTGCTGCTGATTGGCTGAGGAAGAATAAAATAGTCAAGGTAAACCAATCGCATGACCAATTTAAGATGACATAGTAACAAGATGCTTTCAACCCAAAACAACCCCGATTCTCCATTTTTGTATAAAAAGTGTGGACTTCAAACTATATACTAGTTTTTAAATTGTGTTGATAGGCTATAAAACCAGAGTTATGAAAAAAATATATACGTAAAGCTTTTTCCTGAATACTATTGTTGTTTATATTTACTGGGGGGAAAACGGTAAATCACATAAAAAAATAATAATACGGCATCATGGCATTTGATTGTTTAGAAAGGCGGAGAAGTTTTATGAGTGATGGCAGCGAAAGAGAGAGAGAGCAAAAGAGCGAGAGAGAGAAAGAAAGTTTTGAGATGTGAAAGAATTGTGACTTTTAGCGTGTTTGGAGTTTAAAGTTAGTGTTTTGTGTTGTGAAGTTAGTGAGTAGTGTAGTCGATAGTTTTGTTGTCACACAGGCAAAGTCACACAGGTTCAAGGATGCATCACTGCCACGCAGTGGCTCCAATATGGAGGTGCCTTTATTTACAAACTATAAAACATCGACATTTCATATCAGAATAACATCTGTACTGTTTGAAATCCACGTAAAACACATCAGTGGTATTTTATTGGTGTTGTTTGAATCACTCTCACACAGAGATGTTTTCCAGCTGCTAACTTCATTCATGCAGCGTTAGAGTTGAACAGATTTAGAAGACAGAAGTGTTTGTTTTTATTTACATTAATAAATGAGTAACGTTAAAGTTTTAGAAACAACTTTACTCTGATTTAAAATGTCCTGTTGATCAGTCTCATGATGAATCTTCATGTCTCTGTCATGATCAGTTTTTTGAGTAGAAGAAGATTGATTTGTTTCATTAAACTAAAACCTATGAAAATACCATAATCATTCAGATCAACAGAAACATGGAGTGTGTTTGTGCGCAGACCAGTGTTGGAGTCCACAGTCATCTCCTCTCTGGTCAGAGCAGCGGACTGCAGATTCAGCCACTTCCTGTAAGCAGACTGTCGTTATTGGACATCAGGCTGAGCTCTCAACAACCAGTTGCACAGTGAAGCCCTGAGCTTTACATCATGCAGTAGCAGGTGAACAGCCTGTGAGACAGTCTCATTCTTCCGTCTTATTTTGGATCGAATAGGCATTTGCTGGGAAGGTCTATGCCATCCCGCTCACCTCTTTCATGCACACGTTGTCTTCACCGCCTTTTGTGCCAAGGCTGAGTGACCTAAGCATCTCTACTGGCAGGTGATGTATCACTGAGGTTGTGTTGTGCCAGTGCACCTCAGCCGTCTTAGATCATGTGTCTGCAGCAGGTTTTTCCTCAACGGGTCTAAAGATCAGCTTCATAAATGATTTTCTGTTTGTTTGTGAAATCTGATCATTCGCCCCATCAAAATAGAGAAACCTCTGTGTGGCAGCCATCTTTTTTTGGGTCAAGACAGCAAACAGAATCTGAAGGTTTGTGATTGTCGTCACAAAGCCGAGGATTCAAAGCAGAGATACGCCGTCAGATTCCCGAGCTCCTGGAATCCTATGTGGAGACAAACTTGCTGTTTGACAGGAAGTAGGAGAGGCCGCACATTTTCATGCCTCAGTTAATGACCTGAAAATCCGGCTTCCCGTTTGCAGGACTGAGATAAATAAATCTGGATTTACCAAAATACCAAGGTGTGACTTCAGGAACAACGCTATTTGTACAGCTGTCAGAGCTCAGTGTGGACGGCTAATCACAGACAGATTGATGCAGTTGGTTAGAAATCATTTAATATTTGTTTACAGGAAATAAACTCTAATTAAATGAAAGTTACAGTGACTTACTGCGCCACCATGTGATACAGAAAAGAACAGGCCAAAGCAGCTGGTGGTAGTTACTCAAGCTAACTCAGATCAGCTGGAGAGAAAGACACTAAATTAACATCAGTGGTACTGAAAGCAGCTGTAGATAATCTTACATCTATGCAAATATTTGGTTCAGATGAAAACAGTTTGATGATGCCCTCAGGTGCATGACTGTCATCACTGACAAATGAAAACAATTTAACCTGATTTATTTCATTCTGTTACAGAAAATAGAGAATGAAACAAAAATAAATACAGCAGAAGGTTTGGATCAAATCCAGCTCAGCATTTCCAAACATCAGTGGTTTTTACACCTACATCAAGATTTGTGTGTCTGCAGAGTCCCAGCAGACATGTGACGGACACAGGTCCTCCTCCTCAGACTCACTTGACCACACACTCAGGTGTAGTCAAGTCAGGTGAGTCGCACCTGTGACACGTTCATTGCCCCCCTCTTGAACTGTGGTGTAACATGGCCTGGCGGCAGAGGCGGAGAGCACCACCTGAAGTCAGAAACAATAAAGTGAAAACTGTGCTGCCACATTAGAAACACATCTAAGTGATGTCACATTCCTGTTGTCGCTCTGTCACACTGACCTCTGCATTCAGCTTCCTTCTCTTCACATCGTCATACACATGAAACATCAGCAGCTCGCAGGTCTTCTTGTGATCTCAGCCTGCATTCGAGCCACAGCACAGAACACCAACCCTCTCTGCTCGAGGGCTAGCATCTGTAACTGATCTGGGACTCGTGTGCCAAAGCGTTATTAAAAAGGACTCGACTCCTCAGCAACTGACAGTGTGTTTGTCACATTCAGACTGACCCAAGGACCTACCTCTCACAGCCAGCAGCTGACCTTTGGCCTCCAACATGCAGTTGGATCACAAACTCTTTTGACTCAGTCAAACCTCAGAGAGGTGTTGTGAGTCATATTGCAGGTTCTGCTTTCATTCTGGTGTCTGAAGAGGTCCAGCCCACAAAGCAGATCTTCAGTCTGTCAGTCCTTCTGAAAAAAGTCAGAATTCTGACTTTAATCTCAGAATTCTGAGAAAAAAGTCAGAATTCTGAGATTAAAGTCAGAATTCTTTTTCTTTTTTTTCCAGTGGCCCTAATCCTCTTCCGTACAAATCTGACTGAGAACTTAAACTTCACCTTAATTTTTCCGTCTGTCCTGCTCACATCTCCAATGTTTGCACACGTTGTCATTAGCATGTCTTCACTCCACATCGGCCACACCGCTTTGCTAGCTAAAACAACGGTGTCGGCACATAAGGATGCTGTCACAGCTTGTTGATTAGCTGCATAAATACAAATGTGAATCGCATCACTGGCAGGAGCAGCCAGTCACCGGTCACTACTGACTCACACAGCAAAAAAGCACAGAATGAATTGTTGTGTATTTATTTTGATTTCAATTCAGGTTGGATTTTTTTTTGTGTCCGCAGTGCAGATTTTCTGTGCGCAGACCATGCCAGCAGTGTGCGATTGCGCATGCGTGCAGCTTAGAGGGAATATTGGTCCAGATAAACAGAATCAACTTTTCCCCCTGGATGGTCAAGCACGCATCTAGATCTGAGAACAGCATCTGAGAATAAATTAATTTACATATTAAAGACTCAGCAGAATTTGGTTGTAAATATTTGGATTTACTAAACAGAAAATTAATGTCACTGTGAGCGGCTGATGGATTTCACAGACAGCAAAGCAACAGCAAAAAAAAAAGAGAAAAAAAAGTGAAAAATTACAGAAATGTTAATTTGTTCTGAATTACATTTGGAAGAAGGTGCCATCAAGCAGCACAGCATATTTACAGTACACACCTGGTTGTGGTCATGGATTGGTTTCCCCTTTCTGCCGAGGAAGACTTTCAGCTAAACAATGAGTTAATGCTGACACTGATGTCGGTTTCCCATGTGAATTTTGCCCCTCGTTGTGTAACTTTTGTTTCATCCAGTGACACAAATGCCTTTAAAACAACGAGAGTCCAGCGGATCATCTGAAGGATTAAGAAAAGGCAGTCAGAAACCTCATTAAGCTGATGTCCAACCTACCGATGAGGATGTGTCCCTCTGCAGCTTCATAAATCATTAAACTTCAGTCTGAGGATGAGGGGAGACATGTGACACTTGAGGAAAAGCTTTCCAAACTTCCTGTGGATGATTTCTGTGCTCGTATGAGTGAGGAAACAGCTGGAGGAAGAGATTAAAGCCTACAGCTCTCTGTGAATCTGATTACAGACTGATCACAGCACAGCTTTCTCAGAGCTTACTGTCAGGACATCAAATCCTCTGATGTAATGCTTTAACTCAGAGAAAAGCTGAATTAAGGGTTTAAGGGTCCCAAGGCTAGGCCCCTCACGCCCCCTTACAGATATAACCAGAGTAACTGGCTTACTGAGAGAGCCCCTGAGATACCTGCAGCTGCTGTAGAGATGGCGAGGATGGCGTCGCCTGAAGCTGAGAGAACAGTAAAATATTAACTTCTTTGATAATTGCTCAAAATGAGAACGTACGTGTAAGGGGAACCTTTTATTCCTTCCTTTCACGCACTTCCTATTCCATGGTGGGTGTTCCTGTTAAACGAGTTTCTAATACTCGGCTCAGTGTGTGCACAAACAGTTGATTACAGGTTTTTCGACTCTTGGATCAGGATGATTTAATGGAGAGCAGAACTCATTTCACCTATACCCAACGTCCACTCCCCTGCTGAGCAAGCAGAGGCACTGCCAATCAAAGGAAAACGGCCTTAAAAGAAGAGATTAAGTCCTTCATTCCTTCCTTCAGTCCATTTAATGGCAAAGAGCAGAGAAGTACAGCTAAACATATTTTTTCTGTTTTTTTTTTCTGTTCACACACTGGCAATAAAAAGTGTTTAATATATGAAACATTGCCTAATGCATGTTTAAAGTGGGACATCTTTACACATTAAAAACACAACAGATGTGCTCTGACAAATGAAAGATGCCACATCGTTTGATGGAAATGAAAACAATCCACCTACAGGTGAGTCCACTTTGCCCAAACATAACGTCCCAGAGGTATTCTAATGGATTTTGGTCAGGTGAGCATGAGGTCCACTCAGTGGCATCGCTCGAGTCATCCTCCAGAGCTTCCTGCATATTCTCAGTATCCCCAAACCAGTCATACTGAACGAGGACTCATGTCGCCCTCATGAAGTCTGTTTGGTAAGGCGTTCACACCAGCATAGCTCTTTTGGCGCTCATCCTCTTCCTCCGTGCACAGAGGAGCAGACACCAGTCCTGCTGATGAGTCAAGGCCTTCTGCAGCCCTGCGCAGCGCTCCTGGAGTCTCCTTCGTGCTCCTGAGACTGTGCTGGGAGGCACATAAACCTGCCATTAGCACGTAATCATGTGCCATCCTGGAGGAACTGGACTACCTGTGCAGCCTCTGTAAGGTTGTATGTATGGTCACATGTCACTGACCCCAGCATATGCAACACTAGTGAAAAACAGAACAGGGAAAATGTGAGACCCCTCCACCAATCAGAAGTTTTCCGATTTCTTTATTAAATCATAAGATTCTTAAATTCATCAAGTCTCTCTGTGCCTGGGTCCTCGTCACAAAACATGACATCACTGTTTTGTACATTTTAACACAATTGAATCCCCACATTCGTGAAAGAAAAGCAAAACACCTTTTTGAAAAGTCTGTAACAAAACCATCAAATCTGATAAAGGTTATTTAAATGCTGCAAAAGAAGAATGGATTGGAATAAAAAAAAATACATCTCTTAACCTTAATTACTGGGGGAGAATAATGAATGATGCTCATAGTGAGTAAAAAGTAAACAATATAATACAGATACATAAAAAAAAACCTCCTCCCAAAACAGAATAAATTATTACAAAATATTAATAAAAAACTATAAAAATGGAGGCAACTTTGCCTGTGGTAGAATGTATACAATGTATGAAAAAAAAAATCTTTACTGCAGATACTAATTTTGTGTTGTAAGATTTATGAGTTTGATGCCTTCATAGTGGTACTTGGGAGAGCTTGACATTTTCTCAGGTGGTACACACTGTAAAAAGTTTGAGAAACACTGATAAGGTAAGTGTATGTGTGCTTTTGGAAAACATTTAAAGCTGCAGTACAGAATCTTTGAAACAAGCTAGCTTAAAACATTTTTAGAATATAAACAGAGCGCTCTGCTTCTCTTTACAGTTCCTCACTCCACCAGGGCTGTTTGGCACTTTCTGATAGTGTGCAAATGTGGTGCACGTACTGCGGCAGTCATACAGACAACTGGACGGTCCAAAAGTTGGCCTACCTATTACTGGCTGAGGTTTTAGTAGAGTTGTGGCTGAACCACATAAGGATATATCATTAATTTTAATCTCCCCAATCAATTATAATGTTATGTTGGAGTGTTGTTAAAGAGGGTCAAAAACGTTTCAACCCAGTTTGTTTTGCAGATTCTGTATAGCAGCTTTAATATAGGGAGGACACAACTTCCAGACTGTATGAGTAAAATCAGTTTTTTTCTCTTTGTCAGTTTAACAGTTTCTGTTTTGCCTGTCACTGTTCCCTGTCTGTTTTCTTACCTGGTTCTTCCTGACCTTGTACTTTCTCCTCACATTTCCCTCTTTCCTCTCTCCCTCTTTAGACTGACAAACATACACAAATAGATTCAATTAGATGAAAAATTACATTAATGTGAAAAAAATTATATTAAGATCACTAACAAAAAGTCCTCTCTCAGTGTACTTTCAACCAAAAGGGAAATAACCAAACCACATGAACATCTAATAAAAGATATAAACATTGAAATACTGATCCAACATTATTCTTGAGAGACAGATCATTTGATTTTACACTTTTACCTGAATGTGGCTCCTTTTTTTTTTTGAATAAACTTCCTTATATCCATTATGAACCTGGCTGTCGCTCTGTACACACACACACACACACACACACACACACACACACACAACGGGAGTTATAAGGTTATTGGCAGTGTTGGGGAGTAACGGGATACATGTACCGCGTTACGTATTTAAAATACAAAATATGAGTAACTGTATTCCGTTACAGTTACCGTTTAAAAAGGTGGTATTTAGAATACAGTTACTTTGTTGAAATAAATGGATTGCACAGCGGTACTTTCCTGTTTCATATTGTCATGGGTCAGGACTGTTTTGGTTTTGTTTGACAGCTATGTTCTGTTGTTCCAGGCGGCAGCGTTACGGTTGCCATGGTTACAGGGTGACGCTCTCTCTCTGCGTGTTTCCTGACTGAGAGAGCGCCTTTTTGTTGTTGTTGTGCTAAGCTAATAGGCAGAATGCTACAAGCATAGCTCTAAAGAATGTAGCATCATGGGCAGTGTAGTCCGTGCTGCAGGGAGAATGGACTGCCATACCCGTTATGTGTCTGTGAGCGAGGGAGGGAGAAAAAGGGAAAGTACGAGTTGTCATCGAGCAAAAGCGGGAGCTGGAAGCATGTAAATATAATAATAACCACTGCAGCCAAGAAGAGTGCCTGAGGAGCCCAGTTGTAAGTAAGCTATTAAGACTCGACTGTACGCTGTGTTGCTGTTTTCCTCTGAAACAATAAGTTCCGTTGGAGCAGCCTTTCAACGCCTCTCTCTGTCTCTCGCAAGCAAAGTTGACCCAGACAACAAAGTAAAGCTAGTTTTCGGCTACGAGCCCGACACGGAACCTGACGTGCTCCTGACGTGTTAGTCAGAGGTCCCTTTACTACAGTTCGGAGCCGCGGACCTTCAGTAACAGTAATAAATCACAGCAATAGCACATTCACGTAGTTGTAAACAGCATGATAATATATTAAGTCAGTGGTTCCCAAACTTGTTTTTGCTGCGCCCCCCTTTGTTTTACAAGAAAAATGTTGCGCCCCACTCCCCCCCCCCCCCCCGCGCGTGCACGCGCACACATGCACGCACACATCCTCCAACCACACACACCCATATTTTGCTCCATTGCGGTTTATTTCACACCTCAAACATTTAGTAAACAATTAAGCAAGTACAAGTAATCTGCAATAAATTGCAGGTAGTAAGAAAATAAATAACTAACTCTTTTACGCTACGTCCGCACCTACACGGGTATTTTTGAAAACGCAGCTGTTTCGTCCACACGTAAACGACTTTTCGAATCACTGAAAACGGAGAGATTTTTTTAAAAACTCCTTTTTTGCGTTTCCGTGTGGATGAGGAATACAGAGTTCCTCATGCAGTGTCAAAGGTATGTGCCTTTTTTCACGTCACGCTGTGTGCCACGTTATTGTTTACATGAGAGGAATTGCAGATTGGCAGATAGAGACAAAATACTGTTAATCTGACTATCTGCAGGTTTTACATGCTTACATACACATGCAGTTACTGCCCCTCCATTTAGAAAGGCAGAGGCATCACAGTGTGATTATTTTACTTGTAGTTGTTTTGTTTTTTTTCCTGTGTAATAAATTTCAACATTGCTATCAATACATTTTTCCAAAAATGCCTCTGTGCAAAATAGGTTTAAAAACATAAACAACTGGGATACTGTTTGTCCGTGATTTGAACCGGGGGAACAAATCGTGGCAGGATCAGCCTGATATTATTTGTAGCCCGCTGTAACTGTACTGTATAAAGTATAGTATAGTATGTATATCTCCAAAATGTCAGGAGTAGTTAGTCATTACAAGAAGTGTTTGTGAACTAAAAATCACGAATGAAGTTGATTTGGAAACATATTCAGCTATGCTTCATCTCCTGCTTTGCGTTTCTGTAGGCGTCCGTGCTAGCAGTGTCCAAGCGTTTTGTCCCCCCCCCCTGTCATCCCGCGCCCCCACTGCCATGGCTCTGCGTCCCCTAGGCCCCACACTTTGGGAAGGTCTGCATTAAGTAATCCAAAGTATTCAGAATATGTTACTCTCATCGAGTAACGTAACGGAATACGTTACAGAATACATTTTGGGGCATGTATTCTGTAATGGAATACATTTTAAAAGTAACCTTCCCAACACTGGTTATTGGGCATTCACTCAGTTAGCTAGTTAGTATCCATTTCAAACAGGACAGTAGGTAACAACAGTAGGTTACAGACAATTTTAAGTTTTAGATTTTAAATAGGCTGTATACATTTCAATGGGAGCAACAGGACAGTCAGATGTCACTGATTTTACTAAAGAGTAGGGCGTAGGATTGTAGGGTAGCAAACATCAACAGAAAAGTTTTCAACACTGCAAGTTACCTGGTGTAATGTTTTTCAGCTAAAAAGAAACATGGTCTGACTCCTACCTAACTATATAAAGAGTAGCTGAAGGTTAAATGCATCTAACATGTCTTGTTTTAAGCCAGGCACTTACACCTCCGCTTGCTCTGGCAGCAAGAGTGCTAGAGCCAGAGTAGGGGAGAGCTGGAACAAACCATTTTGGGAGGGGGGTATCTATACTTTTGTTGTTAAAATGTTACGTCTCAACCAAGTACTGTATGCTTTTTATATTTTTAGTAGTGTGTCACACAAACAGTAATATTGTCATAAAAAAGTAAGAAATCTTTGGGGGTGCTTTGATACATTGCCCCTGGTTTCAGCTCTCATCCACGCACGTCTGCTTACCTGAATTTGTACTTCTAGAACAAATTTAAAGAATGTCCATCTTCATCATGTGGTCACATACACTCAGTAATGACTCAGGGGTTAGGATTAGGTCTCTTCACACACTGCTCGCTGGGTTTCTGACACCTTCCTTCTAACACATGTCTACACTAGTGGTGTGCCGATCGATATTGAAATATCGATTCTTCCGACACGAGTAATTTCTGTTCTATAATTGATTCTCGTATTAAAATATCTATATTTTAGTACTTTGGGGTAAATTTGTAGTTTATTATTAACAGGAACACAGTGGAAAGAAACTATATCATTCGGATCGTCTAAATTGGAAGGAACTACTTCCTCTTACGCCTTTCATAGTCATATAGGAAATACGGCTGTATAAATGTGTAGCAGCCCCTGGCGAGCACACTAACAACGATGGCTGAGCGTAAATAGAGTCATGTGTGTCGATACCACCCTGAATTTTACTTGGTATTGATCAGAAAGGAAATCAGTGGTATCGCACATCACTAATGCTCAGCCATTGTTGTGACATTAAAGGGGCTGCGACATTTATACAGCTGTATTTTGCACATGACTATGAAAGGCGGAAGAGGAAGTAGTTCCTTTGAATGTAGACAATCCGAATGTTATAGTTTCTTTCCACTGTTCCTGTTAATGATAAACTACAAATCTACCCTAAATTACTAATATATCGATATTTTAATGTGAGAATCGATTCTAGAACATAAATGACTGATATCGGAGGAATCGATATTTCAGGATCGATCCGCACATCACTACTGAGCGTAATTGTGTGAACGTATTTTACCGCCACAAACAGCTGAGACGTGGTTTGCGATACATGTGGCAAAAAAGTGAGGTGTTGTGGGCATACTTGCCAACCTTGAGACCTCAGAATTAGGGAGACATTCAAAGGGGCTGTTGGGGGGGGGGGGGGGGGGGGGTGATAAATACATTTTGCAGTGTTTATTTATCGGATAAAATACGTTAAATGTCACCGTTATTATTGGCCGGCCCGGAAACAGCGGGGGTGTCCAAATTCAGAGGCTGCTTCCACCTGAGGACCCGCCCTTTGTGGTCTAAAGAAAGCCGGGTAGTACGTCACGAGCTCCCTCGGTGGAGTGAAACTCGGCCGTCTGCTCCTTGCTATCTAAAATATAACCGGGCGCTGACTTAAATTCTCGACCGTCTCACACTTCAGTTTAATCAGTTTTCTGTTTGACGTTTATTCAGCTGTGTGAAAACCCCGGAGGAACCCTGCCGAGGGATTTATAAAGTTACATTTAATTTAATCTAATCTAATAATAACTAATAACTCAGCCAAACCGATTTACTCACGAACAAATAAAACACAGAAAAAACCAAACAATAACATTTTTAAGTTATCAAAGTGACTTATATCTCATGTTTAACCCGAGTAGCGAAAGACCGCGGGGGTTTGAAGACGATGTGTCAGTTGGCTCAGATATTTGAAGTTTACACAGCTACATTCTCACCTGAAAATATGTTAAAAGTCTTTTTGCAACCCAGAAAAAGAAATAAGAGTAATATTAAAACTAAGTAGCTGCCGCCATTGTTGGAAACTGGAATTGGCTGGGCTGCGCTATGAATTCTGCGATATAGCTTTTCAATTTTGTTGTCTGGGTGGAAAATCGGGAGAAATTCGGGAGAATTGTGGCTCCGGGAGATTGTCGGGAGGGGCACTGAAATTCGGGTCTCACAGAAAAATCGGGAGGGTTGGCAAGTAAGGTTGTGGCAACATCACTAACCTTGTCAAACATCTCAGTACAAATCATATCACAGAACATGACGAGCATATGTTGAGGCGAACTGAAAAGGAGGAGAGGGACAGGTGCTGCTAGGGCGAGACAGACGTCTCTCACGGAGTCCTTTAGTGCTGCAGGCAGGCAAGGTGTTCAAATAGCGCACAACTTCAGTTTTTTTTTTTATTTCTATATGATGAACCCTGCATTATTAAGTGATAAGAACAAGTAATCTGGTGTCCTGTAATCATTATGACGCTGTAATTTGAGATACAATAAATAAAATACATTTTTGTACAAAGTATCGGTATCGGATCAGTATTGTCGATACCACCCTGAATATTACTTGGTATCGGATCGGAAAGGAAATCAGTGGTATCACACATCACTAGTGTTTGCGCTGAGCAGAGGAGGGAGGGGTGCAAACACAGCCATGTGTTTGCTGAGCAGACGGGGGAGGGGCGGTAATTACACTCCCAGTAGCACAGGAACAGTGCAGGAGGGAGAGAGGAAGAAAGCCTCCGCTCTCTTATTGGATGCATGGTATAGCACGTTTATGCAGGGGCACCTTTGAAGTCTGTGAGAATAGTTTGCAGCCTGGTCTTACTGGTCACTAGAGCTGGGCGATAGAACGATAACGATATGTATCGCGATATAACTTTTTCTCGATAGAAAAATTAAACTATCGCGATAGACCTCACCGCTCTTGTCCTCTTAAAAAAAAAAAAAAAAGAACAGCCAATCCAAATTACGTAGCGCAGAGCCGAACCAATCACAGCCGCAGCGTCACGTCACGTGACTTGTTACGTACAGCACAAGTGCCAAGCCGCACGTGTGTTTGTTTGGGAAGCAGCCAGCCACCGTACTGCCCGGGTAATGGAGGAAATCAACCGAGCGTGACCGAAGAGAAAACAGATGATGGTTCCAACGCCGGAGAGATTGTCGAACGGATGAGCCATAGAAGTTCCGTAGTGTGAAGGTATTTCGGCTATTTTAAGTCTGACAAAAAACAGAGTAGCGTGCACTGTAAATTGTTCCGAAAGCAAGTCTGGAAATACAATAAACTGGTGCATGCGCTACGTCCACACGTACCCGGGTATTTTTGAGAACGCAGATTTTTATATGCGTTTGCACCTTTCGTCCACACGTAAACGGCGTTTTTGGTCACTGAAAACGAAGATTTTTGAAAACTCCGTTTTTGCATTTACGTGTGGACTAGAAAAATGGAGAAAACGCAGCGTCAAAGGTGTGCGCATTTTTTGACGTCACACTGTGCGCCACGTTATTGTTTCGGTGAAATGAATTTCTACAATACTGTTAATTCTACTCTCTGCAGTGTTTAAATGCTTACTTAAACACACAGTTACTGTCACTCCACACATACGACTCGGTTCTGCTTCTATGCCCCAGCTTTGTTTACTTTTTCCCACCGAGGCTTCTAGACTTCTGATCGGCCAACATTTCTGCACGGTTAGGAATCTAGCGCCACCTGCTGCTTTGGCATGTTCATAGCAGCGTTTTCCTTCATTTCTGCCTTTATGTGTGGACGGGATTATTTTTTAAAACGAAAACGGAAAATCTCAGTTTTCAAAAATACCCATGTACGTGTGGACGTAGCCTCAGTCTCTGACTGGAAGCGCTAATTCGTCATTCGGCTTTTGTCAGACTAAAGTAACTGTTAAAACTGTTTGAAAAGCTAAGCTATACAACAAGGAGAGATTGAGAATTTCCTTTTAGTTCTCAGTTTATTTGATATTGACAAAAGTTAGTCAGTTTTGTCTGTTCTTCTGTAAAACAAACTAAGATTTATTTTTAGAATTAATATTTTGTTTCTAAGTGGAATTGACAATTTAGTCTGTTTCGTTTGTTCTATTTTGAAACTTAAACGCTTTAGCGGCTGCCTTTTGTGTAGTTTGCAATATTTGCCTTTATTTATCTGAAAAAGTCTCATGTTCCTTAACTACATCTACCCTGTTGAACTTATTATGGGAAATAAATATTTAAATAAAAACAAGCTGCTGATTATTTCACATTTTACTTGTGAGCAACGGCACATTTAAATTTAACAAATATAGTTATTTGGCTTATATCGTGATATATATCGTTATCGCCTGAAATAAAAAAAACATATCACTTCTGCACAGACACCATGAAGCGCACACTCAATTTAGAGCAGGGGTGTCGAACTCCAGGCCTCGAGGGCCGGTGTCCTGCAGGTTTTAGATCTCACTCTGGGTCAACACACCTGAATGAAGTGATCAGTTCATTACCAGGCCTCTGGAGAACTTCAAGACATGTCGGGGAGGTCATTCAGTCATTTAAATCAGCTATGTTGGATCAAGGACACATCTAAAACCTGCAGGACACCGGCCCTCGAGGCCTGGAGTTCGACATGTTATCTGATAACATAGATGTGATTATGATAATTTTTGATAGTTACAGAAATGGGGAGGTGGGGGGGGGGGGGGGGGCATCTCTTGTCTATGGCTGTATAAATCTATTCATGTCATGTCATCATTTTTTTTTCTTTTGCTGGTTTGTGGAACCTACTCCACATGTAGCTGGCCCATGTGTCTGCTGTATCACATGATTGACATAAGTTGCTACAATGCTTTTGTCCTGTTCACTACTGTGGAGCCGGACTGGAACAGAGCAAAGCACTACAGGCAGCGTCTGTTCATAGAGCAGGTTGGCAGAGCCCTCACCACCCCGACCATGGTGAAGAGAAGCCACCTGCCACCGTTTGCAGCCAGCCTGGTCTTACAAGCCCAGGGCCAAGTGCAGGAGGAGGAGGAGCCTTCCAAAAAGTGGAAACAGTGCGCATCGTGCAAACAGTGCAAAAGGATCCTAACCAACTGCTGCAAATGTGATGCCCCAGTCTGCCAAATCCATCTGAAAACGCTTTATGGTTCATGTTATAAAATGTAAATTACATCTTTGTTCAGTTTGTTTTTGAGTTTGTTCAGCTCAGTTCATTTTGTTTTTGCAATAAATTTTCATTGTTCCAAAAATAATAATGCATCCAAATCAATGCTGTTATCAGTTATTGACCTATTCAAGGCTGTAATAACCTTATGGCAAATATGCTATTCTGCAACTAATTTTTGGAAAATATTGCAGATTATGGGTTTTCCCATAAAAAAACAGGGGTCTTTATGACAATAAGGGCATAAAAACATAAAAAATAATTAAAAATAATGATAAACTTTATACCTATGGTTAGGTCTGAAGTTGTTGAAAAGATTTGATGTGAAAAAAATGAAAAATTTATTTGTATATGATATTGCTATATCACCTGTTGCCTTGGGACCTTTTGGGGTCCTGAGGTTAAACTGTGTTTGTAAGTTTAAGGGTAACCTAGGTGTACCCTAGTTTAAGGGTTAGAAACAAACTTTTCATGAACAGAATCTACTGAAACTCTGAAGCTGAACGAACAGAAAGCCTAAAGTTCAACTTGAGACTGGAAGGGACTGACTTTTTAAAAAGCTGCTAGTCATGCCAGGAAATTATTGAACTGGTTCAAGATAATAAAATAAAATAAACGAGAACACACAGCCATCATAGTCAGGCACAATAAACAGGAACCAAATTACAGTTAGTGTGTTAAACAAGTGGTCGAATTCACAAGTCCGTTTCATTTGTAAAAACGTCTCTGAAAGGACACAA
This sequence comes from Maylandia zebra, assembly GCF_041146795.1. Taxonomy (NCBI): domain Eukaryota; kingdom Metazoa; phylum Chordata; class Actinopteri; order Cichliformes; family Cichlidae; genus Maylandia; species Maylandia zebra. Next base: position 27,154,104 of record NC_135181.1, on the reverse strand, counting down.
AACCCAAAGGATAAAACTGTCAGAGTGACCTGAAACATCTGAGTGGGCGGAGATCACGTCGGCACCCCTTCCCAGTAAATACAAAGCTGAAGACTGAGGTGAACAGAGAGAGCTAACCTGCATCAAACCTCGCTTATAAACACCAGCTTGGAATGGAGATTTTAGGGGCCGCATGACACCGACACCAGGCTCGTGTTTGAGAAGGTGACAACAAACAACGGCAATGGCTACAACGCCAACACAGGTCCGACACACCTGGTCAGCTCAGGGTAAAAGCAGAGATCGGATCATACAGGGAGTGTGCGGTTTGTTTCATTTGAAGTACCACATGCCCTATTAAGAAGTATTTTAAGGCATTTATCCCTTCTCTATGACTGCAGGCATCTTCTCTGCCCCCATCAAAGGACTGTACTACATCCACTTCACCGGGCTGACTGGAAACTCCAAGTCCATGCATGCAGCTCTGATGAAGAACGGCGAGAACATGTTTGCAGTCCAGGACACGGTGGGACCACACAGCAGCACCTCCAATGGCATGACACTGATCCTGGAACAGGATGACCGCCTCTGGATCACCCTCTTGAAAAACAGCAGCATCTTTGACCAAGGTCGGCTCAGCACCTTCACTGGCTTCCTCGTCTTCCCCATGAGCGGAGCCTGAGACACCTGCCCTGGAGAAGAGGACAGTGGCAATTGCTGAGGCTTGGTAGAGTCAAGAAAGAGAAAGTTTGACAGCATTAAAATCACCCAAAACATGTGCACTAAATAGTACTGTTATCTAGAATAAATGAGAAATAAGAACCAGCCTACCAAGATAGTCCTCCTCATTTTCAGAAGTTTCATAGAGAGTATAAACGTTAAGGACAGTATTGTTATTCTGTATATATTGTATACCAGTACACCAGTCTACATCCAGCCTAACTGGCTTTATCGCAGCCACCGCCCTGGTATTCTGCCTCTGACTATAGCTGTGCTGAGATCAGTGGTTGATTCCCCCACTCCCAAACATTTTGGATCAATCATGCATTGCTTGACCTTACAGAACCGCACTTGCGTCGTTCATAATAACGCCAGACTACTGAGTAACCTTGAAAAAGCTGAACCTGCTGCATATATTGACAACTTTCTGCCAGGTGACACTCTGTTGAGTTTCTCTTTAAGATACAGGGAAAGCGTTTAGTGGCAAACACACTAAGCCTCAGTTACTTTGACACAAAGGCATCTGCTGTGATGCTTCCACCTCTGATTATGTCTCACAAGTATCAGCTATGTTTGTATACATAGATATAAAATTATGGATATGTACTGATAAATGATGATAATAATAATATTTCTGAATGAATCGAATAAGTGAGGCCACCCCTCTGTAGTAAGAACTAAAAACTATTTAATAAAATTATTGGAAGCACATCATCTCACATCGAGTGTTTGAGGAGCACGTGTATGTTTTTCAATGTCTCTTTAAGTTTTTCCTTTCTAATAATTTTGTTAAATATTTTTTAATTCTTTCCAGCATCTGGCTTCAACGTGCAGTAGCTGGTCTCCTCAGCTCAGAGACTGAAGGGCTAAATTAGAGGAAAACAGTGCTGAAAGACAAACCCTTCATTAGTTACAAATGCTGTCTCTGTTTATTTCCTGTCAACAGGTTTTAAATTATTTCTAATCAATTACATTAATCAATCTGTGATTAGCCATCCATGCTGAGCTCTGACGGCTGTGGAAACTGAAGTCACACGGTGGTATTCTGATAAATGCAGATTTATTTATCTCAGTCCTGCAAACAGGAAGCAGTAAACAGGATTTTCAGGTCATTAACTGAGGCATGGAAGTGTGCGGCCTCTCCTACTTCCTGTCAAACAGCAAGTCTGTCTCCACATCAAATTCCAGGAGCTCGGGAATCTGACGGCGTATCTCTGCTTTGAATCCTCGGCTTTGTGACGACAATCACAAACCTTCAGATTCTGTTTGCTCTCTTGACCCAAACAAAGATGGCTGCCACACAGAGGTTTCTTGGTTTTGATGGGGCAAATGATCAGATTTCACAAACAAACAGACAATCATTTATGAAGCTGGTTTTTAGACCCATCAGGGATGATATATAAAAAATCCAAAACCAAAAAAGTTTCACTTTCATGAATGTAAAAAAAACAACAAAATACAACGATTTGTACAAATATACACATTTCATTCACAGTGTGTCTGTGTATGATAGTGTGTGTGTGTGTGAGTGTGTATGTGTGCATGTGTGATAGTGTGTGTGACAGTCCATGTGTGTGTGTGTGTATGTGTGTGTGACAGTGTGAGCTCATGTTTTTCATTTACTCACTTTAAATATTTGATGTTTTTTTTAATAGGTAAAAGTAAAATATGAGATTCTGTTTTTGTTTACATTTTAAAAGCATCCCAACTTTTCTGGAACTCATTTTAATTTTGTAGTTTTCATTATTCATAAACGATACAGGATTTTTTTTCCTTTTAATGTAAGAAAAGATTCTCGTGTTTGTTAAATACATCAGCTGCTGCTCTCAGTTCTGGAACCCCAGATGGATTATTCAGGGAAGGGAACAGGGAGGATAAGGGAACAACTAAAAACTCAGAGGGATTAAAGGTTTAACCTGGGTTTACAGCGTGGATTAAATGTTCTCAGCTCTCTGGTGACGAGTCTTCGTGTGGAGTAGAAACCTGAGCTCACCTGTGTGAGACGAGCTTGTCATTGAATTTTTAAATGTTTGATATTTGCTCAGCGTGCCTCACCGTTCTCATTTATAATAACACATTTATCCAACACAGCTTCAGCTTGAAGCCTCTGTAGTCTGAACTTTGACCCCACTCACAAGAACAGCAAAATAAGCAGCATGATCTCAATCAGCTTCTCAGGAGTACCTGTCTCAGGTGTGATCATGTGACAGAAAAGGAGCACCTGAGGTGTACAGAAACTCGTTTATTGTAGAAATGCTCCTTTAATGAGCAGCTCAGAGAAACACAAACTGAACAATAATCAATAAAATTAAGTCATAAATCATCGCGCTCGGATCAATAACTGGACCGATAGAAGACTTCTCTCAGCGTCCACAGGAGCTTTTATTGTGAAAGCCTTCACTGGTATCCAGTAAAGTCCTCGGACCCGGACGAGTCCGCCTCCGGCCAACTGGCGGAGGGCGCTGGCTCCCGGTGTCGGGCGGCGTGGTGGGTCGGCAGGTTGGACGGATCCTCCGCGGTGACGGCGGCCGGAGAGATGGAGCCCTGCCCGGGAGGTCCGGTGGGTCCGGGGGCGAGGACCGGAGACACCTCCGCGCTCAGAGCGGTGACGGGTGCGTGACCGTCAGCAAGTAAACGATCAGCTATCGATCTGTTATCAGTGGCGTCACCGTCCGTATCGACGTCACACTCGGAGGGCTTTCCCCGGCTGTGCTCGGCCCCGGGGCTCTGCCCGGGTCTCCAGATGAGGCTGTAGTACACCGCGAGCACCACGGCGGCCACGGACACGCTCAGCACGTACGCCGCCACTGTGGCCAGCCTAACCCACTTCCGGTTGGCGCTGGCCGCCAGCTGCGCCTTCTTCTCCCCAGTGTAGGTGACCGGTCTGCCGCGGGCCGCAGGCACGAACCTCCGGGTCCAGCTGCGGGGTTCCCGCATGGTGGCAGCCGGAGGAGCAGGAGGTGTGTGCTCGTGTGAGTGCGTGAGGTCAGGCAGAGCCTGCAGAGTGCACAGGTCCCTCCGTCATCCACAGCTGGACCCACAGCTGGATCCGCAGCTTTAAATCCACTCTGTCAAGCTGAACCGGGTCAGCACGAACCGGAAACTATGGTCACGCCTCCAAAATAAAAGCACGATCATTCAAAGCGAGTTTGAAAATAAAGTTTGAGTTTTGCTCCTGATTGTTTGCTGTGACCAAAAACTAAAATAAATTTTTAAAAAGGACAAGAAAAGAAAAAAGATTTTACTAAAGTAGAAAAAATAATAAATGGATAGCAACAGAAAATCAAATTCCTCCAATCAGATACACCCACAATGCACATGCTCAGGTTGAGCCTCTCAGCAGGTACCAGCTGCAGGAGCAAGCCGCTCAGAAGGACAGATTGAACCAATCAGAGCACGGCATCGTTTAGTCCTCATTTCCGCAAACTGTCAGGCACAGATGACCTCATGCTGCAAAATAAACACACAGGTTTCATTCTCACAGAGACTGGAACTAGGGGTGGGTTTTGATTATCGATTTATCGATTAAAATTCTAGCTTGGATAACGTGATATCGATTCATTGAAATCCTGAGTCGATTTTTAAGTATAAATTTATTTTGTCCTCAGGTTAAACGTCACAAAATTTCAACAACCACCAAACAGCTAAAACAGTAAATGAGAGCAGGTACACGGATTCTGTACAAAGATGTAAACACAAAGTGAGGACCACCGATGGATCAGAATCAGTGAAATGTCGCCTTTCTCATCCGACGGCACGGACACGGTCGGGGCTGAAAGCCGACAGCTCACTGATTTTGATGTTTCGGCGGGTCCGTGCTTTGTGTTTACGTCCTTTTTGCGCTAGATTCTGAAGCTGCAGGTTTTATCTCTCTCCAAACAATATTGACTGAACCAGCAGCAAAAGAACATCCAAACTATGCTTCACATTTCGCTTCACATAAACATCGTCATGAATTCTTTTTCTTTTTTGATTCCACCATGATAAAATCACACTTCACGCAGAGCTCTCTCTCTCTCTCCCTGTACTTCAAGAACAGTTTCACATCTAAAAATCTCTGTTTTCTGCATTATTCGCTTGCTTATTACTAGAGATGGCAGATACCACTTTTTTATGTCCGATACCGATACCGATATCATAAATTTGGATATCTGCCGATACCGATATTAATCCGATATAGTGTGTTTTAATCAACAAAACTGTTTTTTTAAATATCTTGCTGCATTTTGTATAAGTTCATACTCAAGTTTAAAACAACAACTACACTAAAGCTATTCTGTTATACCTATATGCAAAAAAATATATTTCATAGTTCAGCAATACTGATCAATCTAATAAACTCAAACCTACACCATCCTCCCTATTCTGGTATTTTAAAGAGTACTTAGCGTAAATATTAAGCAACCTAACTAATAGGGTTCCAACTCCCAGCAACAACAAAAATAAATAAATAAAAAATAGGGAACCACCCCTCACGCTCCACCTCATGATGCTTAATCAACGTAATCAACCTTAATTTGATGCAGTGTGAAAAAAAATGCACAGAAATCAATTATTTTTCAAAATATTAAAATATTAAATAGATTCAACATCTTTCTTCAACAAAATTGCAGACTGCACAGATGGTACCTTCCCAAAGGAAAAAGTATTATAGCTTACTAGGGTATATATATATATTAGACTTAATAGTTACTATATACAGTAATGGACTTCTATTCATTTTACATCAAATTAAAACTTTGGGTGTCAGATAATTATTTATTAAAAGCTAGACATTTTAAATGAGAATAAGAAAGAAAAGTATGTCTTTGTGCCCCCTTTTCCCTGTTAATGCCCTATCGGCCCCCCTTGCTAAACTTTGCTAGATCCGCCCCTGCACAGTTACCAGCGTCAGCTACGTAGAAAAAGATCCTGGAGTACAACGTAATATTAAATAAATTCTAACAACAGCTTATCAAGCTTAAACGTGCTGCTGTTCTTCAGCCGCTGGTTTCCTCTTTCTGGTACAAAGTGGGCCAAAAACAAACAAGAGAGACGGGCTCGCGACAGAAAAGCCGATCAGCTGATCATTAAGCAGTTTCATGATTGAAGTAGCAGCAAGAAGAGGCAGTCGCTCCATATATCGTTTGTTAAGCGGAATGCTTTACAAACATTCAGAGATGGACTTACACACTTGCTTTACTTCTCTCGGGGATAACTTTGTTGGAGATGAAATGCCGGGCTGCTAGTGAAGCTCCACATGCTATCCAGACCACCGACAGGTCCCGCATGCCACAGCCGCTCTATCACGTGATGCATACTGCGCCGACGTGCTAACATTCCGAGGTGAGTTGCAAGTTTTGTGAGGTGCTTTCCTGATATTTAATGGATCGGATTACATTTTTTTATTTTTCTCCGATATCCGATCCAGTAATTTAGGTCAGTATCGGACCGATACCGATAGGTAATATCAGATCGGTCCATCTCTACTTATTACACGCAAGTTGTTTACAGAGCTGTCGGCCGCTGTTTTTTCCCCTTTTACTTCGACAAGAAAGCCTCATTTCTGCTGTTCAGTAGGCTACTGAACAAATTGAAACTTTTTAAAATTATGCAAAATTGCAAAACGCTTTGCTGTGTCTAAAACCTCTGTAACTTTGCTCTGCTTCAGCAGCATCAGGTAATGTTCATATGCTGATTAATGGTTTTCTTTCATTTTTGATCTACTGCAGAATATTTTTAGGGTCATCTGCTAATCACAGGCAAAGGAAATCTCCTTCATGTTTTTCTGTGTTTTATCCTCAGTTCGGCATCACCGGCATCGGCAAAAAAAAAAAAAAAATGCTTGTACTCATGCTGCCCCGACGTCAGCCAGCGCATATTGGGAATGGCATAAGCACCGATCGGTTTTCTATCGCCCGTTTGCTGGGAGTAAGGGCGCCCTTCGCTTGCGAGGTGCGCCTGCTGCTTGTGACACAGGGAGGAGAGCAGGGCCGTGCAGAGAGGTTTAAAGGGGCGGGTGCTCAAAGTTAAAAAGGGGCACATTGAACCAGGCTGAATAACAACAACACACATTCATCAAGAATCTAATATAGGAAGGGCAGGGCTGTGTTGATCTGAGACTGTAGACATTAAAAAGTCCATAGGAGAGATGGTAGCTGCTTAAACAAGTGTCATGAGATAATAACAAAATGCAAAGATTGGTGACAGCGCTTGGAACCATAAGGTAACAAAAAACTGTGAGAAATAATTTAGGCTCTGCCTGTGAATCACTCTTTGCTTCTCTTCTTCCTTCCATCCCATCATTTCATATATCACTCTCCACTTGCTGTCTATCTGAGAACAAGGCACAACTTGCTATTGCAATAAACTATAATCTAATTATCCACACCTAACAACTCTTGCACTTAATCTATAATAAAATGATGACAGAAAAATGTTATAGCACTGCCTTTAGTAGCCTCACACAGCTCCTGCTGTTTCCTCCTCATGTCCTTACCAGGTATGTCTGGACAATGTTATATCATGAGTAAATCCATCTAAATAAAACACACACATGCACGCACACACAGTGACATTTTAGACCTTCTTCAGAATACTGTATATACTATGGGCATCATGGTGCTGATCCAGAATCCTTACATTATTATTTATTACTAGAGCTACAATAATAAAGCAATGAGGAGGGGGAAGTAATAAATATGAAATAATGTATTTATGATGATTCCATTTGTTTCACTATCCACTCTGTGCAGGGGCAAAGCTTATTACATTTTTAAACTGTAGAGATACAATAATTTTACTGCTGTAAATTCCAAATTTTTTCTTATTTAAAATATAAATCTAATGTAGCCTAGTGGTAAATTAATAATAATATTTTCCATTTCAGTTAACCAAATATCCATTTAAGGTTCAAAAAGGGTTCTTAAAATGTTGTTTCTTTGTTTCCATGTATGGTAAGACAAGAGTGTTATTGGGTAATTTAATGTTATTGCTTGTGCTATTTCTTTGGTTATCGGCATGTTGTGTGCATTTGAAGCTGATAATTTTATAGGTTTGTGTAGTTGCATATTGTGGTCACTGGGGGGGGGGGGGGGGGCAGTGCTTAAGGGTTAACTGCAGTTTTCCAAAAAAACTTAACAAGAAATGCATCTTGGGACTTCCTGTTTACTTTTCTTTTCGTTGTGGGGATGTGGAACGGGAATGTTGTGAAGGAGTTAAATTGTTGGTAAGGAATTGTTAAATATGCACATAACTCATTGAAACATATTGTTATAATTGTAGTGCAGTGACAAAACGTAAGTATTTTAACAAGATGATGTATTTCTTAAATGTATGATGCAAAGGACCTGTATGTGCAGCGTGGAGCGGCCATTTTCTCTATGCAAGGGATAAGCTGCGAGATCGTCTGTGTGCTCCAGTATTGCAAGTGAGCTGAGATTTCTGTGGAATGTAAGTGTTTATAAACATGTATGTAACACTTCCACATTTTTTTAAAGGAGCCTTGTGTGATTTAGTTCTTTGTATTTTGTTCTGCACAGACAGAGGCCACTGCCGTACTAGCACATGAGTCTCTTTATGGGGACCTGATATGTTTAATATGCTGCTGAGAATATAGCCCAGAAGAAGCGTATAGTATAGCTTTTATTTTGGAAAGAGACATTTCTCTGTAATAAACTCTCTTTTCCAAAGATGAGTGATTCCTCAATCAGATACAGGGCTTGCAAATATATATATATATATTAGGGGTGCAACGATACACAAAATTCACGGTTCGGTTCGGTTCGATACTTTGGTGTCACGGTTCGATATTTTTTCGATACAAAAAATGTTCATGCCTTTTTTAATTTGTAATTTATTAAGATTATAAATATATATTTTAACTCAAAAATACAGTTTTTAAATGAAATGTTGCTGAAACAACAAAATAATAAAAGAATAAAAGAGTTTGGAAACGAGTTTATTTCAGAGAAATGTCCTTTTCCAAAATAAAAGCTATGCTATACCCTTCTTCTGGGGTAAATTCTCGGGAGCATATTGAACATATCAGGTCCCCATAAAATGAACCACTCTCTGATGGACCTCACCTCACACTCATCTTCTGGAGTGCTAGCACTTAGCTGCATATACAACAAAAACAACTTAAATAAAAATGTATTGCACAGAAAGGCCTTCCTAAATATATTTTTAAACATTTGAAATGTTCTAAAAACAAGGTATCAACCACATACAGTTCTGCATTGTTTGGGAATCCCTGACGGTATTTTCTATTCTTGGCAGAATATAAAACAAACACACCCAATCCCTGGCATGAAAATTTTTTTTTAGAACCATGTTCTATAGTGTACAGAAAACACATGAAAACTTAAATCTGGTAAAGCTATACTTCACATATTTTCTGTTGTGCAGACTTGGCACCATGTAAAACAAACAAACAAAAAAAAAACCCACCATGTAAAGAATAAAAAATAAATACAAATAAAAGCTATTCTATACCCTTCTTCTGGGGTATATTCTCAGCAGCATATATAACAAATCAGGTACCCATAAAATGAATCACTCTTTAACGGACCTCCCCTAACACTCATCTTCTGGAGTGCTAGCACTTAGCTGCATATACAGCATAAACAACTTAAATAAACGGTCCTGTTAAATACAAACCAAAACATAGTTTACTCAATTTCCATGTTCTTCTTCAGAAAAATTAGGATGTCCACATGTTCTGCTGACAGTACAGATCTGCTTGCTGTGACAATGTCACCTGCTGTGGAAAACACCCTCTCACTTGGGACAGAGGTTCCAGGTACAACCAAGTAACACTGTGCCAACTTGGAAAGATGAGGGTACAAGCTGTGATGTTCCTTCCACCATCTCAGTGGGTTATCATCTGTGGGAATGCAGTCTGCTAACCTGTACAAGTTAATTTCCTCCTCTGCCACTTCGGCTGCAGACCTGGTCCTTGGCTCCTGTGACATGAACAGTTCTCCAAACAACTCCTTCATGGCTGACTTTTTCTCTGGTGGAGATGCTGATGGGGAATCTGAAGAGTTTGCTGCTTGAGTCTCTGCGGAGGTCGCAGTTTCTGTGGTGCCTGCGGCTTGGTCCTGAGGAAATATAAACAACCAAACTGTTAATTGTATTTGTTTAAATAATATTTATAAATCAAGCAGTAGCTAAATAAAATTTCAAAAATAAAAAAAAGAATGCCTACTTGTTCAATGCTCAAGACAAGTTCTGTGGTGAGTGCTCCGTAGACTCTCAGCTGAGTGACATTATCCAAGTGTCGCAGGGACTTGAATCGAGGATCTAAAGCTGTGCACTTGTGTAGGTAATTCTGAAGGGCAGGATCAGCGTATCTCTTCTCCAGGTCCTCCCTGATGTTTTTTTTTACATCTCTCACTGCTGGGCTATCATCACCAGACTGCGCCATAGAGTTCAGGATGTTCATTTTAAGTGGCAGGATCATGGATGCTGTTGGAGATGACGCTTCACACATCATGACTGTCACAGTTTTTAGGGTTTTCATGACTGTAACAAGATTTTCAGCCAGTGCATGTTCTTCCTGAGTTAGATTCTGAATGTTCTTCATACTCTTCTTCACAGTATTGTCGGCCATAGCAGCATACACTGCAGCTTGCTGTTCAAGGTATCTTTCCATCATATCATGAGAGGAGTTCCACCTAGTTGGAACATCTTGAATCAGTTTTTTTCCAATAAGCTGCAGCAGTTGCTGTTTTTTCATAAACACATTGCATCCTGTTGTGCTTCTGTGAAAGAAGGAGACAATTCTTCTCATCTTTGCTAGGAGATGGGAAACCTTCTGCACTGCCATTCCTTTCTGAGCAGCTATATTAATTGTATGTGCAAAACATCCGATTTGTGGCCCCAGCCCAGCAGCTGTGACAGCATTAACTATGTTCTTAGCATTGTCAGTAGTTACAGGTATTGTCACATTTGGTCACACTAACTTCCAGTCTTCCACAGCTTCAGAGAGACCTTTGGCTAAGTCGTCAGTGGCGTGACTTTCGACCAGGCGTGTCTGCAAAACACAGTTTTTCATCTGCCATTCCGGATCAATGTAATGTGCGGTGACAGTGAGGTAGCTCTGCGTAGCTCTTGACGTCCAGCCGTCTGAGGTCAGAGCAACAGCGGGTGCTGCTGACACTGCCGTCTCTAATTTAGCTTTTGTCTCCTTGTACAAAGCAGGAACTGCGATATCGGTGAAATGGGTTCGTAAAGGAATACTGTAACGGGGCTCAAGTACTCTCAGCATTTCCCGAAACCCGGTGTTTTCTACAACAGAAAAGGGTCGCATGTCGACAGCAATAAAAGTAGCAATTGCCCTGTCGATTTCTTTTGCCCTCTTAGAATCATGCGCTAACGGCTGTCTAAATGACTCCGACAAAGTTTGTAGCATGTGTGTTTGTTGTTGTTTTGGTCTGCCTTCACTCGTCTTTGCACTAGGGTGATGTCGGCGTAAATGTGCATTCATATTTGTTGTGTTCCCACCGATGTAATTAACCATGGCGTGGCACATCCGACATACTGTTGTAGTTTTGTCCACAACGCGCTTACCATCAGGGTGATACTTCACACGAAAGCCAAAAAAGTTCCAAACGCCAGATTTCAATGACGGTGGAGGAGGTTCGACTTCAGGAGGCACTGAGGCAGTTGCCATGTTGCAATAAGCTTAGCTTCTGTCTCGCTAGTTTGATTGAATGCATGTGGGTGGAGCTCAGTGGATCTGTGCTCGACAGTGCAGCCTAGGCGGAGTAGTCAAACGCAGATTCACTGAGCGCTCAACACAGACAGCATCGTCAGAAGGAAAGTTGATAAAATAAATTAAAAAATATATATTGTTCGATACATATGCGTACCGAACCGAAAGCACTGTATCGAACGGTTCAATACGATACGAATATCGTTGCACCCCTAATATATATATATATATATATATATATATATATATATATATATATATATATATATATAAAAATTGTTTTTCACACACATACAAACACACACACTTGTTTTCATATCCTGTGGGAAGATCTAGTTGACATAACCCTTTTCCTAAGCGCTTACCCTAACCATCTAAGGCTACGTCCACACTACTGCATTTTTGTTTGAAAACGCATCGTTTTCTCTCCTATTTGGCCTCCCGTCCACACTGAGACGGCGTTTTCCCCAAGGAAAAGAGCAAGTATGTAAGTAAACGGCAGAGGGAAATGACGCAGGTCGAGTTGTCTTGCGTTTCACGCTGCAATGTCAGCGTTTTCGGCCGTTTTAGTGTGGACGTGCAACTCTTTGAAAACAACTGAAAACGCAAGGGTGGACGCGGAGCGTTTTCAGATGAAAACGCCGTTTTCAAATCTATTCAGGCTAGTGTGGATGTAGCCTAAAATGAATGCCTAAACCTAACCATAACCTAACTGTAACCCTGACACTAAAACCATATTTTGAGCCTCAAACATGCCTTCAAACTTCTGGGGATGGGCATTTGGTCCCCATAAGATATCTAAACATGGTATACACGCATCCACACACACACAAGCTTTTAGATTGATTCACATTTCAAACATCATCAGTTAAAAGTTCAGTTTTATCGATGTCACGTGATTTGAAATCAGAAATCAGTTTTCAGGGATCAGCTGGGACTTTATTGATGTTCACATTAATAACATCAACACTTCAGCATTCAAAGAAATGCAGTAAAGCAAACAAACAAAGTTCAGCAGAGAAAGAATCAAAGCAAAGAGATCTCTCCCAAAGATTTGACTGAAAACTGCTGAAACAGGAAAATCTGAGTTTCTGAAAATCATTTCAAAACTGTGAATCAGAGAAGAGTACGAACCTGAAACAATCAATTAACCCAAGTATTGGTTTAAAATCCTCAGCTGCAGGTATACCAAATTTAAAACAACAATATGGAAGCAGAACTTGATTTATTTCAGTCTCTGTGATGCTAGATGTGTTTTACTGGAGTGAGCATAAACATACTAAACATCCTTAAACATCAAGTGAATGAAAAGCTTCAGAGAACTCATGATCAGCAGAATAATCAATACATCAAATACTAATTACTGATTAGGGAGGTGACGGTTTCAGCTTCAGCTTCAGGAACATCTGTGGGAGGAAACAGATTCAAACATGACATAAACATGAAAAAAATACAGAAATAAATCTGTGCTGTTAAGGCCACAGATGAGGATTTATACACACTCATGAGTAAAACAGCATTAATGTCATGTGTTTTAATGCTGTGTATATATATTTAATAGATCAGATGTTCTAAAATAATAAACACAATGTAAAAGACAGAAACAAAAACACAGCAGGAATGATTCATAACACATTAGTGTGAAGAACTTCTCATCAGCAGAAACTATTCAACTCAAACTGATGGAAAGTTTGAAAATTGCTAAAGTGTTGTGGTTTAACTTTACAATAGCTGTGGTAATGAATTTAAAACGGATTAGGTTCTTAGGTCTGTAGTGCTATTAAACATTATTTATGATCTTATTATCTTGTTCTTTCTGTTTGTAAATGTTCAATTAAAATGCATAAACATTATTTAGACATTATTTATTAGGGTTCCATTAAACCTGATAGACCATATTGTTTACAGAGCTCTGACTATGTCACTGACTCTTCTCACCTGCGATGTGCACTTCCTGTTCCTGTTCCTCACTCATCCAGGCCCTTTTTAGACGATCCATCCCTAGTCTTTGCCCTCAGCTTGTTCACCTGCGACTCGGCAATGTCGGCCCGCTCCTCTGCCTCCTCCAGCTCGTGCTGCAGCTTGCGTAGTTTTGCCATGTTGAGGTTGGCCGCCTCCTCTGCCTCCTCACCCGCTCTCTTGTAGGACTTGGTCTTCAGCTGCAGCTTGTCCACCAGGTCCTGGAGGCGGGCCATGTTCTTGCGGTCCTCCTCGGTCTGGTAGGTGAGCTCTTTGATGCGGCGCTCGTACTTGCGAACTCCCTTGATGGACTCGGCTCCCCTCTTCTGCTCTGCCTCCAGCTCATTCTCCAGCTCTTTGATGCGAACCTCCAGTTTCTGGAGCTGCTTCTTGCCGCCCTTCATGGCGATCTGCTCAGCCTCATCCAGACGGTGCTGCAGGTCTTTGATGGTCTGCTCCATGTTCTTCTTCATGCGCTCCAGATGGGCACTGGTGTCCTGCTCCTTCTTTAGCTCCTCAGCCATCATGGCTGCATCTGTGATCGCCTTCTTTGCCTTCTCCTCAGCATTGCGGTTCTCCTGTATGGCTTCCTCCATTTCACACTGCAGGTGTAGGAGGTCTGCTTCATGCTTCTTCTTCTGGTTGATCAGGCTGGTGTTTTGGGAGTGTAGGAGTTGCATTCGCTCCGTTGCCTCGGTCAGCTCCTGTTCGGCCAGTTTCCGACTTCTCTCGGTCTGCTCGAGTGCGGCTCTCACTTCCTCCAGTTCAGCCTGGATGAGGTTGTTTCGGCGTTCAAGCAGAGCAATGTTTTCTTTTAGGTCATCGTTGCCATGCTGGGTATCATCTAGTTGCAGCTGAGTGTCTTTCAGGAACGCCTGGAGGGTCTTCACCTGTTTCTGGGCTTCAGCTGCCTGCCTGTTAGCTTGGCTCAGCTGAATCTCCATCTCATTGAGGTCGCCCTCCATCTTCTTCTTGACTCTCATGGCTTCATTTCGGCTCCTGGTTTCGGACTCCAGAGAGGACTGGAGTGATTCCACCATACGCTGGTAGTTCCTCTTGGCCTGGTCCATTTCCTCGTCCTTCTCGACCAGCTTGCGCTCCATGTCAGCCTTCACTTGGTTAAACTCCAGTTGTGCTCTGAGGATCTTGCTCTCTTCGTGCTCCAGGGAACCTTCAGCTTCCTCCAGCGCCGACTGTAGCTCAACCTTTTCTTGTTCAAGTTGCTTCCTGATCTTCTCTAGTTCATGGGCACTGCGGCCACCTTCTCCCAGCTGGTCAGTGAGGTCTGAGATTTCTTCTTGGAGATTTTTATTCTCTCTCTTCATTGTCTCAAATTGATCCAGGCATTCTTCATAGGCATTCCTGAGTTTGAAGAGCTCAGTGCTCAGAGATCGAGCCTCCTTCTGAGATGCCTCTAACTCACACTGCGACTCCTCATATTTTTGCTTCCACTCTGCCAAGACTTTGTCAAAGGTTCTTTGTTTTTTGTCCAGTGCTGCGGATGCCGCATTAGATCTCTCAAGGTCCAGCATGAGGTCTTCAATCTCATTTTGGAGGCGGTGTTTGGTTTTCTCAAGGGAGGAACACTTTGCGTTCACAGCCTCAATGGCCTCCTCTGCCTCTTGCAGTCTCTGAACAAGCTTCTTTTTTGCTTCTTCCAGCTCCTCAGTTCTCTGGATGCCGTCCGTTTCATATTTGGTCCTCCATGTAGAGATTTCAGTGTTGGATTTAGACAGAGCTCTCTGCAGTTCAGCCTTGGCTTCCTGCTCTTCCTCAAATTGTTCTCGGAGCAGATCACAGTCATGACGAGCAGACTGAACAGCATGGGCGAGAGCGTTCTTTGCCTTTAGTTCTTCCTCCAGCTGTCTGCGCAGATCTTCCATCTGCTGGTTGTACGAGTTCTTCCCTCGAGTAAGCTGTGATATCAGACAATCCTTCTCCTCCAGCTGCCGGCCAAGCTCACCATTTTCAGTGAGGAGCTTGGCCCTCTGGGTTGTCAGGTCATTGATGGTCCTTTGAGCCTCCTCACATTTGCTCTTGTACTCATTCATGTTGTCTTCCATCGTTCGGCACATTTTCTCAAAGTTTGCCTTTGTCTTTACTACATTTTCCATGTTTGAGCACAAATCATCGAGCTCTAGCTTCAGCTCACTCTTTTCCTTCTCCAGTTTTTGCTTCACACGCTGAAGGTTATCAATCTGTTCTCCCAGTTCAGCGACGGTGTCAGCATGTTTCTTCCTCAGGGTGGCAGCGGTGGCCTCATGTTGGAGGGTTGATTCCTCCAGCTCTCTACGCAGCTTCTGAAACTCCGCTTCTCTCTTTTTATTCAGCTCCACCTGAGCTGATGTGGCTCCTCCAGCTTCCTCTAGACGTTCACTGATGTCCTCAAGCTCACGGGAAAGATCAGAACGCTGTTTCTCCACCTTGGCCCGGGCTGCTCGCTCAGCATCCAGCTCTTCCTCCACCTCCTCAATTCTTGCCTGGCTTTCTTTGAGCTTCTTCTGGAGCTGAACTGATGCAATCTGCTCATCTTCTAGTCTTGAAGTTATTTGGGTGACCTCAAAGTCTTTCTTCTTGAGTTTTTCCTCCAGCTGCTGCTTGTCATTCTCCAAGTCCATCAAGTTCTCCTGGATCAGTTTCAGGTCTCCCTCGAGCTTCCTCTTTGAGCGCTCCAGGTCCATCCTGACTTTCTTCTCTTGCTCCAGCGATCCCTCCAGATCATCCACTTGTTGCTCCAGCTTAGCTTTAGCTTTGGTCAAAGTGTTAGCTTTGTCTTCTTCACTCTGCAGGTCATCCAGAGTTTGCTGGTGAGCCTCCTGCAGCGCCCTCTTCTCTTTGGTTAGCTTTGTGATGTTCTCATCCTGTGACGCCATCTCCTCCATCAGGTTTTTCACCTTATTCTCTGTAGCATGTTTCTCTTTTTCCACCTTAGCTAACGTTAGCTCCAGGTCATCGATGTCCTTCTTCAGCTCTGAACATTCATCTTCAAGCTTGCGTTTCTTTGCTGTCAGATCAGCGTTCAGCTCCTCTTCATCCTCCAGTCTTTCTGTCATTTCTTTTAGCTTTGCCTCCAGTTGAATCTTACTCTTGATCAGCTGTTCACAGCGTTCCTCAGCATCTGTTAGGGTGTCCTGTTCAGACTGAATCTGCAGGGTCAGATCATTCTTCTCTTGGAGGAGAGTCACTATTTTCTCCTCCAGTTCTTTTCGTCTTGCCTCTGATTTCACCAGAGTTTCCTTTAGCTTGTTGAATTCATCCTTCATGTTGGCCATTTCCTTCTCAGACTCTGCACTCTTCAGCAGGGGTTTGATCTTGAAGAAGAGCTTCATCCAGGGCCAGTTTTTCACCCCAAGGAAAGACCGAAGGTTCCACTGAATGACCATTAGGGCATCTCTACGTTCCACAAGCTTAATAAACTCCTTCCTCATGAGGAGCCCTCGGGCATTGGCCTGGATCCTGGTGATGATTCGAGAGAGTTGCTCATCTCGCATCTCCTCCAGTGTACCCAGCAGGCCGGCTTTAAAGAAGACTTTTGTGTGACCAAACTTATACTGAGTGTGGTCAATGTCCAGCGATCCTAACAGCTTTTCAGTACTTTTCTTGCAGTCTATGAACTGACCCTCTGGGATGGCGGATGCATTCAAGATCCTGTACCTCTGTTTGAAGTCTCCATAGAGCACCCTGTTTGGGAAACCTTTCCTACAAATCCGGATGCCTTCCAGGACCCCATTACAGCGCAGCTGGTGCATCACGAGGCAGTTGTCCATGACTCCTGGAATTTTCCTCTCATTAGGAATCAGACAGCGGACAAAGTGTGGATGAGTGGTCTTCAGGTTTGTCATCAGCTTGTTCAGGTTTTCTCTGTGAAGTGCAGACACCGTCTGAAAGGAGGAGCCTTTCTTCTTGGCTCCTTTTCCACTTCCCTTGTCTCCTCCATCAGCTCCTGCATAGTTTGAAAACAGAAGACTGAGAAGCTTCAGAGAGGATTTCTGATATAGACCAACCACTGTCTCATTTAGGGGGTCTTTGTTTTTGACCAGCCAGCCAGCAATATTGTAGTCCACTGTCCCGGCATAGTGAACAAGGGCGAAATGGGCCTCTGCTTTCCCCTTTGCTGGCCGTGGCTTCTCAAACATCTTGTTCTTGCCCAGATGGTTGTCATAGAGCTTGGCCTTGAAGGTCTGGTCGCTAGCTTTGGGAAACATGCATTCTTCCTCCAGAATGGACAGGATCCCCAGAGGTTTCTCAATCAAGTCTATGCAGGCCTGGAGGTCCATGCCAAAGTCAATGAACTCCCATTCGATTCCTTCTTTTTTGTACTCTTCTTGCTCCAAGATGAACATGTGATGGTTGAAAAACTGTTGCAGTTTCTCGTTGGTAAAGTTGATGCACAGCTGCTCAAAGGTGTTGAAATCAAAGATCTCAAACCCGGCGATGTCCAGCACTCCTATGAAGTACTGACGATGCTGTTTGGTGTCCAGTGATTGGTTTATTCTCACCACCATCCAATTGAACATCTTCTCATACACTGACTTAGCCAGAGCACCAATGGCATAGTAAACCTGGTCCACACTCTGCCCTTTGGTGACATATTCATTTCCTACCTTAACTCGGGGGTGGCAAAGCCCTTTGATGAGATCAGCAGAGTTGAGCCCCATCAGGTAAGCTGATTTATCAGCAGCCTCAGTTCCATCAGGTTCAGCCTGCTCCTCACGCTGCTTCTGTTTGAACTTCATGTTGCCGTAGTGCATAATGGCACCAGTTAGTTTGTAGACACTCATTTTCTCCTCTGGAGTGAAGCCAAGAACATCAAAGGCACCATCGGTGGCTATCAGTTCCTCCGAGTCGTTGATGGAAGCAACTGTTACCTCTCCTTGGGAGATGTAGGAGTAGTCATATGGGTTGTTGGTGATCAACAGCATGTCCAACAACTCTGGCTTCTGATTGGACAGGATCTGGTAAAATATGTGGTAATTCCTTTCGGCCTTTAGCTGAAAGGTAACTCGTGACTTCTCCAGCAGATACGTCTCTATGTCAGCAGATGACAGCTTACCACTCGTGCCAAAGTGGATTCGGATAAATTTTCCAAAACGCGACGAGTTGTCGTTTCTCAACGTTTTGGCATTGCCAAAGGCCTCCAGTGCCGGGTTTGCCTGGATGATTTGATCCTCCAGAGTCCCCTTGCTGCTGTCTTTTTTGCTTGCACCACCAACTGCAGCGATGCTGGCAAAGTACTGAATGACTCTCTTGGTGTTCACAGTCTTTCCTGCTCCAGATTCTCCAGTGATTAGGACAGACTGGTTCTCCCGGTCTGTCAGCATGTACTGGTACGCATTATCAGAAATGGAAAAGATGTGAGGAGGGGCCTCGCTCCTCTTCTTCCCCCTGTAGGCAGCCACCACTTCAGCATCGTAAACAGGAAGCCACTTGTAGGGGTTGACAGTGACGCAGAAGAGCCCGGAGTAGGTATAGATCATCCAGGCTGCGTAACGCTCTTTGAGGTTAAACAGCACGGCGGGCTCGTGGAGGAATGTAAACATTGCCATGTCTTCGATTTTATCGAACTTGGGTGGGTTCTGGGGGTGAGTGTCAGATTCCTTCACTGTCACCGTTGTTTCATCTTCCTTCTGGACCGTTACCATCCCTCCGTCCTTGCTCAGGATTTTTCCTTTGACATATTCTTCTTTAGTGTCGACTACAAAACATTCAGTCTTGATGTCAAAGGGTCTGGTCTGAGCCTCCAGACGCTCCTTCTCAGACTTCCTCAGGTAAGGAGCAGCCTTCCCAAACTCGGCCATCAGAGAGTCGCCCATGCTTTACGGTGGAGAACGTTGGCAGTCAGAGGAGAGAACAAACTAAGTGAGAGAGTTTTCCTGCTGAAGCTGATGGAGAACTGCAGTCTCCTCACAGCAGGTGATATTTATAAAGACTCCCTGTGGACCAAATTAGGAGATGACAGCTGAACTAAATCTGTCTGATCAAGTGAATGCACCATGAGGGCAGATTCAGGACCTTTGGCTGTTAGAATCCATTTTAGGAAAAGTGAAGTTGTACCGCTTATCTGCTGCTGATAGTCCCGACATGTCTGCATTTAGACTGCATCCTCCCTGGAGCTCATCCTGCATATCCTCTACCCTTTAACATCCACCGTCACAATCACTTAACAAACATTTAATTATATCCTTAGCTATCCTTTAAACGTCTGTTAATATATTAACACAACATTGATATTACATTAATATATCATGTATAATAACATGATGATAGCAAATATGAAAACAGTAAGTTAGTGTGCATGTCTTGTTTTTGTGTGCTTCACTGCTAGTGCAGACTCTCTCCACATGTGTACAGATTTTCCTGTTTTAATGTTAATTAATTCGTTAAAAACTACAGAACACAAATTATGGATTAGTTCACTTGATGATAAATTTTCTCAGTTTAAATGAACAGAAAACTTAGATCATTGTCTTCGGCCCTAGTGACCATTACGACCTTGGCCCCTTAGAAAACTATCAAAAAATCTTTTGCGAGAAATTTAGGTGTGATTTTTGATAGTAAATGGTAAATGGCCTGTATTTGTATAGCGCTTTACTAGTCCCTAAGGACCCCAAAGCGCTTTACACAACCAGTCATCCACCCATTCACACACACATTCACACACTGTAATTTAACATTCATAACACACTAGTAATTTAACATTCGATAAACAGATAAATAATGTGATCAAGACTAGCTTCTTTCACCTCCACCTACTTGCAAAGGTGAAGACAATTTTCTGTTTCAGAGACATTGAGAAAGCAATCCATGCCTTTATTTCATCTCACCTCGACTTCTGCAACAGCCTCTACTCTGGCGTCACTTCGTCATCCATTGGCCGACTACAGCTGGTTCAAAATGCTGCGGCAAGGCTCCTGACTGTCACGCGCAAGCAAGAGCACATATCCCCTATATCTGCCTTGCTACACTGGCTGCCAGTTAGTTTTCGAATTAATTTTAAGATCTTGACACTTGTTTTTAAAACATTGCATGGATTAGCTCCTATATATCTTTCTGATCTTCTAAATTTGTATACTCTGGTGAGAGCTTAGAGGTCTGGGGACCAGATGCTTCTAGTTGTCCCTAGGTCTAGATTAAAATACAGAGCAGATCGGGCTTTTACTGTGACTGCTCCAAAACTGTGGAATAAACTGCCTTTACATATCAGGGCCTTTCCAACACTGGATCCTTTTAAAACTCGTCTAAAGACCCATTTTTACTCCTTGGCTTTTAAGTTGGTATGAGTCTGCCATTATTTTATTCTTATTATTTTCTTATCCTTGATTTTACTTTCCTTTTAAGTTTTACCCAATCATTCTATTGTACAGTAATTTGGTCAACAGTTGTTGTTTTTAAAAGTGCTATATAAATAAAATTGATGTGATTTGAGTTTATATTATTGCCGTTTTTTGTGATATGACTTATATAAAATCCACTCTAATGTGCCAACAGATTGAAGCAGGAATTTTTAACAGGACAACCATTCACTGTCACATTCACACCTGTGGGAAATTTGTATATTAACACGATGATAGCAAATATGAAAACAGTAAGTTAGTGTGCATGTCTTGTTTTTGTGTGCTTCACTGCTGGTGCAGACTCTCTCCACATGTGTGCAGATTTTCCTGTTTTAATGTAAATTAATTTAAAAAAAACCAAAACAAAACACAAAATTATGGATTAGTTCACTTGATGATATTACTGCCGTTTTTTGTGATGTGATTGATATAAAATCCACTCTAATGTGCCAACAGAATGAAGCAGGAATTTTTAACTGTTTCTCTCCATCCATTCATTCCATTTCGGGGGGGCTGGAGTCTATCCCAGCTGTCTTAGTGCAAGAGGTGGGGTACGCCCTGGACAGGTCGCCAGTCTGTTACAGCAGCAGTCCCCAACCTTTTTTGCGCCACAGACCGGTTTATGCCTGACAATATTTTCACGGACCAGCTTTTAAGGTGTCGCAGATAAATACAACAAAATAAAACTAGTACCGGTACAGAAAAAAAGACGATTTATTCATAACACACGTGAAAAGACCCAGGAAAACAGAGTTAACGATAAAAACGATAACAAAATAACGCTAAAAACTAATAAAAACCCTGAAAACTATACATTTCACACCTGAGCCTCAACTCTCGCGGCCCGGTACCATACGACTCACGGTCCGTGGCCCGGGGGTTGGAGACTGCTGTGTTACAGGACAACCATTCACACTCACATTCGCACCTATGGGAAATTTAGAAACTGCATGTGTTTGGACTATGGGAGGACCTGAGAGAACCTACGCAAACCCAGGGAGAACATGCAAACTCTTTTGAAATTAATCATCTTAATTTCATCACCTGTGGAGGAGATACATGAGAAACATAAAATTACAGAAATGCACAAAATTAATAACTTAATATTTAAAGTCATTTAAAGTCTCAGGATGTCTCATCTGTTCGGTCTGACCAGATAAAAAATATCAAAAACCTTCACAACTTAAATCTTCAGTGAACTGAGCTCATATAGGTCCACTTAGCCCACATTTCCCATTATGCTTTGCAGGGATTATGATGGGACTGTAATGTGTCCATTCAGAGCAGCTTAAAGATCTGAACATCACCTCAATGCTGTTAGTGTGACACACCGAATAATTACAAAAGCCTTCGTGTTTCCTGAACAGCAGCAATCAGAGCTGAGAGTGAAACTGAGAAACGCAACTTCAGTGTGACTGAACATGAACTGCATGAGCCAAAGTCCTTCAGCTGCTTTAACCTCTGGACTCGGGTCGCGTTAATCTGTGATATGCAGGCGAGCTGTGATGGGCTCGAGTGTCTGCGTCTCTTTATCTGTGGCAGTCGAGGCTCCTCTGCCTCCAAATAGAAACCCAAGTCTCTGGAATCAGTTTTTATCTGCAGCATGAGGACGAACGGCCGGCTGGCAGCAGCACGAGGACTCGCTCTGAACCTCAGTGATCTTGAAAATGAACAGATTAATAATCCTTCTGAAACTTCTGAACCAGAGGAAACCCAACAGGAATCATATCCGACTTGTTTTTCCCAAAGTGAGGTCCTGAAACTGAGTTTGTTTCAGAGCTACGGAGGGTTGTAAAGGACAACACTCACACTGCAGGAAGAGACAAGGGCTTTAAATGTTTTACAAAGGTTGTTTGAATGTATGTGTGTAGGTGAAACTGGAACACTGAGACTGAGCAGCGTTCATGATGTTTAAATCCACAGTTTCAGCTGAAAGAGGAAGAATAAAAATGAAAACAGTTTGTTGTGCTGAAAAACCCAGTGCTGAAAAATGAAGCCAGTTAAAACCACTTTGAGCCACTTAGCATATAAACTTTGGATGCTTTTAATCAAATCTGAACATTTCTAACTTTTATTTGTCTAAAAGTGATAAAACGTTAAACTCCAAAGACTCTGATTTTTAGTTTTAGGTACAGAACTTACCACATAGTCTGCAAAGAGGGAGGCCTTTTAATTATGATTCAGCATCTCTGAGAACATCATCAGTGCAGCAGATTTGCACGTGGATGTTCAAAACTGCATTTTACACCCAAGACTAAATCCGAGGAACAGAAACCAGAACCTGCATTTAGAGACCAGGATCTTCTTCTGCCTGTGAAGATATTAAACTGGCTTCATGAAATATAGTTAGTGTCAACAAAAGGAAACAACCAGAATTTAAAAAGAAACAGTTGAAGTGAAGAAAGCAGCGTGATACACACACACACACACACACACACACACACACACACACACACACACACTGAGCTCAGACACACACCTGTAAATCAATCAGCGCAGACTTTTGTCTTTGGAATAGGAGCTAATCACTGAGTAAGCGAGTGGCTCCCTTATTCTCTCATGAGGAGCACGTCAAAAGGTTTTTAACCCTGAGAGCAGGGCACCAGGCTTGAGCAACTGGGAAATATTTCAGGACTCTGTGGCCATTTGCCTGTTGTTTAAATAAAAATCTTGGACTTTATTTCTTTTTTAGTAATAAAAAAGCTGAATGAAACCACTCAAAGCAAAACAGAGTGATGAGCTGTTATCTTTTTAATTAAAGCAACAATCTTTGTAATTTCTCATTTTGATTCTTGTTATGATGTTTTAAAGTAACTGGATTAACACGCATGTCATGTCCCCGTTTTAAATTTAGAAATCCAGATTTTCCACCTGAAGAGGTAACATCAGTAACAGGTCAAATTTGGACTTTGTGAGGGAGCAACCGGACGTTTGGCTGCAATGGCATTTTCTCTGTGTCAGGATCCATTTTAGCTTCAATAAAAATATTTAAAGGACTCAACAAAGAGACAAACGGAAAAAGACAAAAAGGTTAAATAAAAAAATTTAATCTGCATCTTTTGTGCAAAGTCACATTGAAACTGTGCAAAGCTTCAAAATAAACCGATCGACGGGAGGAAGAGCTCATCATCATCATCCTCACGGGGTAAAACTTTTTCCCAATGAAGAGCTTTAAATCCAGAGCTGACCCTCTGCTGATCTCTGCTGAGCAGCATTGATCAATTTATTGGTTGTTTATTGGCTCTGATACAGAGAGAAACTTCTTGAAGCCAGAGGATCATCTCCGGCTCTGCTGAAACGAACGTGTCTGTTTTCACTTGTTTGTTTGAAGCTGTTCTGCACCCACAGCTCTGAGCTGATCATTATTATTGATCTGTGATTTAAAGGTTTGACGTCGGCTGTAAAATTACTGAAATGCTGTATAAACTAGGATCTTTGAAAACATGAAGGAGCCTGAAATGTTCTAAAGTTTAAATTCTCCATTTTAAAAAACACTCGCCCCAGAGTAGCACCAACAGCTGTTCAGCAAGTCTGGCCAATCAGAGATGAGCTGATGCGCAACCGAGCCACAATAAGAGTCTCCCAGCTGAGTCTCAGATGTCTTCGGAGGAATCAGGGTTGGGTTCGGGCGAGCCTCTTCAGATGGGTCTCGGGTGTTCAGCAGAGTGACATGCGTTTGCGGTACTGCTCCACCAGAGGAACGAGGCAGCGTGGTGAGCCGGCCTGCAGCATGAATGGGTGCTCCAGCAGGTCGGCGGCGCTGCTCCTCTGCAGCGTGTCACGGGTCAACATGCAGCCCAGGAAGTCCTTCAACACGGGAGACACCTGGAGACAAACACAGTGACATCATCAACGACTGTCAGGATGAATGATTACATCATCATCAAATGCTACAACTAATCTGGGCCCACGACCCACAACCAGCATATTAGCATTTTAGTAACTGATGTTCAGAAAAAATCTGATTTTGTGTTTTCAGATTTAACTTACATGAGAACAAAGATGTGACAGATAAAATTTAGAAGGACCCTTATATGTATGTCTGTTGGTCCTCAAAGCATGTTCAGGTCTCGGGTCCTCACTCCATATAAAAATAAAACTAAGTGTGTGTGTGTGTCTGACCCGCTGGACGTTCTTGACACTTGGCACTGCTTCGTCTCGCAGCTTCTTCATTGCAGTGATGGGCGTGTCACTGAAATACGGTGGCTCTCCATCAACCATCTCCACCACCATGATTCCCAGAGACCAGATGTCCACCTGAAAACAGGAAATGGCCAGACCTCAAAGGCATGCTTTTAATTTGTGCGTGTGAATGGGTGGATGACTGAATGTAGTGTAAAGCGCTTTGGGGTCCATAGGGACTAAGTAAAGCGCTATACAAATACAGGCCATTTTTTTTTTACCATTTTAATTTGAAATAAGGCCTAGAAACGTAACTATTTGATGTTTTTCTTAGTTTTCATGTGAAACTGTGATTGGTTACTGAGAACTGTGAATATCAGTTACTGTAAATATAAATGTGATATTTGTTTAACCTTGTTCAAACTGAGGTTTGGACTTTTGTTTAACTCTAAGACTTATCCTAAGACTTGTCCAGCTTTTTTCCACCGGTTTAATCGACTCATTAAATTATTTGGCAGGAACATCCTTCATGTGCTGTCTTTACCTCGGTGCCATATGGCATTTTGGCGATCACCTCAGGAGCCATCCAGTATGGGGTCCCGACCAGAGACTTTCTCTTTGGGACTTCTTTGCTGATCTGAGCGCAGAAACCAAAGTCGGACAGTTTGATCTGCAGCAGGATCCAAGAAGGAATTTCATAGATTTACTAACAGAAAACTTCTGAGAATCCTTTTCCAGCTGTTTGTGTGACCGATACTCAGCAGTATTTCAGTCATATCTGACTGAGGCTTGATTAGTCACTGTTATCAGGATCTGAATACTTTATTAATCCCAGAGGAAATGATGTGGTCACAGTTTCTCCAAGACAGCAAGGACATAACTAACAAGTTAAAGGTCATGAAATAATGCAAAATATTGTATTACCAAATAGCTCTAATATACACAAAATTAAATATAGACAGAGTTCAAGTTAAGGTGTCCCTCATACTGGCGGTTATTTTCTCTGCAGAGGGTGTGCAGGTATTGGACTGTGTGCGGTGCTTTAGATGGAGGAGTTGTACAGAGATATCCACAGGCAGGAATGATTTCCTGTGTCGTTCAGTGGTGCATTATGGGTAAACTCAAGTCTCTCACTGAGGATGCTACTGTGACTGGCCAGTGCATTATGGAGTGGCTGGGAGGTGCTTTCCAGGACTGTCCTTTAAGTGGACATGAAACACCACATGTATAATGTACACCACTGAGCCCTGCTCTCATACATTGCCAAATGTAACTTTATCTGTGAAGCTGAATTTAAGGTATACATGTTTAACTTTAGAATGTGTTTAGCGCCATCTTCTGTCAGTACAGAATATGATGTCACTAGGTTGGTTGCAGCTAATAGACTCACATTAGTTTATGTTAGCTAACTAGTGACAGAACTGATAACTCAGAGGAAAATAAGGACACTGAAACTAAAAATCAGTCAGCAGCAGTTTTGTGCTGACGTCAGCTGATTGCACAGCGCGGTACACCTGTCTAGAAGAGGAAACGAGACGAGTGTCGGATTCCAGATTGTCCGTCTGGTAACTTAAACAGGTTCTCCTCCACCCTGTCCTTATTAATAAAGTGTTCTGCAACCTCTGACAACCAACAAGTGGATTTCCTATTTCATTGCAGCTAGCCAAACAACAAAGAACCGCTGACTGCTGATAACACAGAGAGTGAAAGTGGACAGTATATCATTGTTTTTACCATAAACTCATTGTTGAAGCCAGGGGCTGCACAAAAATAACCCTTAGACTCTGAACATGTTCCAAAAAATTTTAACTTCCAGCTTGAATCCAGCTTCACAGTTACATCAGGGACAGTTGACATCAGGGCTTCATGATTTAGACTGGCTTTTATAATATAATGTTTCATGGCCATTTTAACTTGGATAACACATTTTATTGGCCTTGCAGATCAGTTTATTGAGTTTGTTGGCATTTGAGTTTTGACTAACTAATAACATAAATAATCTGGAAAAAAGATGCCTGATCCTCGTTATCAGCAGAAGTTGTTTTCCTTACTGTAAAGTAGTACTGGCAGTCATACAAACTCTAATGGAAACGATTAGAAACCTCTTATCAATCAGACGAAGACAGACATATATTGGTACATGTCTATCTTTGAGATTATAAATGGTCTTTAATTATTTTAGTATTTTTTAGTATTTATAATTTATAAAATTTATAATATTTTAGAAATAAAAACTCACAAACACTCAGCTTTGCCTAACTGTAATGTCAAACTTTAAAAAGATAGAGATGGTCGTCATTAGGCATTTTTGGGTTTAGGGTACTCATTATGTGATAAACACAAGTTTGTGTGAATTCTCTGTATCTGTTGATAATCCAGGTTTAATTTTTAAGAAGTTCTGTAAATGTCAAAGATGTGTCACAAAGAAGAAGAAGGGTGTTACCTTCCCGTCCAGGGTGAGCAGGATGGAGTCGCTCTTGATGTCTCGGTGGATCACACCCTGAGAGTGCAGGTAAGACAGCGCCCGCAGGACCCCCTCACAGACTGTCGCTATCTGCTCCTCGTTCAACCTGAACCACGCAGAAACATCATCGTAAATGGCCTGTATTTGTATAGCGCTTTACTTAGTCCCTAAGGACCCCAAAGCGCTTTACACTACATTCAGTCATCCACACACTGGTGATGGCAAGCTACATTGTTGCCACAGCTGCCCTGGGGTGCACTGACAGAGGCGAGGCTGCCGGACACTGGCGCCACCAGGCCCTCTGACCACCACCAGTAGGTGGGAACGGGTGAAGTGTCTTGCCCAAGGACACAACGACCAAGACTGTCGAAGCCGGGGCTCGAACCAGCAACCTTATGATTACAAGACGAACTGCCAACTCTTGAGCCACGATCGCCCCATGAACACAGAGAACATCTCCCAGACGACACACCTGAGAGACTTCCAGCTCACCTGGTCTCACTGACGATGTGGGTTAGAGCGCCACCTTGCAGGTACTCCATGATGACCCACAGCTCATCCTCCACTAGAGCGCTACGGTACATTTCCACCACATTCTGGTGCCGGTAGTCCCTCATGATCACCACCTGAGACATATGAAATGAAGATCAGTCAAACTGCAAACAGGTAGATCTTCACCCACCTCACCACACCTGTACCTCATTAAAGAGCAGCTCTCGCCGTTGCTGCTTCCTGAGGTCCATCATCTTCACAGCCACCTGTCTCCCGCTGTACTTTTCCCGGGCGATGCAAACCACGCCTGTGGACCCCTCTCCAATCTTCACAAAGTTCTCCAAAGTCATCCTCGGGTCGCCAGGGTCCACCACCATCTGTAGTGCCTCCTTGAACTGCTCATGGGTCACCTTTGGAGGACCGCCATCGGACCCCGCCTGCTGGTTGGAGGCGACTGCGTGACCTGGGGAGCCGGTTGGGGGAGAGTGGGGCTGGGAGGGGCTGTCCTCAGTTGTTAAGTTTGGAGATTTGATAGGAGCATTAAAGGCAGAGGATGGGCGAGGCAGCCTCTGAAATACAGCTCTACCTGTGATGATGGGACTGCTGGTGCTGTTAGGAGGAGGCAGGAGGCGGGAGGAGGGTGAGGCCAGCTGATGGAGAAAAAGAAGAGACACTGAGTTAAAGCTTCAGGTGTTTCCCCTTTTTATGCTACTCTGTGCTAGCGGTTTCTTCCTGTTCAGGTCAGGCTATGCTAGCTATTTACATTTCTATAGTCTGTATTTATCCTAAGCTAATATATCTGCATTTTGTATCGAGCCATTTCCTATACTTGTTCTAATCAGATGTGTTGATGTTAGCTTGTGTAGCTTCACATGGTTTGGTCTGTCCTCAGCAGACTCATTCTAATGAATTTGTTAAAATGGTGGAAGTGATCCAAACACTGAGTTTCACCTGGAGGTCGTAGGACGAATGCGGTCTTCTTGAATTTTCTCTGGATGAGAACAGCAGGTCAGGCAGGTGACCCACAGCTGGTCTTAGCCTCACCTGGTGCCTATTGGTCTCCACAGTGTAGGAAGCTGTCCTATTTCTTAGTTCCGCCCCCTCACTGCGGGCGTACAGTCCACTTGGTTCACCTGTCCTCTGAGGTTTGTCTAGTTTAAGGGGTGTGGTTTCAGACGAGGAATCCACCTGGCAGGTAGACTTGGCTCTCTGCAGGGCCCCATTCAGTTTGGGGCTGCTGCTGTCGCTGCGCACCTGTCGTATCCGGTCCTGCCAGTAGGTAGAGCTCCCACCACTTTTCACACTGCCGCCGCGGTGACCTAGCTCCTCGTACTGGTACGACTCGTCCTCGGCCAGTTCTCCCAGCCGGCCCATCGATCGGGCACGTTTCCGTGCCGACGGACTGCTCCGGCGCAGAGAGTTGGAACTGCTGACCGACATACGAGTCAACTCAGAGATCACATGACTGATGTAGTCTCCATGGCCGATGAAGCTGCCACGAACGATGGTCTGCAGAAGAAACCAAAACAAATCAAAGTAACTCCAACGGCTCAGAGCACCACCACACTGCTGCACTACCCTTATAGACTTCCTCACAGGACCACACGTCCTCTCTTAGCAGCAAATCATCTGCTTTCCCTGATCCACAAAGACTCAGTGAAGCTCCTCCTGACCTCCTCCATCGACCCTCTCAGAGCAAACATCACATGTGCAGAGCTCTTCCTCAGCATGAATGCACACTGCTGCTTGTTCACCTATCGATTTAACCTTGGACACCTCGTTCCTGTGTCTTCATGGTATCATCGGCTTCATCCCTCTGTACTGCACATCACCATGTTCTCAGACCCGGTAGATTTGTTCTTCATTTTCATCATCCTCTCACCACCCACCGCCCTCTCCTAGACCTCCCCATACCTGCACAGGTGCGTCATTTGCCTGCCTTTGATTCCTCCTTTCTAATCCTCTGCACTTCCTGAGGTCCTCACTAACTGTCCATCTGTCCTTCTCTCTCTCATTTTCTACATTGATCAGCTCAGAGTCCTTCTTCCATTTTCTCGTCGCAGTGTCTTCAATCGTTAGCACATTTCTGCTCTTACTCACTCTGTCTTCCTTACATACAGCTCACTATAAGCCCATTCTTTTTTCTCTTTGCTGTACATCTGCCTACTTCCTTCATCTCTCTGACTGTCCCCCTTTTACTTTGCTAATATCTTCTTTTGAATACTTCTGTACTTCCTTATTCCATCACCTAGTCTCCTCATCCTCTTTCCTCAGTCCAGATACACAAACACCTTCTTGGTACTCTCACATCATCCGAAACTCTCTTGGTAGTAGGACAGGGAACTCATCCCTGAACTCTGAGCACTATACTACAGCTACTAGTACTGCTGCTGCTGCTGCCACTACTACTACTGCGACTACTAGTACAAATATTAATGATAATAATAAAAATGATAATAATAATAATAATGATAATAATAATAATAATACCATGACCCTTAAATCTGTAAGATATCTGAGGTGATCTCCAGAAGAAAAACAAATAAAAATTATTGTTTGGATACATAAAAAAGAATGATTTCAACCAAAATCATCTGCTGAAGCATTTTTCAACTTTTCATATCATTATTATTATTATTATTATTACTAGTAGCAGTAGTAGTATTTTTGGTTTGAAAATATGAAATGCCATTTAAAATCAATGTTTAATAATCAACTAAATAAATAGATGAGAAAGTGATGTTGTGAGCCTGCCCTTTAAGCCAACGGTCTCCAACCTGTTTTGAGCCACGGACCAGTTTATGCCTGACAATATTTTCACGGACCGGCCTTTAAGGTGTCGCGGATAAATACAACAAAATAAAACTAGTACCGGTACCGAAAAAAAGAAGATTTATTCATAACACACGTGAAAAGACCCAGGAAAACTGAGTTAACGATAAAAACGATGACAAAATAACGCTGAAAACCGATAAAAACCCTGAAAACCATACATTTCAGACCTGAGCCTCAACTCTCGCGGCCCGGTACCACACGACTCACGGACCGGTACCAGTCCGAGGCCCGGGGGTTGGGGACCACTGCTTTAAGCGATCGTGGTTCAAGAGTTGGGAGTTCGCCTTGTAATCGGAAGGTTGCCGGTTCGAGCCCCAGCTTGGACAGTCTCAGTCGTTGTGTCCTTGGGCAAGACACTTCACCCGTTTCCTACTGTTGGTGGTCAGAGTGCCTGGTGGCGCCAGTGTTCGGCAGCCTGTGTCAGTGCGCCCCAGGGTGGCTGTGACTGCAATGTAGCTTGCCATCACCAGTGTGTGAATGTGTGCGTGAATGGGTGGATGACAGGTTGTGTAAAGCGCTTTGGGGTCCTTAGGGACTAGAAAAGCGCTATACAAATACAGGCCATTTACCATTTAAACCTTTTAAAATGGGTGAGTACACAGTTGCTCACCTGTTTATGTATTGATGTTTTCATGTATGCATCAGCATCATTTTAACAAGAAGTTTTACCTACCAGAGAACAAAAACAATGACTGACGATGTCATGTTTACATTAGCTTTACTGGTTTACCAGGTGAGCTTAGCGTGAACTGCGGGTGATACAGGTATATAATACATGAGTACTCGCTGATGAACTACAGCTACAATATTAAAGAAGAAAAAACTCCAAGTACTCCAGAGTTTTGAGTTGGTACTAATCAAATTGAACTAAAGATTAAACACCTTGTTTCAGACTGCTGCTGCAGACAGAAGGAATGAGGAAGTTTATTCTGGGATTTAGAGTTTGTGTTTGTGGTGCAGCTGAAAGATTCAGATTCCTTTGTTTTAAATGCCGTCGGCTGTCAGCCATATGGCATATAGTCTCCTGCTCATCCCACTGAGCTAAACCGGTGCCCGAGGAAGTATTGATACAGTAAAGACGTTTTTACATGGTGATCCATGACGAGGAAGCAGAGTCACTGTGAAGGACCCGACTCTAGGAAAGTTCCTGAAGGTACTTCAGATTTGTTCTGATCTATGCAGAAAGCTGTGATTGTCGTTAATGTCGCTGTTCATCAATAAATCAGCTTCTTCATCAGCTTTCTGATGTTCAATGAGACGCACCGCTTGGACCAGCGCACGCAAATACGCAATCAATACATTCGACTGATCCGTCATCATGCTGGCGTTGGTACCTGATCATCAGACACAGGTCCATTACATTTACAGCAGCCTTGAGAGATTATTGAAATGATCCATCCCACCTTTTTGGGTCCTAGTTCAACATTGGTGATCCTGGAGGGGTCCACCAGGGGGCGTGGCCTCTTCAGCGTGTCAATGACGCTCTGCCACTGCGGCGGCAGCCCCACGTAGCATCCCGAGGTGACATCAAACGACGTGTGGACGCGGTGCTGGAAGTCCTGTGGCGCCGAGATCTCCAGCCTGTGCTTCTTCTTCCTGCGTTGGAACATCAGCACGGAGGCGTAGAGGCAGAGGCACAAGCCGGGTAGTGAGAGCTGAGGGAAACAACAACAACAATACTGGCAATCAGACGGCGACATGATGGACGTCTTGCAAACATTCACACTCAGGGAGTCAGAGCACTGACAGCACCTCTTCCTGCTCAGGTGAGTTACCTGAGCAGAGTCACATGACCTCACCCTCCCTCTCAGAAACCGACCAAACAGCCCAGGTGACAATCTCACCTGGCTGCATGAGTAAAAGGGCGCTGACCTGAAACTGACTCTGAGTCACTCTGCAGCTTCGATTTGCTGAAACTTTATTCAGAACAACAAAAACTGACATTTTCTGATGTGCTCATGGCACTGGCCACCAGCTCGGAGCTGTGATTATCGGCTCAACCTGTGTTTTTAAATGAGGCTTTGTTGTTCAGAATGAATCCAGTGCTCCTGTAACCGTTACTAAACACAGCATGCTTTTATTTTGGTGGGCAACTGTTCCAGGCTTAAATGTTCAGCACATGCTAGTAAGAAAAACCTGAACTAAAGCTTTACATTTACCATCCATCTGAACTTCACATTCAAAACAATTGCTTTTAAGTCTGCTCCCATGACTCTGTATACATTCACCAGCCACGGCACTGGGTTCATACGATCGTTATTAGTGCATATGCATCGTCAACCATCATGGTATTTAGGCATGATCAACACAACCTGCTGGCATTCACACTGAGCATCAGAATGATGAAGAAAGGTGACCTAAGTCACTTTGAATATAGCGTAGTTCTTTCAGAATCCACCAACCTGCTGGGATTTTCCCACCAACCATCTCTGAGTTTACAGAGAAGGTCTGGAACAGAGAAAACAGGTCACATAACCACTCGTTACAATCAAGGACTGCAGAATAGCATCTCTGAACCTTGAAGCAGATGGGCTACAGCAGCAGAAGACCACACCAGGTGCCTGTTGAGCTTGTAAATCTGAACCATGAATAGTCAAAGCAGCTCTGAAGGAAAAAGGAGCTCCAACCAGTTAAGTAGAAAGCTGTCTGTCAGTCTGCCCCAGGGCAGCTGTGGCTACAACCGTAGCTTGCCTCCACCAGTGTGTGAATGCGAGAGTAAATGAATAGTGGCATTGTAAAGCGCTATATAAGTCCAATCCATTATTATTATTATTATTATTAAAGTGGTTGGTTGACTGTAATTTATAATCTAAAAGTGAAAAAAAAAAGCCAGAGTTATAGCCTGGGAGGTTAGGGTTGTGCTTTTGTTTTACACGAAACTATGCTGTCTGTGTCATCAGAACGTTGGTGTTGATGTGACTCAGCTTTCAGGTTAATCCAACATTAATCTGGATTCTTGTGTCACTGCAATCTGATCCGTGGATTAGTTCCTGCATGCCAAGGTTATGATCATTAACTACAACCAAAACATGTTTCCTGTGAACCAAAATAGATGTTTTGACATCAGTCGCTGGCCAGCTGCCAGCTCTATGCTCATTAGGCAGTCATGTGTGTTTTGCCACATCACCTGGTGAGGCAGCAGAAACCATACCTGCACATTCAGACAGATGCAGTTTAATGTCCTTCTGTGCCTGAGACATAATCATCTTATAGAAAAGTCTCTGTATGTTTGTCCACTGGAACATTTTACAATCAAGTTACTGAATAAAAAAAAGATTTTATGGTTTTTAGTATTTAGTACTGGTTTTCAATCCCAAGCTCAAATTTACTGAACATAAAGATTTTACGAGAATTAAAAGCAGTCACACAAGCATCCTCCTGTAGCCCAGCTCGGAAAAGAAGGAAAATAGAAATCCTGTTTGGCGACATCATTATCATATCTTAAGACGATGTGATCTAATGTGAGAGTTTCAGAGTTTAGGTTGAAATATAAATGAAGGACGACCCGTTTCAACAAAACAAAACAAAATATGAAATGGTATTCGGCACTGAACGCCTAGCCAAAAGGACAATTTGTCAATATCAGGAAGTACTGATGAAGTACTGGGGAAGTACTGATGAAGTACTGGTGAAACTCAGATTCCCACTTGGCTCTGGTTCAGGTGTTTTTATTCCAAAACCTGATCTGATCTTCTGAGATGTTCATCCAGATGAATGACCTCTACAACTTGATAACTAAAAAGACTAATGAACGAATTAACTTAATGGATAGAAATTCCGGTGCAGTAAATTAATGGAGGTGAAGGTGGAGACTTTGGTGACTTCAGGATGTCTGTTCTGCTACAGGCTAACACCTCGAGCTCATTATGGGACAGTTTACATTTCAGTGTGAAGATGCTGGAATGAAAATCAGCATCTCCAACTCAGTGGCCACGGAAAAGGTGGAGTGCCCTCTGCGGGATGGGTGATGGATGTATGGATTGATGGATAGATGGGTGGACGGATTGGCTGGTGGGTGGTGTAATGATAGTTGCTATTGTTGAAGCTACCCACAGGGGGCACTCTGGAATCAATAAGATATACAGAATAGAAGAAGAAGTGATCGTTGTAGAAAGAATAATAAACAGCTAGCTGAAGCTAGCACCAGGAGCAATTCTTGATGTTTTATTCATAGAGGAATAAGAACATTACATGGTACCAGGAGACGGGTTAAGAATAAGAAGCAACGCAACAAGATGGATGCAATAAAACCGCCAAGTCCGTTGAAACTGACTGGAAACGTGGATGCAAGTTGGAGGACTTTCAAACAGCAGTTCAAACTGTATATTGCAGCTGTCGGAGTGGATCAACGGGCAGATGAAAGGAAAATAGCCATGCTGCTCACCAGAGGCGGAGCCAGACATTTGAAACACCCGGGGCTTAGCCCAAAGAGTAGTATGCATGTGGGATTTTTTTTTTTTTTTGGGGGGGGGGGGGGGGTGTAGAAATGACTGAAAGATTAATAGGCTCTGTTCAAAAAAGAATGACTTCATATAGGGAAAAATATATATCACATGTGCAGGACACCTTAAACTAGTTTTTTAATTAAGCAGCAAGGCAGAACAAGGTCAGGGCTGCATCAAGACACGAGGACTAAACCCCAATTCAACCAGACCCAGAACTGATCCAGAATTAAAACAGGACTACAACAGTTCAAAATCAGGACTACTGAGGACTTAACCAAGACAGAACCAGAATCAGAACTAGATGATAGCACTAAAAATCATCATAGACCTGCACAACACTTATTTTTTAATTCTACCAAAGTCCACTATTTAGATTGAGAAAAGTTTATATAATTATTTAGCCTTGTTGTGCAAACAAGCCTGCAGAACTTAATAAATACAGAATTTGAAAAATAACAAACCTAAAAAGAAACACTAGGTACGAGATACATGAGGACCTGTGATACGGTGATACTTTTGGTAAACAACCATTTGACTAACATGTGTGTCTCACCCGCTCTTGTTCATCTGTTCTGTCCTCGTTCTCCTCTCTCTCCCTCTTTGTGCTGACAATCATCAAATATACAGCTGAAACCAGATATTTACTCTTCAGATAAAAACACTTTTTTAATTGTAACATCAAATCAGACTAAATGTTTATTTTTTTAGATTGATAAATATAAAAACATATTTGTTAACTTTAAGAGTAAAGAGAGAAACTATCTGTATTTCTTAATTGCAAATGGCACCAAATTGTATTCAAACTTGAGCCACACTTATGGAGCTCCACAGTTCTTTTCCTGGTGTTTTGGTTGATGTCTCTTGATTTTCCCATGTCAAAGAAACAGGCTCTGTGTTTTGCCTTATATGCATCCACAGCTGTGCCACCAATTTACTCACATGGACTCTACTAACCTATCAGAAGCTTCTTCAGCTCAGAATGGAATCGTCTGGAGTTTTCTTATTAATTAACAATAAATTTAGTGTACATGTACTCCTAAATTTGATGAAAGTGATAAAAATAGCTCTGTCTCTCTTTATTCTGAAATTTAACTAATTCAAAATATATTTCAATATTTATCTAAAACAAAAATTTACTCTAAATTGATGTTGTACAGTAAAAATGTTTTATGTTTTCTCCCTAAAGTGTATGTAAATATCTGGTTACAAATGTGAATATCCTGCTGTGTACTGAAATCCCTCTTGTTTTGCATAGAAATATACTGAACAACATACAAAGCATAATATATAAAATAACATTTACCTGAGTTTTTTCTTTGAAAGAACCCTCTAATGTCCATTCTTATGTTTCAGTACATAACTGAAACCGATTTAGTCGGGGAGGGTAAGAACTGAAAATATGAAATAAACACACGTAAGCTAAGACTCTAAAAAAAAATAGCATTTGTTCGGCTTTTCATTTTGCCATTTGTTGATTCACTTGAAGAGCAAGTAACGTAATATTGGTCAAGTGATCAGTTTCATATCAATCTTTCGTGATGCACCGTCATATTTACATTATTTGTACGGTACGAATGATTTGCTTTGGTACCTGGTCAAACTTAAGCTCTCCTTAGTATGGCTGGCTCCGTCTCTCCAACAGCGCACTCACGGGGAGCAGCTCCCCCCGCCCCCTCGCTCAGTCGCTTAGTGCCTGAGCTTGGATCATACCAATATCAGGGGGGGATTCACGCACAGTCGTAAATTCCCACAGTGTGCACTATGTGCTTCGAATATTGTGTGTACTTTTTGTTTTATACAGTTGTCAGCCAGGCAT
Source organism: Maylandia zebra (assembly GCF_041146795.1). Classification (NCBI taxonomy): domain Eukaryota; kingdom Metazoa; phylum Chordata; class Actinopteri; order Cichliformes; family Cichlidae; genus Maylandia; species Maylandia zebra. The sequence continues at coordinate 27,117,239 of NC_135181.1, read as the reverse complement.
CTAACTATGAAAAAATTACACTCCAAAATACCCCGGGCTTCTGACAAAACAACCCGGGCTTAAGCCCCGTAAGCCACCCCCACGCTCCGCCCCTGCTGCTCACCATCGCCGGCACAGAAGCAATAGAGGTCTTCAACACTTTTGTGTTTGCTCAGCCCGAGGACAAAGATAACTTTGATGAAGTCATGAAGAAATTTGACGAGCACTGTCTGTCAAAGAAAAATGAAACATACGAGAGATACGTCTTTCGCTCACGCTTACAGCATCAGGGTGAGTCATTTGATACTTTTCTCAAAGACCTCAAGATCAAAGCTCAGTCCTGCAATTTTGGTGATCTCAGAGACTCTATGATACGAGATCAAATAGTGCTTGGAACTAATGAGAAGAAGCTCCGAGAGAAACTGTTGAGAGAAACAGAACTAATGCTGGAAAGTGCTATAAAGATAAGTCAAGCCAGTGAGCTAGCACGACAACATGTACTGACGTTTAGAGAGCCTGTTCAAGGAGCAGCGCAACAAGAAAATGAGGCAGTGAATGCAGTGTCAATTAAAAGAAAGCCATGGAGTAAATTCAAAAACAACGACAACAGAAACAAAACGTGTGACAATGAAATGTTCACTTGCAAGAGATGTGGAGAGAAACACAGACCAAAACAATGTCCCGCATATGGAAAAAAATGTGCAAAATGTAAAGGACAAAACCATTATGCAAAAATGTGTCTCTCCAAAAACAAGGGACAAAAAATACACACTGTGCAGGAAGACACAGTGATGATCTAAGTGAAACATTTTTCATTAAGATGGTGTCACATGAAGAAGATGTCAATGCACAGTCTTCAAGACATAACACTGGCCAAAGTGTTAGTTCAGTCACAGATGATAAATGGACTGCTCCACTGTTAGTCAATGGGACATTGGTAACATTTAAAATTGACACAGGGGCCAAAGCTAACTTGATCAACGAGAAGGATTTCAAGGCACTGACTGAGAAGCCTAGAAGATTTACAGAGAAAGTCACACCGCTGAGGGCCTACAATAACCAGCCAATACAAACAAAAGGAGGATGCAGACTTAAAGTGACAGCTAAAGGCAAACAGCATAACATTTTGTTCACCATCGTGCCTGATGGACACGAGTCACTTTTAGGAGATAAAACATCTGAGGACTTGGGACTAGTAAAGAGGATCTATCAGATTAATACTGACACCATGAAAGAAGCCAAACAAGGGAAAAGAGTGGAACACCAAGGGCATGAAGGAAGTTCAGACATTATCAGTAAATTTCCTTCAGTCTTCAAAGGACATGGAACATTGCCTTACACCTACAAAATCCAGCTCAAGGATGATGCCGTGCCTGTGGTGCATGCCCCAAGGAGAGCGCCTGCTCCATTACGGACAAGTTTGAAAAAAGAGCTTGAAAGAATGACTCAAATGGGTGTCATTGAACGAGTGGAAGAGCCCACAGACTGCGTGAACTCTATCACTTGTGTCAAGAAAAAGAATACAGGTGCCTTAAGAGTCTGCCTTGATCCTAAAGATCTAAATGAAAATATTAAAAGAGAGCATTATCAGATCCCTAAGAGAGAGGAAATAATGAGTGAAATGGCAGGAGCTAAGTTTTTTAGCAAACTGGATGCATCACATGGATTTTGGCAGCTGAGGCTAGACCCAGAAAGCAGCAGGTACACTACCTTTAACACCCACTGCACCATGGCAAAAGGTAGGCACGGACTTATTTCATCTGGATGGCAAGGACTATGTTTTGGTGATTGACTACTATTCTAATTATCCAGAAGTGGCACAGCTTTCCAGTACATCAGCACAGTCAGTCATCACACACATGAAGGGCTTTTTTGCCAGACATGGAATTCCACAGTGTGTCATCAGTGACAATGGTCCACAATATGACTGTAGAGAATTTAGTGACTTTGCAAAACAATATGGATTTCAACATATCACCTCTAGTCCCTTGTATCCCCAAGTGAATGGACAGGCAGAAAAAGGAGTCCAAATAGTAAAGAGATTGTTCAAAAAAGCAAGAGACAGTAAGACCGACCCTTACCTGGCTCTGCTAAGCTACAGAGCTTCATCCCTGGAGTGTGGGGCATCACCTGCTGAGCTACTCATGCATCGCAAGCTCCGCACCACACTTCCACACATTTCCAAGGAAAATGACAATGCACATGACAACAAGCTGACCGACAAAAGGATGAAACTCAAGCACAGACAGAAAAGGAACTATGACAAAACTGCAAGGCGTCTGGAACCGCTTCAGGAAAGAGATGTTGTGAGGATTGCAGGTCCAGATTTCTGGGACAAAAAAGCAACAGTTCTCAGCGAAGTAGGGCCCAGATCGTTTGCTGTTCAGACAGAGAATGGACAAGTGTTAAGAAGAAACCGGAGAAGTCTGTTAAAGACACAGGATGTTAAACATCAGGACACAGAGACTGGAACTGAACAACGAGGTGCTAACCCTGTTGAGCACCACAGTGAGCCTCCTTCACCTTCCCCAATGTCTGAGATACTGAGAAGGTCTACCAGACCTAAGAAACCTACAGAGAGGCTCATAGAACAAGTGTGAACTGTTGTGGTAAAGAATTGTTAAAAAATACTAATAATAATAAATCACAGGTAAATAACGGATAATAATTCATTTAGAATAGTAATTGTTCACACTTAATTGAGACCTGCTGAGTTATGTGTTATTGACTGTTCAAGTTGTCAAAGGTGAAGAGTTCTAATGTGCTTGAGGGCTGTATGGGATTCATTTGGTTCATTCTGGAAGATGTAAGGTATACATTTGGATTTATTTTGTTTGACTTGTGCTACAACTTTTGGTTATAAAAAAAAAAAAGAACACTACTGAATGTAGTTTGTTGCACAATTTATAACATGTTGAATGTTAGACAAGAATGTTCAGATGTTACAGAGTAACAGTTCTCTTTGTAATTGTGCTTATTATAACACTGTTTGGAAAGGGGATGTAATGATAGTTGCTATTGTTGAAGCTACCCACAGGGGGCGCTCTGGAATCAATAAGATATACAGAATAGAAGAAGAAGTGATCGTTGTAGAAAGAATAATAAACAGCTAGCTGAAGCTAGCACCAGGAGCAATTCTTGATGTTTTATTCATAGAGGAATAAGAACATTACAGGTGGATAGATGGGTGGGTGGTGAATGGATGGATGGGTAGGTGGCTGGGTGGATGGATAGATGGATTGGTCGGTGGGTGGATAGGTGGATGGGTGGAATGGGTGGATTGGTTGGTGGGTGGATGGATGGGTGGATGAATGGATGGATGATGATGGATGGGTGGATGGATTGGTGGGTGGTGAATGGATGGATTGGTGGGTGGGTGGATGGATGGATGGATGGATTGGTTGATGGGTGGATGATGATGGATGAATGGAGCATGAAAACTGTTAAAAACGAAAATAAAATTAAACAATCCGGTTGTTCAGTGATGACGCGACGAATCCTACTTCCGGGTCTAAAGTAGTCTGCGTTTAATATGGCTTTTGTGTTGTTAACATGATTAATGTTATGTATTTTCTTCTATTTGATCTCAAAAAGCTCCTACAACAGTCAGTGATCACTGTTGACCTCCCTCGGCTTTTATTACCACTAATCGTTTATTTAAGCTCAGTTTTTAAAACCTTAGGATGTAACTACAGCCCAGCCCATGCAGCAGTATATGAATGACTAACCTCGTATTGTGGATGGATTATCTCAGTTTTTCTCCTGGCTGAAGTTTGGTCCTTTTACAGCATCCTGCCATGCGATTACATTTGTTCCTGACCACCGAGAACACTCACGTTAACTTTTATCGAGTGGAAAAAAAGTTAGCTTGTTTATATTATGCTAACATAGCTGTGTCGCTAGCGGTCACGTAGCACACCATTATACACCAGCTAGCCCAACTTCAGTAACCCTACAAACGTCACTGCTGTTTAGTTTTCTGTCTTCATTTATGTTGGAAGTGATAGCAGAGCTGTACGTTTTAATTTGTTTCCAAAACCCCGCAGTCAGGACATGCTATATTGTATTTAGATAGAAGCTAGCGAGCTAACTCCCTGCTAACTTCTAACTCCGTTAAATGTCATAAATTCCGTTTTCATGGATGCCTGGATGTTAAACTCAATTGTTACACCTGGTAGAGCAGAACGCTGATCATTTTATTACAGATGAAAGACTTTAGACAGTTTTTCAACTCTCAGTAATGCCATAGTGATCGTTTGATATATGGACCTGCAGCGGAGTTTAGACCCAGACACGGCTAGTGACGTCAGACTGAACAACCGGATAAGAATTTAAATGAAATGAGCTGTGGGAAGTGAAATTCAACAGTGACCTTGGTTACAGCGGAGCATGGGCACGTATTAAACCTCTCACAGTGATGACGGCCAGCTGAAAGTCAGAGCAGCAGCAGTTTTATTAACTTTGTTTATTTTTGGTAGTTCTGTTTTCCTGGTTAGTGTGTGTTTATTGTAGATTTGGTTCTTAGACTGTTGTGGTTTTAAGTTTTTTAAATTTTACTTGTAATTCTATTTATGTGTCATGGATGTAAACGCCCAACTGGGGACAAGGATTCATACTCAGTGTTTAACCGTGTTAAATTGCATCATCATTATTAAACAACAGCAATAATAATACACTCTGCTGCTATAAAAATTATTTTATGTCACGTTTGTTTTCATTGATGCATTCTTTTGCATTTGTGTTAATAAAGTTTGAATTGAAGAATAAGCAGGGTGTGTGTGCAGCCTTCATCATACCTGGATGAACAACTGAAACGTGTCACCAGTTTCATCTTCATCACACATCACACCAGTGAGGACCGAGCACAGTGTCCCCAAATGGTCTGAAAGCAAAGCGCTACACACACACACACACACACACACACACACACACACACACACACACCTGTCTCACCTGTGTGTGAGTTGGTGTCTCTCCACCTCAGGTAAAACCGGGTCTGGTCTGCTGCTGATCAGATGACTCCACCTAAGCCTAAAGGGAACAAGAGAGATGATGAGGCACAGAGCCTGCTCCTCTTCTTCATCAAATATCATCATCATGGGGTGACCGTGGCTCAGGGGGTTGGGAAGCGTATCTGTAACCGGAAGGTCGCCGGTTCGATCCCCGGGCTCTCTGTCCTGGTTGTTGTGTCCTTGGGCAAGACACTTTACCCTGCTGCCTACTGGTGTTGGCCAGAGGGGCCGATGGCGTGATATGGCAGCCTCGCTTCTGTCAGTCTGCCCCAGGGCAGCTGTGGCTACAACCGTAGTTTGCCTCCACCAGTGTATGAATGTGAGAGTGAATGAATAGTGGCATTGTAAAGTGCTTTGGGTGCCTTGAAAAGCGCTATATAAATCCAATCCATTATCATTTATTCTCCTCCTCTGACTGACCGGATGAGATTGCTCCACATCCTCCTCCGCACCCTCTCAGCAAACAGGAGGAGGAGGAGCTGTTAATCAGCTTTCACCTTCCAGCTGTTTATGTTTCAGGCAAGGGGTGGAGCCAATGGTTGACCCAGTACATACACAGACAGGCCTTACCAACCTGTACAGGTGGCTTAGTAGAGTATTTAAAAGTATAATGGGAGGGAGATCCTTCAGTTTTCAGGCCCCTGTTCTGTGGAACCAGCTTCCAGTTTGGATACAGGAGACAGACACTATCTCTACTTTTAAGATTAGGCTTCAAACTTTCCTTTTTGCTAAAGCATATAGTTAGGGCTGGACCAGGTGACCCTGAATCCTCCCTTAGTTATCCTGCAATAGGTGTAGGCTGCGGGGGGATTTCCATGATGCACTGGATGTTTCTTCTTAACTCACTATGTGTTTTCTTTCTGGAAGCTTTCATCCTGCGCTTGATGAAAGGGTTCAAAACAATCGATGTAATCCCATTCATAAAATGTAAATACCTCTCCGTGAATATTAACATTTTGATTTCTGCACCACCCCGAACAGCTGCTGCTTTTCCATGCGCGCGTTTAAAAAATCCTGGTGTCTTATGGGTAAAATCAGCTTCAGCTTTCAGCGGCATCTCTTCTTCCTTCACGAGTTTACCTCCAGTGAGAGTCAGCTGACTGTTTCCTGCTAAACTTTGGCCTCTTAAACTGTCCAGGATGTTTGAGCAGTTACCGTTTTACTGTTTCTGGGAATCCCCGTGACCTTTGAACCCTGTGATATTCTCTGTGTGCACACCTCAACGTGATTTGGAGGAAAACTCTTTTTTGCAGATGTGTGAACGAAGCTTTTGTTGGTGCTGGTCTGATTCCAGGTGTTTTTAGCAGCTGTGTTTTCAGGGTGTGGCTGGCTCGCTGACATACCTGAGGAAACTGTCTCTACATGACCAGACAGTTCCGCCACGGCTCCTCGTCTGACTGGAACTGCACTCATCCCCATGCACAGGCAGGCTTACCAGAGACAGTGCCCCCCAGTGGCTGCAGGAACAATGACAGATCACAGCAAGAAGTCAGGTGACCCAGTTACACATAGCCATGTAGGCATGTTCGAGCACAACTTTAATGCTACCGACTTCTTTAAAAAGTATAATTTGTATATGTTAATGTTCACAACTCATTTATGAAATTAAAATAAATAAAAATAAAAACAAACTAAAGAAAAATTATTAAAATGTTAAATTAAAAGTTTTACACATTTAAGAAAACATTTCAAATAAACTAAAACAATGAAATAAAATTTCTTTAAAACTTAAAAACTATAATTAAAAAAAACAAACAAATCATAAAAAGCGAAATTAAACTACACCGAAAATACAATAAAAATAATGTTATGTATATAAAATTGAATATAAAGAAAATAAAAAATTAATAAAAACAAAAATATAAAATTAACAGAAAAACCTTAATGAAAATAAAATGTAGCATACAAATTTATAAAAACAGTAATACAAAATTAAATATAAAACAAAGGCAAAATAAAGAAGATTAAATCTAAAGAGCACCATAAAAATGATAAGCTCAAACAAAACGATATAAACCTTTACCATTTGGAATGAAGGAAAGTTAAACTGCACCGACTATTGTACTGTGCAGAAGTCGACATGCCCCTCATTTCTTCATATTTTGCTTTTTTGGCTTCCTTGACGTTTTAGTGCTCATGAGCAAGAATCCTGCAGCCTTCTGAGTCTTTCAAAGTTTTTCTTTGGACTTTGGCTGCTTTTTCACTCATCTTCAGTCCTTGTACCTGACCATTTTCACAGAGTCTGCAGCCATCTGTGACACGGTGGAGGCTCTGTCATAGTTTCAGCTGCAGTTCAGTCAGTGGTGTTGGAGATCTTTGATAAACTGATGATCCATCATGCAGGAAAATCTGGAAACATCTGACTGACAGCAGTTTCCTGTTTCAGCATGGGAGTGATCAGAGCCGGACCTCACCATAACTGAAGCAGTGTGAGATCATTCTGACCGAGAACAAAAGGCAGAAACTTTCAAAGAAGAAGCCTGAGGAACTCTTCCTGAAGATCCTCACCAAGCTGACACGGAGCTGCAGGATGAAACGGCTCACAGCATAGATTCACTTTCAGGGTCATTAAAAACGTGAAACTCAGTTTCCACCTTATGAGCTGTATTTTTGCACTTGTTTCAATACTTTATAACCATCACTGCTCCCAACAAACACGGTAAGCTGCAGTGTTTCCAGTTTCTGTAAAGAGTCTGTTGCTGGTTTTGAACACTTTTTGGACATCTTTAAAAAATATCCTACTCAGCTTTTTTTAATAACTGTCATTATTTTCTTGTATTTTATTTTAGATTCTTTACTTTTATGTGGTCAGCATTGTGGCCTCACAGCAGCTTCATCCCACAGTCCAAACACATGCTGTTAGTGGGGTTAGGTTAACTGGTGACTCTAGATTGCCCACAGGCTTGAGTGGTTGTGTGTCTCCAAGTGTAAAAGCCTGGATATGGCAAAGTCTGCAGTGAAAGCAGGAGGAAAACACTGAGACATCAGTCTACGACACATCTCCACTGATTCACACCCACTCACCTCTGAAGCTCCTCAGCAACAACAGAGAGCAACCAAACACTATAGCTGTTAGCATGGTTGCCTCACAATATGAAGGTCCAGGTTCAAACCCCTCTGGCTTCTTGGTTAACTGATGGTTCTTCATTGGCCGTGTGTGTTAATGTGTTTTTTTAAGTCAGAGTCGGAAGTGTACCATCAGGGACACACGCAGGTGTTCCCAGGTCAGTTACACTTCCACACCGAACCACCATTCATGAAGATCAGTTTACCCCACCAGACACACACACACACAGTCAGGTGTGAGGCCAAACTTTAAACAGAATTTTTTTCTTTGCTACAACCAAACTCCATTCAAATATTGTCTGATTTAACATGTGTGTTCTGAGTCTTTAAAGCTGCATAAGGACTGAATAAAGACAAACCAGCAGACTGAGCCTCTGCAGAACCCCGAGTAACGTGAAGGTTGTTCTTAGGTAAAAGTTTTAGAGTGGAACCCTTTCAACCTGAACTGTCTCTGCAGAGTTATTCTTTCTGCAGGTTTCTTTGCAAGGTTCTATACAGAACACTTTTATATGAACGCAGGATCACTCAGAACCACAGGGGTTATAGTACCATTAGGAACCTTTGCGAGGGTTCTCCTCCTGTTTCTGTCTCATAAGAGTTCTACTAAGAACCTAAACCTGGATCATTTACAGAAATGGAATATTTATACATAATCAGACTGGTGATACCAACATGTTATTCACAGTTAAGGTAAAGGTCCTCATGCAAGCTTAAGAACCGGGTTCTGTAAAGAACTGTAGAACTTTAAAGCCACAGTGCTGGTATTTGACAGACGCCGTTATCTAGAAAGAGACAATGCGGCCTGTAGATAATCAGTTAATTTAACTCAAAACACACACATGCTCACCTGGCTGCGAAGTCCAGGTGAGTCGGTTCCTGCTGTTGTTCTCCTCCTTGGACTGACTCTCTCTCTCTGCTGCTCCTCTTCTTTCTCCTCCTACCCTGTCTTCCTCCCTCCCCCACCTCGCTCGTCCTTGTCTCAGCTGGTTTCAGGTGGAGGGGGAGGAGTTTGAGTCTTTCATATTCGAAGAAGCTTTATTGACACGAAACACAGCAGCAAAGTGAAAACATATCAGTTGATGTGTGAATAAAAGCAGAGCGCACAGATGAACACTGAGGTCATCCGACCGTCTCTGACTGCACAGGTGATCATGTGACTTCTTTTGGAAGAGAACCATCAAAAGTGGCTTTGAGACAGCAACGAGTCCATGAAAGCAGCAGAGGAGACAAAGGGGAGGCAAGGTCTGTGTCAGCATGCAGGCTGCAGCACGCATCGCCGTGCCCTGAGGCGGGGGAGGACGTGACTCAAACCGCCACACTCTGTTCACTCTGAACTCTGCTTCTCACACTTACACCGCTAAAGGAACCAGTTTGGGGTCCAGTAAAGCCAGTTCACTGTGCTTTTAACAAGATTTAATTCACACTGTGTGCCAACTACACCAGGGTTCGCCTTCTTAGTTCAACTCAGTCACATGACACCAAAATCACCTAGTGTACCTGCTGATTTGTTTTACAATAGTCTAATATTTTATTCTTTGTTAAACTAAGGTGAAGGGTGAGGGTCAAAGGTTAAAAACACCTGAGATCAATATATTCACAGTAGCATAACTTTTATTTTCCAAGGTTCAAAGAAATTCAAACTTCTGCAATCATCACGTCACGAAACGGTAGAAGCTCTTTTCACCGCATGCTCTTCGAAAATCTTTCTCTGACATGAAAGTTTGTGGAAGAAGACTCAGATGTGGGCGTCTCGTCTCCACTGGTCCGGTATGCGATCGCAGTTAACCCGGATTAACCAGAGAATGTGCTCCAGAAGGACACAGCGCCCTCTGATGGTCAAGGTTGATTTTGATTTCCATCGTTTTTGATAATGGAGCACAAACATGAGGCAGACAGTGGAAAATGACATAAAAAGCCTCTTTATTAAGTTAGAAATAAAATAGCAGGTAGATGGGTGGGCGGGAGGAGGAGTTAAAGTTTCAGCAGTAAAGAGCGGACAGCTCCCCCTTCAGCTCCGACAGGAGCGGCTGCCAGCATTCAGCAACAAATGGAAAAGCCTCCTCCACATTCGGGTGTATATATCACTGTAGTAAGCAGACAGCTGTACTTAAACTTCAGCTCAGGATTAAGATGAATCAAGCTTTAATCAACCTGTGTGAGCACCTGGCCTCATCTCCTCTGAAACGCTCCACCATCCAGCCTTCAGCGTCCTTCGAAAGCTTCATCCTGCTCTTAGTCAGTAAGGGATGGACACTTTCAGCCATGCCCACCATATCCACCTCGAAGGTACAGACAGGTGAGATGGTAGCACACTCACAAGCCCAGCAACGGAGGTGGGTTCTTTGCTGAGAAGACAGTTGTGTGTACCAGCTGTGGGGGTGCAGTCGGCTCCAGGAGACCCAGACTGACGGAGTCTTGAGCTGCACTACCCTGATCTCCTGCTGGAGCTCCAGGTCCACCAAAGATGACCAGTTCACTGGGAACACCGAGTTGGACACATGCAGGCCTCTGCAGGAGCAGTTAGGCCTCAGGTGTGCAACCCCGCCCCCCTGCCCTACTTGTCTGGTTAAATACCTGTGACAGCAGGTAAGAATGTTTGGCTGTGGCGCTGCATGCACCACCCTGCAGGAGTGCAGCTGCAACACAAGCTGCAGCAGGCTGACGGCTTTGTGCTTGATCGACAGCTCACAGGAAGCACACTCTGCCAGCTCCTGTCACACATACACGTCCACGCACACGATGCTGCCAGGATGCTGAGAATTTAATTACATCAGAGGACTGAACAGGAAGTGACTCACAGTGAACGGGTGATCAGGCAGAGTGGTTTAGACAGTGGTGCAGCCGTCCAGAAACAGGAAGCAGCTGATCAGAGACTGGAGGCACTCGAGTCCCAGGGGGTGGAGCAACTGTCCACCTGAAGCAGGCAAAGCAAAAAATAAACAAAGTCAAGGTTAAGCTGGGTTTAGACTGGGTCCCATAATCTGAAGGCTCGTTTGTGTCCCCACAGAGGTCCCCGGCCCCAGATTCAGGTGTGTTTGTATGTGCAAGCTCACCTTGAGGTGAATTGCAGAATGGCAGATATAGACAAAATACTTTTAATCTGGCTATCTTCAGGTTTTACATGCTTACACATACACACGCAGTTACTGTCCTTCCATTTACAAAGGCAGCGGCCTCACGGTGTGATTATTTTACGTGTAGTTGTTTTTTTCATGTGTAATAATATTCAACATTGCTATCAATACATTTTTCAAAAAATGCCTTTCTGTGCAAAATGGGCTTAAAAATATAAACAACTGTAGGATACTGTTCGTCCGTGATTTGAAGAGCCCAGTGCGTGATACCGATGCAGGGAAAACCAATTCTGCAGGAGAGACCTACCTTGGCACTTGTGCAGGTTAAACCAAAGGGAAGATATGCTCAGTAGCGATTTATGATACGGGCAACACGGTTGCCCGGGGCAGCTTCTTGGTGGGGGGTGGCATCACGGGCATCGGGAAAAAAATGCTCGTACTCATGCTGACCCGATGTTATGCCAGCGCATTTTGGGAATGGCATAGGCACCGATCGGTTTTCTATCGCCCATTTACTGGGTTTAAGGCGCCCTCCATTTCTAAGGTGCGCCTGCTGCTTGCAGCACAGGGAGGAGAGGGCAAGGCGGCGGGGATTCTCTGGCTGGCTGGAGCAGCATCTAATAACCAACTCGCAAAATAAAGAATAAAAAAATGAAAACAAACCAACAAACACGAAAACACCAGACATTATGATCAATGTTCCCTCTAATTTTTCACATGTCTGAGCGAACATACAAACTCCCTGAGTGATCCCTTGGACGGTCCAAGGGCGTAGATTTGGTTTTGGCATTGGTGGGGACCGAACCCTGCCCTGTTTCTTTTTCTATTCCTTTTTGTCTTTGCTTCTTGATAACAAAAGGAGAAATATACTTGCCTACATATGCTATTCTACATGCTTTTAAACCATTTAAAATTACAATTCATAGTTTTACATGTGAATTATATAATGTTAAATTACTATTAAACAAATGACTGACTAAGTATTTTAGGCTTTAGTTTACTTCAGCCATAATCCAAATAAATCAGGTATCATACAAAAATAAAAAAATAGCTTCAAATACAGTCATGACAATAAAAGAATATGACTTTAAGTACTTAACAACATTACTTCAGTTGTACTACACCAACATCTCTTATATGCATTAGCACTAAGGGAACACTGAATGACCTGGTGGTTTTTGTCCATAAAACTACTCATCTAAGATTACCACAAAGTAAAAGATCTCTCAGCAAAATTACGCAACATTTTAGGCACACTACACTATTGCCCCTATCAAATCAGTGAGCTGGGATCTTTTTATTCTAAACATGAACTACTGTTACAGCAACAGACATGGACACAACAACTCAATGTCCACTATGTGAGGGAGCCACACACATGCCTTCTCATCTCGTTAACTGAGATAAACTGCTGGCATATTTGTTTTACATCTATACTGTCCAGTCTCTCCTGGTGGACCATAGCCATGTTTTTAGTCTTCTGAGAGCACTGAAGCTTCTTTCAGCCTCAGTACATGTATTTTATCCTCAGATTAAAATTATTATTGTGTGCTTGATGTGCCTCACCTTTGGTCCTGGCTCTTCCCCTCTGACTGCACAAGGACATATTGCTACCTGATAAAATAACACATTGATTCATGCCATATAAAAAGTGAGACATGTCAATTCAGATTCTTTGTCAAATATACACTAACGAAACAATTTACATCAGCAGCCTAACAACTGTCATGATAATAAATACTAGTTAACTCATTCACTGCCAATGGCTGGCAGTGAATGAGTTAAACCCATTGACTCATTCACTGCAATTGATGGCTATAGACGTCAATGGCAGTGAATGAGTTAATCAATAGCACCAAATCATCAGTCAATCACCTGTGACCTCGCCTCTTCACCTCTGTCTGAGCTACAACATGGCAGAGCTGCCTCTGTCACCTGATAAATAACAGTGAGACATTCCACATACATGCAGTCACACATGTGCTTCAAATACAGCAATGAACCAACAAGTCATCATCCAATTTCACCTGTGATCTTGTGTCACCATTACTCTCTGAGCTTTGTGTTGGTTCTTCTGTCACCTGATAAATAGGACATACATGGCAATAAGAATAAAATGTGGAGCTGCTTCAGTGTTTCTGTCACTTTGTGCAGATCTTGACTCATCAGTAATGTTTGTAGGGTGAGTGCATTTTTAAAACAATTTGTGCAAAATGCACTACAAGGTGGAATATTTGCAAAATCAGGACTATTCATGACTATGACATATGAATACGTCAGTACCATTAGTGTACAAAAGGCCAGCCAATTAGGATGTAATTATTGTGTCACCAACATTTTAACGTTAGACATATAATTTTAACAAGCTCCGTAAACTAATATCCTGGCTTGCTCGAGGCTGCCGTTTTCTCTGACAGTTTCAATCAAAATTAGAAATGCTACTGTGGGAGACTGAGATAACTAATAGTGCTGCCTGTTGTGCAGTTAGTTTCCAAAACACGTTATTCATGGTTACATACAATTTTAGACTGATGTGGGCCAAAGCCTAGCATAGCCTGTAACGTTATTGTGACGGACACATTTTATGAGTTAATTTGGCTTTAAGTGACTTGCAGGTTTCTTTTAAAAACACTTTTTTATATCCAGGTTCTTCCTCTTTGCTGCCATCCTCCTCTCCTCCTCGCAGCGCAGGCTTACCGCTGCAAAACTAAACAGAGCTCCCTGAAAGGCTCAGCCAAATCACATTGGCCATATTTGTCACATGAGGTAGGACTCCAGTAGAGAATGTAATTTAACTCTTTCTGCACCGCTGGGTGAATGAGACGCTGAGAGATTGTTTTTTTTTTTTTTTCTATCGGGTTGTTTTTCTTTACTCGAAGAGATCAAATTATTGGTGGGGACAATTTAATAATCGCTGGATATTGGTGGGGACACGTCCCTTCTGTCCATGCCAAATCTACGCCCTTGCTTGGACCACTGTTATGGAACGCCAGGACTGCCATAATGAATTAATTAAATACACCATTAAATAATTAATTAAATGTGTCAATAATTAATTAAAATTGGAATTAATTAATTAAATAAATAGTTATGACACATGTAATTAATTAATTATTGACACATTTAATTAATTATTGACACATTTAATTAATTATTGACACATTTAATTAATTATTTAATGATATATTTATTTATTTCATTTTGGCAGTCCTGGCGCCTGGCTCTCATCATGAAATAATTTTATCTGTCAGCCTCACCCATCAAACTCAGGGGGCGGGGTTAACGCTGATCGAGTCAAAACCATTGCTTTGGCCTGGTGGCCATTGTTTCTAGCACACAACAACCGGCATGTGGAAGCTAACAGAACTGAGCTTTGAAAGACCCTGCCGTGAGACTGGGCAGACATCTCCGAAATCATCGAAGCACTTTTGCAAAGAGGCTGTATCTTGACAAACCGACCAGACACATGAAGATTAAACCACTACATTCTCGGCTAAAAAAATATTAAAACGGTATTTGGTGACACACAAACAGGGTCTTTCAAAGCTCAGTTCTGTTAGCTTTCACATGCCGGTTGTTGTGTGCTAGAAACAATGGCCACCAGGCCAAAGCAATGGTTTTGACTCGATCAGCGTTAACCCCGCCCCCTGAGTTTGATGGGTGAGGCTGACAGATAAAATTATTTCATGATGAGAGCCAGGCGCCAGGACTGCCAAAATGAAATAAATAAATATATCATTAAATAATTAATTAAATGTGTCAATAATTAATTAAATGTGAAATACATAAATAATTAATTAAATGTGTCAATAATTAATTAATTACATGTGTCATAACTATTTATTTAATTAATTAATTCCAATTTTAATTAATTATTGACACATTTAATTAATTATTTAATGGTGTATTTAATTAATTCATTATGGCAGTCCTGGCGTTCCATACACTGTGAGCGACATCACACGTGTGCACTGTGGTCACACCAGCGTTTACATTTATGTCAGATTACTTTTAATTAACTGCTTTAGCCCATTTACAATGAAAATGTAAAAAAAAATCTAGGCATTGACCTGTGTAGTACTATTGGAAGTAAAAAATAACTTGAACTCCAATTTCGAAAACACAACTTTCTTTTCTGTCTTTCTTTCTTTCTTTCTTTCTTTTTTTTTTTTTTATAAAGCTTTGACTTATTATGAGTCTGTGGTCTGGGAGAGAGTCCTGTAACTCTCTGTCTGCAAAATATAGTACATAATGACCAATGCTGGGCAATTAATTATATAGTTACTTCTTCAAAAAAGTAACTGAGTTATGCAAACAACAACATTTTTTTAAATGCAGCCAAGACGTTTTTTAAACAAACATTTCAAACTATTTACAGAACAATCAGCTGTTCTGCATCAAATCTGATGCCACACAAATCATTTGTGCCACTCCAAAAAATAATTTCTGTCCACTATAAGATAAAGGAGAACAACAGCCTGATACCTGCAGGCCTGACAACAAGAGATGTATCACTCCTGTAACACCTGTAACATTCAGCAGTCGCCTCATTGTTCTGACACACACAACAAAACTATTGACTACACTAGATTAGATTAGATTAGATAGAACTTTATTAATCCCTCGGGTGGGTTCCTCTGGGAAATTCGATTTCCAAAAAAGCACAGCACCGACAGAAGTTACAGAGTTATACACACACACATATATATAAATACAGAGACAATATAAATAAAATATACGAAGGGGATAAATATAATAAATAGGAATAAAAATAAAAATAAAAATACACACTAACTACACAGGATTTGCACTAAATGTCTCAAATCTCTCACATCTCAAAACACCGCCATCACTCCTAAAACTTCCCCCCGTTTCTTAACAACTAGATGCCACTTTGCCATATCATTTTTTGATTGGTTGACATGGTACTTTTTTGGACGAATAGGAAAGGGAGAGGGGGGTAGGGTTTGTTTTTGCTCACAGGCAGAGAGTGTTTTCGAGCCTTTTTTCGTATAAAACGCCGTTTTTACCGTTTCTTCCCGCAGTAAATATAAACAACGATAGTATTCAGGAAGAAAACCAAACATTGCAGATATTTTTTTATCATAACTATGGTTTTAAAACTCAATTTAAAAACTAGTATAAAGTTCACAATTTTTCCGGCAATTGTTCCGTCTGTCCTGCTCACATCTCCAATGGTTGCGCACGTTGTCATTAACGTGGCTTCACTCCACATCAGCCACGCCGCTTTGCTAGCTAAAACACCGGTGTCAGCATATAAGAACGCTGTCATAGCCTGTCAACGACGTTGATTAGCTGCGTATTTGCGAATGTGAATCGCATTATTGGCTGGACTATGGGATAAGCCACTCCCATATGGGAGCAGCCAGTCACTTACTGACTAACACTGCAAAACATAATTGTCAAAGTATTAATTTTAATTTCAATTCAGGTTAGATTTTTTGTGCGCAGAGACCGTGCCAGCAGTGCGCAATTGCGCACGTGCTCAGCTTAGAGGGAACATTGATTATGATCAGTGCTTTAAGTGGCCCAAAAGAGGTGCCGGTACTCTATTTTTTTTCCGCCTCCCCTGAGGTAACAACAACTATATTGAATGGGTTTTATATACAACAGTCAACAGACAACCTTATACAAAATAATAAATCATTTTATTAGTTTGTGGATTTGCTTGAGCTAGAAAGAGCTACTGAACATAAATAAAATGTGCAAAAAGGTATTGAAATTTTTTTTTAACAAAATATACATAAAATAAATTATAAACTAATTTGTATTTTGCTCTCTCTTGAGTCCCTGCTGGTATCAGCAGCAGCACTTGTAAAGTGTACCTGCAGAGCTTGGTAGTTCTCCCATACTGCTTTCACTGTTCTCTCACTTGAAGCAACCCAACGCACTGATAAAACACGGCCTATCACAAGGAGACGTTGTCCAACATTGTGAGCACTCTCGGTTAACTCCCTTTGGTTTTTTGGTGATGCATGGTAGAGGGAGTAAAGCTGATCTAAGAATATTTTAAAGTGGTTGATTCCTCCTACCTCCTTCAAAACATCACAAACTGCCAGTTCCAGTCTGTGATTGGAACAATGCCAGACAAACAGGTAAGGGAATTTGGAACAAAGCTGCGCAGCAACTCCTGCTTTCCTCCCAAGCATTACTGAGGCTCCATCACAAGCAAATGCCAACAAATGTTCCTGTAGGTAGTGAGGGTCAAAGCCATTATTATGAAGACATCCTAACAGTGCTTCAGTGATGTCCTTTGCTGTGGTCCCCTGCAGCTCAATCAGTTCAAAAAATATTGTGTCTGGATTTTCACTGGAAATAGCTGACCGCAGGCACACGACAAGCACAGACTTTCCACTTATTGTAGTGGATTCATCAATGAGCACACACAATTTTCTTTCATTCATCACTATGTCATTGACTACCTTCTTTTTCATTTCAGCTGCAATGTGATCCAGTATATTTGCACATGAGTTATTAGAGTGCAAAACTCTGCCCATCTTGACACCATTTAAGACTTGCAACTGGACATCTATTGGCATGTCTGTAAAGGGACGCCCATGCTTGCCAATCTTATAAGCTGTTCTAAACACATTGCAAGTTGAAGCGTAGTCAGCCTTTCTCATATCTTCAATGTGTTTTTGCATTGTATTTTGTGTTGCCTTCTCTTTTATTTCAACTGCTTTCTTGTGATAAATTGAGTCTCTGTGCTCTTTTATTTTCTTTCGTAGTGAGTTTTGTTGTGCAGCCTTGTCCCTTCCAAAAGACGAGATTAAGCACCCACTCCACTCCTGCGACACTCTCTGCCCTTGCTGCATGTCCACGCGAGCACAAACTTGACTACACACACTACAACCCAACTTTTGATTTCTGCTGATCAGCCACTTGTAATTTGTGGAGAAATACCGGACTTGTGCTTGGGACCAACATTCTGGCCACTCATGCTCGCTAACGCGGCTGTTGTCATCGCATGGAGAGGTGGCGGTACTCTCAAGAGCTATATTTAGAAGTGGCGGTACTGAGTACTTAAAGCACTGTGCCAGAGCACATTTTGAACAACACCATGGGAATTTCGGATTTTACACAGATGGTTGGATGTTACACTCTGGAAATGGAAGGAAGGTGAGTGTTATTAATTGATCGACATGGTGCAGTTTTCCACCGATAGGAAAGAGGTGGCTTTTCTTCCCCCCCTTTCTTTAATGTTTTCGTACTGTCCTTAGAGAAAACACACACAATGTAACTTCAACTGCTCTGTTGGGAGCGGGGCTCGATGGTGAACCTTAGGCCGCTCTGGTGGGGGGTTTATAGGGGACAAAAAGGGATTGGGCCGGGGAGTAGATCCAAGTCCAGCATTGACCCACTCCATCATCTCCTCAGTGAAATTCAGGTGCAGGGAGGAGGGAGTAAAGGAGTGGGAGGAGGGTGATGACCTGTCAGGGGTTTGGGGGGCTGGGGAAGGTCGTGGTCTCTGGTCCTGGTCGTTGGTATTGTTGAGAGCGTTGGAGACAAATAAGGACCCCTCTTCTTGCCTCTGAAGGCTCTCCTTTTTGAGGCTCTTTCCAGGTGGGGGCAGATGAAGCTCCTCCTCAAGCTTTGTTTGTTCCTCCCTATGAGATAGCTCCTCATTTATCTTAGCCTTGGCACCAAGCACAGATGGATGACATATGGAGTAAAACAAGTTGAAACAGCTGCATGCCTGACTTGTTAAAATTAAATCCATTTTGTTTAAACAAATGCCTTCGTTCCCAAAAAAAAAAATTAAAATTGTTGATAAAATGCACTGAGTGGTCAGCACATGCTGATATAAGCAATTTATTTAGTGCAAACAACTTGCTGAATCTCTCCTCTCCTGACGGGCGGTACAGGTCCACTGATGAATACAGCTTCATTCAGAGAATTTACTGCATTTAATAATCCAGTAAAGTCCCGTTTCAGAACCTCTGACTGTTGTTTGGACACATCATTTGACCCTGTATGCAGAACAATGTTAGTCACAGTTGGATATTCATCTGCAATTTGCAGGTACTCAGAATGTGTGATATAACAGGTATAACAGAAACAATATGGGGCCCAGTACAAAACCTGGTGGCACACCATAGCTGAGAGAAGAGGACAAGGACCTATGACTAGAAACGGCCACAGAAAAGTATCGTTGATGTAGAATGCAAAGCAGACCCAGATACACAGAACCAGCATTTCAGCCTATGGAGCAAACTATGGTGGTTGACAGTATCAAAAGGTCAGCTCCAACATCAGCAGAACCAAACACTCTCCTGCATCACTGCTGCTGGAGAACAAAGAGCAATTTCAGTAAAATGAGTCGAGTACACTGTCATTATCCAAGACAGATCTAAGCTGCATAGCCACAACCTTTTCTAATATCTCAATAACTACTGATCATTTTGGTCTCTAATTGCTAAGAAAGGTCAAGTTTGGGTTTGTTTTAAAATGGGTGGATGACAGCTTTGTTAAAGTAAGCAGGGATTTGAGCAGAGAGCAGTGAGGTGTTGAGTATGCTAAGCACAGAGGGACAAATACACTGAACAAGGAGTAACAAAATTGCTAATGGTGTCTGTCAGGGACCAAGCAGTAAAGCATAAAGGACACAGGTGGTTTTAATTTTTTAAAAAAAAGGGGTTTTATTGACCCAAAAATATGAAAATATATTTAACAAAGCCAAAACTTAAACAGGCAGACCAATAAAAAGAGGTCAACTCAATAAACTAAACTCAAGATAATAATTAACAAAACCTCAAACAAACATATGACAAACTGACCTCCTGAAATGACACACAGGGGAACTTAAATACTGGTTTAGCTAAACCAAATGGCTGCCATATAACCAACTAATACAAAACAATTAAACAAACGTGAAACACCCCCCAGGCAATGAAGCATGTGGTGCAATCCAATTAGGCTGTCAGTGGTACTTCAGGTCTCCCAGCCCTTTGCTGCACCTTTTGCCAGACAGGAGAAGCCAACCCCCAGGCAACTCAAACAAAGAAAGATGTATTAATATAACATAAAACAGAACTTTGACCTTGCAAGGTTAATATGTGTGCACGCCATATAAACATTGGAAGGTGTGATGGAAAAATAAATACATTTAATAAAGAAACAATATTGAACAATAAGTAGAATATTTTAAAGTAGTGACTGTAAATTAAACTAAAGCGAATCAACGGGTAGTGAGGTGTGGAGCTTACCATGTGTGGCATGCCATCACAGTGTCAAACAACACCTTAGGATGTCTGCCATGTTGAAACTACAATGTGCAGAAGATGGACTACAAAATGCACATCTTACATTACTGCGGTAATGTAAAATGTGCATTTTGTTCCAACCCTGTTGTTTGATGGCGGCAGCCTGTGAAGATATCTTTCATTATAGAGAAACATTTAGGGTCACATTTACTGACGTCGGCAGAGCACAAAGAATTCTTTATGTTACTGAAGAGGCTCAGAGTCAGCTTGTGACTGAACATATTCACGCACGTGTCACAGTAAGCATAGTAACTGCAATGGCTCGTGATCTAACGGTAAATAATATTTGTGTTTTTCTGCACGTCGTAGTGTCAGCTGTTCACACAGAGTGCAGTTTGTAATGATGCAGCTCTCCTCTGGGTAAATCTGAGCTTCACCTGAGTCCTGATCCTCAGACTTTTGAACAGTGCTCAATGTGTTATTTCTTAAATCAAAAGCGTATCGATCAGGGGCGATTCTAGGATCAGAGCTTTGGGGGTGCTGAGCACCCAGAGAGCTGCCCAGCCAGGCAAGATAGACTTTACTCGTCACGATGAGACGTCTTCCCCGTGTCTGTCAGTCCCTGCATCCTTAAATGTCTCCAGTTGTCCCAAGTTCTCTATGACTGTCTCCTTGGTGCATTTAAACCCCTGTTCCTCCCTGTCCTCATCATCTGTTGTCTTCGTCTCTGTTATCAGTCATCATAATTTTACCATCTCTGTGCAAGTCTGCAAATTTCTTTATTAAATCATAAGATTCTTAAATTCATCAAGTCTCTCTGTGCCTGGGTCCTCGTCACAAAACATGACATCACTGTTTTGTACATTTTAACACAATTTAATCCCCACATTTGTGAAAGAAAAGCAAAACACTTTTTTGAAAAGTCTGTAACAAAACCATCAAATCTGATCAAGGTTATTTAAATGCTGCAAAAGAAGAATGGATTGGAATTAAAAAAAAAATACATATCACAACCTTAATTACTGGGGGAAAATGATGAATGATGCTCATAGTGAGTAAAAAGTAAACTGAGTGTATTTTTTCACTTTTAATGTGTATGTATAATATAATACAGATACATAAAAACACTCCCAAATCAGAATAAATTATTACAAATAAATTATTACAAAATATTAAAATAAAAATGGAGGCAGCTTTGCCTGTGGTAGAATGTATACAATGTATGAAAAAATCTTTACTGGAGATACTAATTTTGTGTTGTAAGATTTGAGTTTCATGCTTTCATAGTGGTACTTAGGACAGCTTGACGTTTTTCTCAGGTGGTACACGCTGTAAAAAGTTTGAGAAACACTGATAAGGTAAGTGTATGTGTGCTTTTGGAAAACATTTAAAGCTGCTGTACAGAATCTTTGAAACAAGTTAGCTTAAAACATTTTTAGACTATAAACAGAGCGCTCTGCTTCTCTTTACAGTTCCTCACTCCATCAGGGCTGTTTGGCACTTTCTGATAGTGTGCAAATGTGGTGCACGTACTGCGGCAGTCATACAGACAACTGGACGGTCCAAAAGTTGGCCTACCTATTACTGGCTGAGGTTTCAGTAGAGTTGTGGCTGAACCACATAAAAATATATCATTAATTTTAATCTCCCCAATCCATTATAATATTAGGTTGGAACTCCTACCTAACTATATAAAGAGTAACTGAAGCACCCCCAAAAATGGGCTAAAACCGCCCCTGGAATCGATCCTCCTTCAGCTTCCTCTCATTTATATGATGTGTCTCGCTGTTTTCAGAGAGAAACACTGAACCCGAGCTCACACTGGCTCATTTTGGTTAGCAGGCCTGCAGTGCTCTCCTTCACACTCCGTCCTCCAGTGGACAGTCTTTCCTCCTCCCTCATTAGGTTTTCCTCCATCATCACTGAGTTTTTAAAATGGACTAACGATGAGGTGGAGTTTTTGCTGTAACACAAAAGTCTGGTAGTGAGTCAGCCCCACAGCTATCTGGAGCATGTGCAAACTGATAATAATCTTTAATAGGGCTGTCAAAATTGAGCGCAAACAAAACAACCGCTGTATAATGCCCTCCGCTATCTTAGTTTCATTGGTCACATGACTGTATCACATGACTAAAATCTGTCATCATTTTCGAAAAGGCTCTGGTTTTGCTGTCCACACTGCCATGCAAAAATGGCGTTTTCAAATGTATCTGCTTTGGAGAGGGTTTTTCAAAACACTGCATTTTCCTTGAACAAAAACACCATCTGAGTGTGGACAGAACGCCAAAACGGAGAGAAAAAGATGCGTTTTCAAACAAAAATGTATCAGTGTGGACATGGCCTGAAGTAACCATGAATCCCAAGTACTGCAATCCAGCAAAGGACTTCTAAGATAGTCCAGTGTCTCCTCTGCTAAACAGAGCTATAAAGGAAGAAGCACTGAAGCTCCTTTCCTTAGTGTTTGGAACAGCTCTGATTATGCGTGAGGAACCTGCCTGAGAAACATTGACTTCTGAATGCACCCAGAGACGTGCCGACCCATACCAGAAACTCGATTGTCCTGGATGTATGCATTTTTCCTGTCCTTTTCACAATAAAAGCCCAAAACACATTGTATGACTGCACCTGTGCAGGACGAAAGGAAACAGGTAACAGGAGTATGATGAAACATTTTATGGCAGATCATCTGATTGAAATTTCATCTTTCTTAATATAAATATGCTTCTGTTTTTGTTTAGAAATTCTGATGAGACTAACAAACAATAACATTTTTCCTATCAAATAAATTTTGTTAAATGATTTCTTAAACTAATCTTAATTAGTGAATTCTGAGGAACATGATGTGAATTTGATGTAATATTTATTGTTTGAAGCTTTAATAAAAATCAAAACAGATGAGAGGGAGCACTCTTCAAAAGAAGGAATTGACTGTAACTGTAAGATGTAAGCAGTCCTCTTCCTCTGACATATGGATAGCAGGAAACAGGAACTTAATCCTTTCAAACTACGGTAAGCATCTTTTCACACACGTGCAGAACAAAAAGTGTTTCTGGTGCACACAGTAGGTGGCAGCAGAGAGCAGGGTGTATGTTTATTATCCAGCAGGCCTTGCAGCATATGACTGGAATTCGTCGTATATCTGGAAGGAAGCACCGGTGAGAGGTCCACATGAGGAGACAGGAAGCAGCTGCAGGGAGAGCCACAGTTACTCTGAGAACTCTAATGTACTCGAATACATCCAAAGGTTACTCCGGGGGTAGGCAACTCCAAGCCTCGAGCACCAGTGTCATGCAGGTTTAAGATGTGCCCTTGATCCAACACAGCTGATTTAAATGGATAAATTACTTCCTCAACATGTCTTGAAATTCTCCAGAGGCCTGGTAATTAACTAATCATTCAGGTTCATTCAGGATTCAGGTGTGTTGACCCAGCTTGATATCTAAAACCTGCAGGAAACTGGCATTTGAGGCCATGAGTTCCTGCACCCATGGGTTACTCCAAAATCAGAGGTAGCAACTCCAACAAATAGCTCCTCCTCCTCGCTCAGAGGTTTCAGTTTCTCTGGAAGACACAAACATTAATCAGCTGATCAACTCAAACCTGCAATCAGTGAACACCTCATGAGCATCGCATGGTCAGTGAACTCACCCTCCACTTCCAACTGCTCCTGATTGTAGTTTTCAGCTTGCAGCTCCTCGAAGCTCAGCTCCCCCCCCCCCCACACCTCATCGCTGCAGCAGCTCTTTGGAGTATGTCACCTTCTCCACCATCATTCACCTGCAGCTGGAGGACACAAACCAATCGATAATCAATAACAACTATGATGAATAACCTCTAATAACCTCTTTTTATTACTTAAGTTACTGTCTTGTGTTGTGATGTGTCATCTCGTGTCTTATGTAGGCTGTGTCCCAATTCAGGGTCTGCACGCTTGGAGTACGCATTTCAAGTGCGATTACGTCACCGCTACGCGACGACGGCTGTCCCAGTTCGAAGTGTACTTCAAATGCATACTCCAAATGCGCCGTCGATTTCCCCAAATATCAAGCATGGTCCGGTGCACGCTTCGTGGTCCCATATATCCCACAATTCATAGCATGGCGGTGGGTGTGGATAATTTTGCCGCAAAATACAACAGACGACAAAAGGGAGCGGCCGAAGAGTGAACTGTCAAAAGTAAGTACTGAATATTATGTCACTTATTTATGTGCGAATGTTTAATAACGAAGAACATTAAAACATTACTGTTGGCCACATGTCGGCAAAGTTATGTGACATTAGCGATGTTTGTACTTTCAGCGTTAACTTGGTTTTAAAGCCTCTACTTCAAAAAATATATATAGTTGACCTTAATCTTACAGAGAATGTGATGATTTTATGGATAATTAAAGTCAGTCATATATCCACAAACAAGCTGAAAGTCAGTGATGCTGCTCGGTTTGCGGTCCTGAATATCACGGCACAAGCAGGATCCACTGCACTGTTAATGTTAGCTATGTTATATTGCTGCCTCTGTTCGGTGGTGTCGAGCCAAACGGACTTTAACGTGTGTTTGAACGAGCTGATGGTTCACTCGTTAAGCTGATAGAAAGATGCTTTAATCACAGGAGTCACACATGTGTCCACTGTACCATCTGGGAACTCTTCTTGTTTAGCACTCGTAATAACACAATCACTAAATCCTCCTTCTCTTGTGCTGTTTTGTAGCAGTGTATACACCTGAGACTGTCAGCTGTCTGTCTGTCCTGCACTCTCTCTCTGTTTCTTTCTCTCTGATTGTGTAATAAAAGTATGAACATGTGTTTATAAGTTACACTTGTGTTTGAATCCTGCAGCTTATCACACATTTGATTTCCATGTGTGACAACTGCAAGTGTCCAGAGTGACGACAGACTGAGGGACCCACTGCTGCACATCATCTGTGAGGCTTTGCACCCTGATGATCCACCAGGACAAACTCAGCAGTGTGTGAGGAAGAGGAGGAGGAAGAGCCAGCAGCAGCTGACAGCTGGAGAGAATAGACAGACTGTTCCCTGTTTGTGAAGGACTGCTAGAAAAGTTTAACATAACTAATTGTCTGTCCTGAATCAGTCTTATTAGGTAATGTTCAAATAATTTTATCATTCCAGTGTTTTCAGTGTGGGAGAAAGTACTCAGGGCCTTCAAGTTACACACTATGAAAGGCAGCAACAAGTTTAATACTCAGAAACCTAAAGTATGTATCAGCAGCAGAATGGAGCTAAAGATAAATGTTTGTTTCAGTTCTATGAAGCTTTGAGTATTTTGGATTAGTAGTACTGCTGTGTTTGTTGCATCATATTACTGTAATTGTTTATATGCTTTATATATTCTGAGGTAAGTTGATCTATAGTGTTACATCATATTCTATAAGGATGTTATGTGTTTGTAGACTTTCTGCCCAGTTTGACCCATTTAGCAGAAGCCAGCCTGTTTAAGGCTCTGATATCTATTCTGTATGACTTAAAGCAGTTATGACATGGTCTGATTTTCTCACCCAATAAAGGAATATTTAATATATCAGTCTACTCTTCATTCTATCAGCAACAGTTTTCATAGCTCCTACATTTTGTTTTTACACATATATGTAAGCATTGAGCCAAATGTAATAATGCCAACAAATTAAACGAACAATATTTGTCTCTTATGTATAATATATCTGTACATACACTGTCAAAAATGCTTGTCTTTGAGTGAAGATTTTAGGTGACAGGAAATATAAATAACTGCAACTTGAATCTTTGACCCAGAGTTCAAGCTCACTGCTGTAATATATTCTGTAATATATATATATATATATATATATATATATATATATATATCATAATAATCTGACAATACATATAATATTGGCCATATTATATTTACATTACCACAGTGAGATGATTTTAGTCTCATGAACAACATTAGCTAATTGTTATTTAATCTTGAAATGACTGTTCACACAGAAATGAAGCCCAACAATCATGTTTTACAGTCCCGTGGTCTCAGCCTCAGATACTCAACTAATCACAGTGATGTCATGACAAAAATGAACTAACAAAAAAACATTTTTTCTCCTTCATTTCTGTCACACAATGCTGTATGTAACGTTTCTAGGCAACCTGAACAGCGCCATGAAGGCTAGACCGTCCCATTTCACAATCCTCTCACTTCTGCACTTCTCGTACTTATAGTACGCACCGTACGTAGTACGCGTAGTGCGCGTACTTCAAGCGTGCGGTCTCTTAATTGGGACACAGCCGTAGTGCTGACGCGGGACAGTCTTACAATTTCACTGTACTATTGGAAAACTAAACTGAAATAAAATCATTTACAGGTCAGAGCCAGAGCAATGAAGATGAGTCCTGCCAGGCTTCATAACTCCAAACAAAAACACTTTTCATTTTTTAAAACAGTAAAACTGTAACACAGCCACCAACCAATCAAATGTCATGCAGGTCAGAGGTCAAAGTGATAAAAACAATTAATAAAACTATAATTGAAGTGTCAGAAAGATGCATTTTATTTGAGATATTTAAAAGTGAAAATTTTATTATTTTTCTATTTTTAAATAAACATATTTAACATTTTAAACTGTAATCTCAATTAAATCATTAGCAGGCAAAAAACTGTTAAACAGGTTCCTGCTCTTGTCGGCTTTTATTATCACTTAAAGTCAACATCAGTATTTGTAAGTGAAAAAAGGTGAAACTCACCTGAACTCTGACCTGCCAAACCTGCTCATAGAAACGTCAAATTCTGCTCGTTCAAAGTGGATCAAAACATTAGCATCATCACATCTTCATCAGCGCTTTGTACTAAGAAACCTTTCTCCATGTCGGTTTCAGAGTGAGCTGAATTAAAGTAGGAATCCTGCTGCTTCATCCAAAACTATAAAAGCTATCTTAGATCACAGAGCTCAGTTGATCACGTTTAACTGAAATCTGATCTTTTCTGAATAGAGTTTGGCGAAGCAATCAAGTGAGATGGGGGGAAAAAAAACACACTCCACCAAAACTCCGTTCCTTTACCTGAAAATCATCCAAATCACAAATAATCAGTAAAAATCACATAAACCATCTGCCTTTTAACTTCCGGCTGCGCCTCTCATTGGCCCGCTTCAGGTGTTGCTGCAGTGCCCCTGCTGGTTAGAGTGTGAAATGCTGACTGATCGTACTGCACTGATTAATCAGTACTTGATTTAGAAACGATTTTACTGATTAGTGATAAATCCGCGCTCTGCTCCACAGTCCTCATAAAGTGCTTTACAAACGCAAACATCACAACTAATTAGGCTAACACCCAACCATAACCATGTAGCTAGCCAAACAGCGAACAGACACTTCCTGCCACAGAAGGTAAAGTGTACAGTATATCCTGGTTTAACGCCTCACTGCTGCAGCACTACAGTGATCCTCGTACTCTGATGTTTAGTTTCCTCTGAGCTATTGGTTCTGTCACTAGTTAGCTAACATAAACTAATATGAGTCTGTTAGCCAACCACATGCTCCGTACTAACAGAAGATGGCGATAAACATGTTTTTAACTGAGCTCTTGTTTCTTAAACCCAGCGTCACAGACAGAGTGACGTCTGTGTGAGAGTCTGTGACGCTGGGCTTAGTGGGATCACCTTTACTTATCTTTGAATGTGTGATGTTTTTCACGCTCTCCTGTCGGATCCATAAATTCACCTGTTGTTGTTGTTGACGTCAGCGGCGCGTCAGAATCACCTGTGTGGGGGCGGGGCGAGGTGTTTGTCTTCCTGTCAGAGAGCAGGTGAGACACACCTGAGGAGGTACATCGGAGCTGAGCGTCTTTTCCTCCTCGCGCGTAGACTGACCGCAGACGGACATGTCCACGCGCTCCTCTTCCTCCCCCCTCCTCCTCCTCGTTTTCGCGCTCTTGCGGTCCGGGGGGGCGGTGGACCCGCACTGTGAGGACGAGTTCCGGCGCGGGCACGAGGACTTCGTGCTGTACGCGGAGGACGCGGTGAAGCAGGGCGCGGTCATGTTGGCCACCGCGAGCTTCTACTCCGAGCTCGAGTGCAAGCGCGCGTGTTGCGGGCAAGTGCACTGCAACCTGGCGTTGCTGGAGCCGAGCGTCCCCGGAGAGGAGAACCGCACGTGCGTGCTGTTCAACTGCGTGCGTAGGAATCGGTTCGCGTGCAGGTTCGTGACCCAGAGCGGGTACAAGAGCTACGTCAGAGACGCCGTGTACCGGAAGTACCTGGCAGCCCCCCAGAAAGAAGGTGAGTACTTTCAGGCTTACTGACTCTCCGTGATGTCAGTTCTGCTCAGTGAGCAGGATCAGAAGGACTCTCGGAGGCTGAGAGAGGTCTGAGCATGTGCAGGGGGGTGAAGATGCAGGCAAGAGGAGGGATGGAGGCGGGTGATTGGCTGTGGGCCCAAGTGTGTCAGCAGGGAGGTCGGTGGGCAGACTCGGAGCCCGACAGGGTCGCCAGGTCAGAACACACACGCCTGTTCGTCGGAGCAGGACCGGGTGTTCTGAGAAACTATCCTACTCTGACAAAACGTCCTACCCGCATTATAATTTGAGGGTGACTTGCGACTAAACCTAACCCTACCCCTAACCATAATCCTAACCATAACCTTAAGAAGTATTCTGGATGGGTGAGAGAAAAAGGAGTTAATTCTGTGTTTGGTGTTGTGCGCATGCACTGTGTCTGCACAGAAACATTGTGTAGGATGTTTTTTCAGGTAGGATGGACTCCCAGAACACCGGCCCACATAGACTGCGAAGGCCGGGTCCTCCGAAGGACGTGGCCTAGGTTTTGGGACACAGCTTCTGTTTAATGTTTTTGAAGAGCAGCTGTCGCGTAGACGGCGTGTTCCTCTGCTGTGTGAGGAGCGGGTTAAAGATGATCTGCAGCTTCGTTCTCTCAGACCGCCGTGATCAGCTGATTAAGTGTTACAGGATGTCACATGTTCCCTCCACGCTGACAGATAACCACGGCACAGACGCCTGTTATCTGTGGCTGAAGCCACCGGCACAACGCTGTGACCAGCTCACCTCCATCGTAACTGTGGGACTAACCAGTCCAGTGCTCTGTCTGTCTTGGTCGTTGTGTCCTTGGACACCTACCGCCTACTGGTGTTGGCCGGGCCGGCCCCCACCTCACTTGATTGGCAGCCTCGCTTCTGTCAGTCTGCCCAGGGCAGCTGTGGCTACAACTGTAGCTTGCCTCCACCAGTGTGTGAATGTGAGAGTGAATGAATAGTGGAATTGTAAAGCACTTTGAGGGTCTCGAAAAGCGCTATATATGCAATCCATTATTATTATCATTTCAGGCTGCGC
Source organism: Maylandia zebra (assembly GCF_041146795.1). Taxonomy (NCBI): domain Eukaryota; kingdom Metazoa; phylum Chordata; class Actinopteri; order Cichliformes; family Cichlidae; genus Maylandia; species Maylandia zebra. Next base: position 27,087,569 of record NC_135181.1, on the reverse strand, counting down.
TTCCTCTCTATGCACGTGATCTCTGACCCTGTCTCAGAATCCATCTGACTTCAGCTCCCCCTCACTCTGTCTCCAGGTAAGAAGCATCCGCCCGTCGCCAACGCAGGCCGTGATGTCACCATTCAGCCTGGAGAGACTGTGATGCTCAACGGCACTGAGAGTGTGGCGCTGAGCGGCGCAAAAATTAAAGACTACCGCTGGAGTCTGGAGAGAGGAGACAGCAGTGTAAAGATAGAGGTACAGGTGCTGCAGCACGGGGGTGGGGGCTTCTGTGTTACAGGGAGACTTCACCTGGAGACAGACGGGTAGTTCACTGTATCCACTACTTTGAATATAAAATTCAGCAGAGCAGCTTCCAGCCCACCAAATCTCATTCACAATCTGTCCAGTTTTCACTCTGCCTTGGTTTTTGGAAGTTAAAATAAGGACTTGTGTCTGTGCAGGTGTGTCCAGGTGAATGTAATTGTTCTTCAGCGTCCCTCTGCAGCATTCAGCTGTGACTGAGTCCAGCTCATTTCACTTTTAAATGCTGTTATTTTTGAATGGGCTTCTGCAGGAGACCAATTATCCTGACCAGGTGCAGCTCTCCAACCTGCAGACAGGCTCGTATGTCTTCAAGCTGACGGTCAACGACTCCAACGGCAAATCAGATGATGCCAAGGTCACAGTCCTCGTTCTTAACCCACAACAGACCAGCTGTGAGTGCTCATGGGATATGTATTCCAACAATAAGTCTGTAGCATGTGCAGAGCCCTGTGCCAGAGTCAATAGAGAATTTGGTCAATTTTAGGTTTTGAGGACGTTTAGTTTGTTTCATCTCAGTCTGACTTTATTGGGTCTGAAGTCTTCACTTATCGTCACTTTATCGATCAGCTGATGGCTGAATCACTGTGTTATTGATCAGTTAAACGGTGTGGTAGAAGCAGAGTCAGCTAATTGGTGGAGGGAATGGTGTTTGTTTTCTCGCTCCTCTTAAACTGGTCAGACTGGATTACCTGACTCATGCACGCTCAGAGGACGCCCCCACACTCACAGCAGAAACTTGACGTAATTCTATTTGACATCTTCCTTTCAGCTGATTTCAGGGTCACGTGATTCACTGAGTCTGTATTGATCGCAGCTCTGACCAGAGTCGGGCTTTAAAACCGTAAAATGGGAGTTTGCAAAACAGTAAATGGTGCAAGTGTTGTCACAGTGGCACACCCTGTTTGTTTTCAGCACTGCAGTCAGCTGTATTTCTGTAGGTAAAAGTCTGACAGGAAGTGATGTAACTGACGCTGTCCTCGCCCTCAGCATACTGTCAGGCTCCGGTGAAGGTCGGGCCGTGCCGCGCAAAATTTACTCGCTGGCGTTACAACATCACAAAGGGCGTCTGTGAGATGTTTGTGTTCGGAGGCTGTATAGGAAACGAGAACAACTTCCTGTCTGAACAAGAGTGTCTGTCTGCCTGCAGAGGAGTCACAGGTACACACACGCACACATGTACACATGAACACAGACACACACCTTTATTGTAACACTGTTTCTGTATTTTTGTCCACAGTGTCATCGCAGAGGAGTGTTACTCTGCCCGCTGCAGGTCAGTCCCACAGCGCACCTCTTCATCTCTGCTCCACAGTACAACCAGGATGCTCAGTGTGTGTGCGTGTGTGTGTGTTTTAAGAGGTGTGCAGCTCGCCGTGCGGTCCTGATCAGCTAACCTGTGGCAACGGCTGCTGCCTGGACAGAAGTATGGAGTGTGACAACGTGAAGCAGTGCAGCGACGGATCAGACGAGAGCCAGTGCCACCAATGTAACACACACACACACACACACACACACACACACACACACACACACACACTGAGTGTAGCTGACCTTCCTCCTCCTCCTCAGTGAATCAGACCTTGAGCCTTCTTCTGGACATTGATGTGAACAAGAAGAAAGGTTTGTTTTAATTTTCTTTGTTAAAGAAATACTCAAAGCTAACAAGCTACATGCTAATTAACCCCTCCCCCCTCAGTTCAGTGCACGGAGCCTCCCCGCACCGGTCCGTGCCGGGCCAAATTCCCCGGCTGGTACTATGACCCCCTGGACCAGAAGTGTCACGAGTTCACCTACGGTGGCTGTGACGGGAACGAAAACAACTTTCCAGACGATCAGACATGCAGAGAGTACTGCAAAGAAGTCGGCGGTACACACACATTCGCACACACAAACACTTAATCTTCATAACAGAGCGCTGGCTTTCCAGCAGATTAAAGATCAACCCAACCTGAGCGTCACCCACACTGCAACGCTCTGACTTAAAGAAAGTGAGCGTCTCGCTAAGCACGGGAGCGGCTTCTATTGGCCGGCTGAAGGTGGCGTTGCCTTGGCTACCAGCTAACACAAACGTAAAAATTGGGATTTTTTTGTCTGTGGGAAATCAAACGTTAGGACCCTTCACTCATGAGATGAGCTCCACACACAGAAACTGCTCACATACACTGCAGTCACATGACTCTGTGACAATGTCATTCAGACGTCTTCTCGCTAACCTGACGCAGTTTGTGCTGAAGCACAGAAATGTAAGCACTCCGGCAGAACTTCATAAAACTCGCTGACTTCCAGATAAGGAAACGGGAAGAGAGAGCGGCTCACCCGCTTATGAGTTTTGGAACTCACTGCTGCTTTTTCTTCTTTCCCTGCAGAGAACGATGTGTTCGCCAGAGGTTTGTTTGAGCGCTTCGACAAGGAAGTAGACGACGACTCAAGTGAGAGATTTAACCTCAGCTTTCAACTGTTCTACAGTACAAACAGGACATGACCTCACTGTCCTCCTCCACAGGTTCCATCACGCTCGCCGTGATCCTGTCGGTGGCCATCTTGTCTCTGCTGGCCATCCTGGCCTACTGCTTCCTGAGGGCCCGCAAGAGGCGCACACACAGGCCCGTCAACACGGGCCCCACCCACGAAGCACTGTCCAAGGAGGAGACGTCTGTTTATAACAGCACCACCAAGCCCATGTGACGTCAGCCGTGCCGTTACCGTGACGATCGGCTGCCTTGTTTTGATTTAAGTGTCCTTTAAATGTATTTCTCAGCTGTTTTCATGATTGATTATTGGGGACGCTGGAGTTCTGTGGTGATGTCAGTTTCCTGTCCGCGGCGTCTTTACTACTCTTTGTGTTTCAGTATTTATGAATTCAGCGTCTGGGTCTCAGGTTTTATTAGTTTTCATGTAAATACCAAGTTGGTCTCAGGTTTTTAACTTCTGCTCTTATAAAGTTTTAATAAAAGTTTGAAAGTAGTAATAAAGTTTGGACATAACAAAAAGTGATCTTTATTTTGAAAACAAACTTCCTGCTTACTGTGAGGTGCTAAACAGGGGTTCGTTCTTCGTACCTCGCTAAGTAAGTTAGCTGGATTTGATTGTTGATGATTTCGCGTGATCTTGGATCGTTCGGTTCTCCGAAGCTCATCTGGGACTTGCTGTCATAGCAACTGATCCGTAAGCGTAAACCTGCTTGGGAGCAGGCTTACTTTATGTAAACTGGATTAGATCGCGGCCACTCAGGTATGTCCGCTTCATTTATACGAAAGCAACAGCGATATTTTTCCACTGTTTTTCCATAAATAAATATTATCAATGTAACTAAAGATAATGCAGTATTTGATTCTTTTATTGATTTCATACAGATACATACAGGTCATTTCCTAAAAGAAGCGAAATGTACTATTAATCATTCCATTCCATGTATTTGATTATTTCAGATGTAATTCATATTTTAGAGCAGTAATAGTAAATTACTTCGTGTAATTAAGATGAGAGACCACGGCTATAAAAGCGAAGGCGGATTTGGGAAGTCTGTCGCAGCCATGTCCTGTCCGTTTGTACGAGAGCAACCCATTGCGGAAGGTGCAAGATTGATAAGGAGAGTTTTCAGAATTCAGCGTATATTGCGGGATAGACAGGATCCTTTTTATTTATTTATTTATATATATATATATCTCCCAACTTACTGTGCATGCTTCAGTCACCCCTTGCATGGGAACAGGTAAAAGTGATGGAGTGTTATGTAAAACTACACACAAAAAAACCCACGATGTCAATAAATGTCAAAGTACAAAAAGCATTTTAATTAAGGCAACAACCAAATATTTTACATTGTACAAATAGAATTATGAGCTCATTTACCAGTTATGAAGGTGCTGCTGCTACTGCACCCCGGCTGCTGGTCTAAGGAAGAGCTGCCCCCAGGGATGCCCTCAACAATGGGTCTGGTGGCATTCAACCCTAGGGCCAGCTCCTCTGCCGGGGTGTGACGAGGGGGTGCAGGACCACCACCTGTCCTTTTTTGCTCTGCCCTTTTCTTGGTTGCTGTTATAAACAAACAAACAGATTATTTCAGGGTCTCTTTCCAAGAGACTAAAAGCAATATAAGTGATAAATATTACCATGCTGTAGAATATTGTTATATTTCACTTTTACTTGTTCACATGTTCTAGTGGGTCCTGTTGTGGCTCTAATGTGAAAGAGGATATAATATAATATAATATGATATAATATAATATGATATAATGTAATATAATATAATAAATTACTTACGAGTTTAATTTGTCAGCAACTTTCTGCCAGCCCTCTCTCCTTGCTTTTGCAGCCTTTGCAGTGTTCCCTTGCGTTTTAATTAAACTCTGAAACTCCTGAAATCCCTCAATCAAGAATTCTTGCTCTTGATTGAGCAAGAATCAACCGTTTGATTCGCCGACCAATCAAAGGGTTGCCGATCAATGCGATGATGCGTAGCCCCTGTTAAGCCACCCAGTGATCTCACATTACTTCATCCAGCTGTACTAATCGTCAACAACAGGTGTGTTCGGAGAACCGGAATAGCGAGCTCAAAGTTGCCACGATGATCTTGGATGTGTCATTTGATCTTGGATGTAGTAAGCGGTACGAAGAACGGACCCCTGGGCCCTATTTCAGAAAGCCGGTTTAGTGCAAACTCTGAGTAAGTATACCCTGAGTTAACGAAAACTCTGGGTTTTCGGTTTCACAAAGCGAGTTTAGATTAATTCTGAGTGAGTTACTATGACGACACACTCCGTGAAGCTAACCTGCCCCCTAGCAGGTTTACTTCAACTAACCCTGACCTTCTCCGCCTCTTTGTCGGAAACCTGACTGTAGGAAGTGTCAGACATGGCGTGCTCCTTCCTTGAAGAGCCAGTAGATGTTGAAGCCCAAATTCTCCGCAGAGCTCTCCGCCGGGAGAGAGTGATTAGAGCGCGTTTGGACATTTTATCATTTCCTGATGATTTTCTGTGTGAACGTTACAGTTTTTCAGCACAATCTATAATTTATTTGAATAACATCCTCAGGCCTAATATTGCTCATGTGACACATCGCGGACATCCTCTCAGTTCTGTACATATTATTTGTATTGCACTTCGGTTTTTTGCAAACGGGAGCTTTCTGTATAATATTGGTGACGCTGAGCACGTTTCCAAGGCTACCGTCTGTCGGGCAGTCAGGAATGTTACAGTTGCACTGAAACGTCTCCTGTACTCGTTTGTGGTGTTCCCCGGTCATAGACCCACAAGATTTATCAAAGAGGGATTCCACAAAATTGCAGGTATCAGGATGACCAAAACTTAATTCATGATGTGGTGATACTTGAACTACTACTTAAATTTTACATTTATTCTCACGGTTCCCAGGCGTGATTGGCTGTATAGATGGCACTCACATTCCAATCAGGAGCAATGTGAACAGGAAGTCTTTCCACAGCATTAATGTACAGGTACATGGTTCCCTGTAGCATTTCAAACTAACAAATTATGTCATTATAGTAATGGATGCTAATTTGTGTTCTCTGCACTGTGAAGATCATATGTGATGCTGCCAACATTATCACAAATGTGGAAGCCAACTGCTCAGCCTCTGTGAGTGGTGGTGGTGGAGGACCCCCACCTGTTTTTCGGGCCTCCGCTTTTTTTCTGTTGGCTATAACGGGTCACATTTGAGCATACAGGGTAAGCAAATATGTACTTGTAATGTGCTCAGATAATTTCAATTAGTGCTTACAGAGGGGAAATTAATGTAGCCTCTAACTGCAATTGATTTACATCGGACAAACAGACCAAGCACTATGGCTCATAATACAATTACACCTTACCTGGTTGGACTATATTTTTATATTTCATTTTTACTTGCTGCCAGGAACGTTTGGGTTGCACCTGCGCTCACATCACATCACAAAATAAAATGTATAAAATAAAAAATAAAATAAAATGTAATAAAATAACGTGTTAAATGGGTGGAAATCCCTAGATCAATGTTTAAATTAACACTCACGCATTGACTCTGTCGGCTTTGTTTTGCCATGCATGCTCCCTTTCTTTTGCAGCTGAGGCTGTGTTACTTTTTTTCCGCGGAATTTGCATGTTATCGGCATATGCTGCCATCAGAATTTCGGCCTCAAGCGCTGTAAAATACATTGACCGCGCCTTCTTTCCCTCCGTCTCCATGGTGACTCGCTTAATCTGTGCTCCACTAATCAGGACTTTATGTATCCTCGTGCGCGCGTTTAACTTGGGGTTAAAGCAACTCCGCGTTGACTGAACTAATTGTTATCAGCCTTTCTGAAACCGAATATTCCGAGTTGGACAGTTCGGGGTTACTCAACCCTGAGTATCATTTTTCACTCTGAGTTTTCTAAACCGGCTTCCTGAAATAGGGCCCAGGTCGCTTCACAGTGACTCTGTGGTGTGTTCACTGACTCCTCAGTCCCCGCCTGCTCTCCATCCACCTTGTCCAGGTCATGCTGGGTTCAAGTCTTTTACAGAAGCTACATAATCACAAACAATTTCTTTAAATCATTGTTTTTATTTCTGTTGTTGGCTCACACCACACTTCTTTCATTTCTTTATGTATTCATGAGTGGTCTGTACTTTCCTGAGGTGTTTTCTCTTAACCTTGCACTAACTTTGTTTAACCTCAAAGTCTGCATTTAGATGTGTTGTTATCTTTATTTCCCAGCAAACACTTGAATCTAGTGATGCGCGAATCATGAACGAATCGTTCAATACTCGAGAATCACTTTACTGACTCATGAATCATGATTCACAAGCCCAACTGACTCACTGACTCATCCCTGTTGCTGTTAGCAGCAATGTATCTAGCTTATAATTAAAATTGTGGAGAAAAACACAACATCCAGTATCGTAACAAAAAAATTTCTGCTCTGAACTGGAAGAAAAAACCCTGAGTAGAAGCTCACATCAAGAAAATAGCTCCTCGGTTCACAGTAGCATCACTCTGCTAATATGCTAACAGCACATTTGAGCTACTCACCCCTCCCTTCCTGTGCTGAATCGTAAGCGAATCACTCAGGACTCGCTCACCCCCTCCCTCCTGTGCTGAATCATAGAGCGAAAAAATCACTCACTGGTCGTGTACAAATTCATGGGCTGCATCCTCCTGAGGACCCAGCCTTCGCGGTCTACGTGGGCCGGGTCCTCAGAAGGTCAGGTAGGCTGGAAGTAAACGGCCGTGAAATTGGACGGTCTAGCCTTCTGATTAGCGTCACTGCTGTCTCGGTAGAGTTTAATAAACTCAGCCGTCTGCTCCTTGCTATCTAAAATATAACAGGACACTGGCGTAAATTCTCGACTGTCTCATACTTCTGTTTAATCAGTTTTCTGTTTGACGTTTAGTCAGCTGTGTAAAAACCAAGGAGGAACCCACCCGGGGGATTAATAAAGTTGTATTTTATCTAATCTAATCTAATAACTTTAATCTCAGCCAAACCGATTTACTCACGAACAAACAAAACACTGAAAAAAGCCCAACAATAACATTTTTAGGTTCTCTAAGTGACTTATATATTACGTTTAACCCGAGCAGCGAAAGTCCGCGGTGATCTGAAAATGATGTGCCGGGAGTTGTGCTGTTCTCGGCCGCATCAGTAACCCTCGAGCACCCGGCTAGCTATCGAGCAGGTGGGTAGCAGACGTCTCCGAAAACGTCGAAGCACTTTTGCAAATATGCGATATCTTGATAAATTGAGCAGATATTTGATGTTTACACAACTACTTTCTCGCCTGAAAATATGTCAAAAGTTTATTTTGTGACCCAGAATGATTAGTATGAGTAATTTTAAAACTTAGTAGCGGCCGCCATTGTTGGAAACTGAAGTTTGGCTGGGCCGCGCTATGAATTCTGGGATATGGTAGGCCACGAAGGACACACCCGACCCATCCTTCAAATTCGGGGAAAAGGAGGACACATTTGTCGGCTGCATTCAGAGGAGTCTACGAATTTGGACAGCCTTCGGCGCGTCGCTGTGATGTAATCGGTCTACAAATGCGGCCTCAGGAGGATGCAGCCCATGAATTTGGACACGACCACCCACTCACCCCCTCCCTCCTGGCTCACAGCTTCCTCTTCTTCTTGGTTGGCAACCAATGTTAAGGCGCATTACCGCCCCCTGGCTCACAGCTCAGTGGACATTTAGATGAGAAAATATATATTTAACACATTTAAGGAAAATACTAATAAAATAAAAAATAAAAATATATTAAAATAAAATAAAAATAAATAAATGTTTATTAAGCAATTTTGATAGGAAATTGCTTAATTTTAGAAATGTTTTTGCTCTTTTTTGCTCTATAAAATAGTTGTTTTCTTTTAGAATCATTCATCTTAGTAGTAGGATTTCCATGAAAAGAGAAACAAATTAAGTTTGAGTGAAAATGTGCATTTTTTTGCACTCTCTGGTCGACTGACTCAGTGACTCAAATGACTCAAAAAATCCGATTCACTTTGGTGAGTGACTCATTAAAACTTGATTCAGTAAAAAGAATCAAATTTACCATCACTACTTGAATCATTTATTTTGATGTCTTATGGTTGAAATGTATGGAGGACCACAAGAGCCACGTGCATCGAAATAAAGAATTCTGTGCTTAAATAATTAATTGTAGAATAAATTCTGCATTTGTAAATTCATTTTTGAATTCTAATTTAATAAACTGATTTTCAAAATGCTTTTTAAAAAACTAATTTCAAATAGGGCTGGGCTATATCATACCGTTCACGGTAATACCGGGTAATTTTGGGCAATGATAGGAAAATTAAATCTCGCAATAGAATATGGGTAAACCGCGCATGCGCAGTGCTTATGTTTACATACGCACATGGCGGCGACGCAGAATGAGAGCGAAAGCAGATCGTTAAATGAAACGGATGAACCAGAATTGGTTTGTAAAAATGCTGCAACTTCAGTGGTGTGGAACTGGTTTAGCTTTCGTCCGTCAGATACACAACAAAGCACTATTTTTGGTAGCGCATGCTAGCGGGCCGTCCTTATTACCGTGTTGTTTGGAAAATACGTCACACTTAAAATCAATCCTTTGATTTTTCTGAAAAATGTATGAATTCTGGTTGTGTTTACTGACCTCGAAACGATTTTATGTGGTACACGGCGCTGGAAAATCTGTCAAATGTTTTAGTACAACTTTGCTAAGCTACGAACCGGCACCGCTTGATGGATTGTCGGAGCATTACGGCTATCGTAGGCAGGAGCCTCGCGGAGTGATACGTACTGCGCTTCAACATAATATTATGGTATTGTGTTTGTATAACCTCTTTTTAAGTTTTGTGGATATTATACATGGTTATGCTGAGGATATGTCGGCCAATTTCCACTGGAAATGCCTTTTGGTTAAACTGTCAGCAAGGAATTTGCATTTGCACTGTTACATTTTTATATAACTTTAATGCACATAAGAAACAGCTGCTTGTTTAAGTGAAAATACATTGATAGGGTTTTTTGCACTAATAAAGTTGTGGACTTGTAAAGTATTTTGTCTAGTGTCAATTATATCGTCAGTTATATCGTTATCGCAAATTTTCAAATGTATATCGTGATAAATATTTTTGTTCATATCGCCCTGCTCTAATTTCAAAAAACATTTTCGAATTCCAATTTAATAAATTGATTTTCAAAATGCTTTTTAAAAAACTCACTTCAAAAACCATTTTTGAATTCCAATTTAATAAGTTGATTTTCAAAATGATTCCACTCTTCATTTCAAAATCCATTTCCCTTGCCTGTTCGCTCAGGGATTAACATTTGAATTAGCAACTCATTTCAAAAATTCTGTTGCAATGCAAATTAGCCACACCTTGGGATGTAAGGAGCTCTCTGATTGGTTGGACAGACACAGGCTGTCTGCCTGGATTTTTCTAGTTGCCCTGCCAAGAAGTGTGTGTGCCTTGTACAAAGGCCGTTCAGCCTCGGGATTTACACTCGGATCGACACGGATATGCGAAGAATGAAGGGACCCTACAGCAGAGGCGGAGCCAGACATTTGAAACACCTGGGGCTTATCCCAAAAGGGTAGTATGCATGTGGGTTTTTTTTGTTTGTTTTTTTTTTTTGGGGGGGGGGGGGGGGTAGAAATGACTGAAAGATTAATAGGCTCTGTTTTGAGTTTTGTTCAAAAAGGAATGACTTCATATAGGGAAAAATATATATCACATATGCAGGACACCTTAAACTAGTTTTTTAATTAAGCAGCAAGGCAGAACAAGGTCAGGGCTGCATCAAGACACGAGGACTAAACCCCAATTCAACCAGACCCAGAACTGATCCAGAATTAAAACAGGACTACAACAGTTCAAAATCAGGACTACTTGGGATTTAACCAAGACAGAACCACAATCAGAACTAGATGAAAGTAGCACTAAAAATCATCATATACCTGCACTACACTTGTTTTTTTAATTCTACCAAAGTACACTATTTAGATTGAGAAGGGTTTATATAATTATTTAGCCTTGTTGTGTAAACAAGCCTGCATAACTTAACAAATATAGAATTTGAAAAATAACAAACCTAAAAAGAAACACTAGGTACGAGATACATGAGTACCTATGATACGGTGATACTTTTGGTAAACAACCATTTGACTAACATGTCTGTCTCACCTGCTCTTGTTCCATCTCTGTTCTGTCCTCATTCTCCTCTCTCTCCCTCTCTGTTCCTCTCTCTCCCTCTTTGTGCTGACAATCATCAAATATACAGGGGAAACCAGATATTTACATACTCTTCAGATCAAAACAGAAACACTTTTTTAATTGTAACATCAAATCAGACTAAATGTTTATTTTTTTAGATTGATAAATATAAAAAACATATTTGTTAACTTTAAGAGTAAAGAGAGAAACTATCTGTATTTCTTAATTGCAAATGGCACCAAATTGTATTCAAAATTGAGCCACACTTATGGAGCTCCACAGTTCTTTTCCTGGTGTTTTGGTTGACATCTCTTGATGTTCCCATGTCAAAGAAACAGGCTCTGTGTTTTGCCTTATATGCATCCACAGGTGTGCCACCACTTTACTCACATGGACTCTACGAACCTATCAGAAGCTTCTTCAGCTCAGAATGGAATCCTCTGGAGTTTTCTTATTAATTAACAATAAACTTAGTGTATATGTACTCCTAAATTGGATGAAAGTGATAAAAATAGACAGATCTCTCTCTCTCTTTATTCTGACATTTAACTAATTCAAAATATATTTCAATATTTATCTAAAACAAAAGTTTACTCTAAATTAATGTTGTACAGTAAAAATGTTTTATGTTTTCTCCCTAAAGTGTATGTAAATATCTGGTTACAAATGTGAATATCCTGCTGTGTACTGAAATCCCTCTTGTTTTGCATAGAAATATACTGAACAACATACAAAGCATAATATATAAAATAACATTTACCTGAGGTTTTTCTTTGAAAGAACACTCTAATGTCCATTCTTATATTTCAGTACATAACTGAAACCGATTTAGTCGGGGAGGGTAAGAACTGAAAATATGAAATAAACACACGTAAGCTAACACTCTAAAAAAATAGCATTTATTTGGCTTTTCATTTCGCCATTTGTTGATTCACTTGAAGAGCAAGTAACATAATATTAGTCAAGTGATCAGTTTGATATCAATCTTTTGTGATGCACAGTCATATTTACATTATTTGTACTGTACGAATGATTTTCTTTGGTACCTGGTCAAACTTAAGCTCTCCTTAGTATGGCTGGCTCCGTTTCTCCAACAGCGCACTCACTGCTGGCAGCAGCTGCCCCGCCCTCTCGCTCAGTCGCTTAGTGCCTGAGCTCGGATCATACCAATATCAGGGGGGATTCACGCATAGTCGTAAATTCCCACAGTGTGCACTATGTGCTTCGAATATTGTGTGTACTTTTTGTTTTATACAGTTGTCAGCCAGGCATCTAACTATGAAAAAATTGCACTCCAAAAGACCCCGGGCTTCTGACAAAACAACCCGGGCTTAAGCCCAGTAAGCCACCCCCACGCTCCGCCCCTGCCCTACAGCGAAACGGAGAGCCCAACCTCTGACTGTGTGCTTGTTTACTCAGTCTGACCACCTGTTGAAGGTAACGTGCTAACACTAGCATCACTGCACATAGCCCTGTTATTTTAAGGTAATCTTAGCTGAAAATTTTACTTTGTAGTACGAGCTAGCTACGTGTTTTGTAAGCTGCTGTGCTCTTCACAAATAAAGGTTGAAGCAGCTCAGACTATTAGAACCTGCACTGAGGCCTGTTACGTTTATACAGTGTTAGAGGAATGGCTGCAACCTACAGCCTTTAAACTAGCAATTAAAATGCTGACAGTAAACTCGTCAGTCCAAATGTTACCACATTACTTTGTGATTCGAAGAGTTAAAACATCTGAGACAGGCTGATTAAAATTAACAGCTGTCAGTTTTCTCATTCCTTATATCAAGACTGGAGATCACACTACTGATTTCAGTTCATTCAATATGAACTCCCAGAGGAATCAATTACTCTGGCAAGCCATGAGGGCCATAATTCACCACTTTTCTAAACCGTTTTGTAAGAATGGCATAAAAAACACTTTAATTATTCAAAACACCATAAAAAACCCACCAGTGTTATGTTTACATACACTGCGAAGATGGTGAAGGGTTGCTTTACAAAGGGGACTGAATATGAACATATACTCAGTTACCAGTAGGGGGCTCTGTGACTAACAGTGTTGATCAAGTTACTTGAAAAAAGTAATCAGTAACTAATTACTGATTACTTCCCCAAAAAAGTAATCCCGTTACTTTACTGATTACTTATTTTCAAAAGTAATTAGTTACTTAGTTACTTTTTAAAAACACGATTTACAACCTGAAGAGGTGATAAAGCGATAGATCTTCCAGCCCAATTCTACTTTTTCTACATAATCCATCATACAAAATGTAATTAAATGGAAAAGTCTATTTTTTTAACTTGTTTTATCAGTTTTAATCTTTTAACTTTATGCATCAAGCAAAAATTTAATTATATGCAACATTCTCTGACTTGAATAAATTTGTTTAACATTTAAACCTATTTTCTGCACATTCCAGCACATAAAATAAAATATTTTTTGTGTTTACACTCACTCTTTCAAATAGATGCAAGTAAAACACAGCAGAAAATAAATAAAGTCAAAGACTCAGCGGTCCTGTTGCTCTATTTTCACCTGTAAAGCAGGACTGGAGGTAGGCGGAGGTTTACCCTGGTGCAGGTGTGCCGCGGTCAGTTGAAGAATCCGCGAGTTTCTCTGTGAATTTCCCATTACGTCGTTGTGCACTCGGTGCTTGCTTGGAAGTTTAGGGGTTTTTTTCGCTGTAAAAAGAAGTTTTCTTCCCACGCACGATGGACGCTAATGTTTTTGTCACTTTTTATGGAATCAAACTCAAAGTAAGGTCAGTACTTCCACGCTTTAAACGCTGCACGCTCATACTCTCTCCCACAATTGATATGTGATCCATTGTTGATCTGCACACAGCTGTTGTCACTAACGGCACACTCGCTTACGTCACTGTCGTGAGACATTCTCGCAAAAAATCACGGTTTTAGTAACGCAGTAACGCAGCGTTCCTACGGGAAAGTAACGGTAATCTAATTACCGTTTTTGCAATAGTAATCCCTTACTTTACTTGTTACTTGAAAAAAGTAATCAGATTACAGCCCATCTCTGGTGACTAATAGTGATAGAAGGATAGAAGAACAGAAGTGTATTGTGATATGTTTTGGATGGCTAACTACTGCTGAATACACGTTCCATTATAAAGCAAGCCGTCTCCGTTCTTCTGTCGAAACACCACAAATTGGCAACGAGGATGAGTGCATCAGTTCCGAGTCCACCATCTTTTCTTCCACATGTGGGTGAGCCGCCGATTCCATTTACTACATGGCGGAAAATATTCGACAATTACATGCTAGTAATCAATGCCATGGGAGACGCATGGCCGGATGCTAGGAAACGTGCTGTTTTGCTACACTGCTTGGGCCCGGAGGGACAGCGGTTATTCTACACGTTACCGGAGCAAGGTGATACATATGCTGACGCCATGAGCGCACTGGAGAAGCACTTTGTGCCGAAAGTAAATGTCGTGGCGTGCCGTCATACATTCAGACAGCGTATTCAACGAGCGGATGAGACTGTTTCTCAGTATGTGGTGGCTCTGAGAGCGTTAGCTGCATCTTAACTTTGGACAAATGGAAAGTGAAATGATAAGAGATCAGTTAATCTCCAACGCTCATCTCAGCGCTGTGAAAGACAAACTGTTACTGGAGGACGATCTCACACTGGATAAGGCTCTAACTATTGCAGGCCAGGTGGAAGCAGCAGTCAAAAACGCTACTCTACTTTCCACACCCGGCTCGTTTCCGACCACGCCTGTTCAGACAGTCAACGCGGCAAATTCCCACTCTCACCAGAAGAGAGGACCTCGCCCTGCTAAAGGCTGTACTCCAGACCAACGCAAACGGGGAGGTTCAAAGCAGCAGCAGCGGAAGTGCTTCAGGTGTGGTTCTCACAAGCACTTAGCTAATGATAAAAACTGCCCGGCTGCTTCTTCAAAATGCAACAACTGTGGGAAAAAGGGACATTTTGCCAAGGTATGTAAGTCGTCAGTCAGTGAAGTGAGAGAAGTAGTGGTTCCAGAACTGGCAGTACTGTGCGTGCAAGATGCTAAAATGATGGCAGCTATTCAAGATAAGCTTACCTGCACTGTCGACATTGAAACCGTACAAGGTGGTTCTAAGATGGTAGAGCTGATAGTAGACACTGGAGCTTCTGTGTCTATTCTGCCAGAAACTATCTACAGACAGTATTTTGCAGACTGTTCACTGGTGCGACCTAAAGTCAAACTAGTTACAGTGGGGCAAAAAAGTATTTAGTCAGCCACCGATTGTGCAAGTTCCCCCACTTAAAATGATGATAGAGGTCAGTAATTTGCATCAGAGGTACACTTCAACTGTGAGAGACAGAATGTGAAAAAAAAATCCAGGAATCCACATGGTAGGATTTGTAAAGAATTTATTCGTAAATCAGGGTGGAAAATAAGTATTTGGTCAATAACAAAAATACAACTCAATACTTTGTAACATAACCTTTGTTGGCAATAACAGAGGTCAAACGTTTACTATAGGTCTTTACCAGGTTTGCACACACAGTAGCTGGTATTTTGGCCCATTCCTCCATGCAGATCTTCTCGAGAGCAGTGATGTTTTGGGGCTGTCGCCGAGCAACACGGACTTTCAACTCCCGCCACAGATTTTCTATGGGGTTGAGGTCTGGAGACTGGCTAGGCCACTCCAGGACTTTCAAATGCTTCTTACGGAGCCACTCCTTTGTTGCCCGGGCGGTGTGTTTTGGATCATTGTCATGTTGGAAGACCCAGCCTCGTTTCATCTTCAAAGTTCTCACTGATGGAAGGAGGTTTTGGCTCACAATCTCACGATACATGGCCCCATTCATTCTGTCCTTAACACGGATCAGTCGTCCTGTCCCCTTGGCAGAAAAACAGCCCCATAGCATGATGTTTCCACCCCCATGCTTCACAGTAGGTATGGTGTTCTTGGGATGCAACTCAGTATTCTTCTTCCTCCAAACACGACGAGTTGAGTTTATACCAAAAAGTTCTACTTTGGTTTCATCTGACCACATGACATTCTCCCAATCCTCTGCTGTATCATCCATGTGCTCTCTGGCAAACTTCAGACGGGCCTGGACATGCACTGGCTTCAGCAGCGGAACACGTCTGGCACTGCGGGATTTGATTCCCTGCCGTTGTAGTGTGTTACTGATGGTGACCTTTGTTACTTTGGTCCCAGCTCTCTGCAGGTCATTCACCAGGTCCCCCCGTGTGGTTCTGGGATCTTTGCTCACCATTCTCATGATCATTTTGACCCCACGGGATGAGATCTTGTGTGGAGCCCCAGATCGAGGGAGATTATCAGTGGTCGTGTATGTCTTCCATTTTCTGATGATTGCTCCCACAGTTGATTTTTTCACACCAAGCTGCTTGCCTATTGTAGATTAACTCTTCCCAGTCTGGTGCAGGTCTACAATACTTTTCCTGGTGTCCTTCGAAAGCTCTTTGGTCTTGGCCATGGCGGACTTTGGAGTCTGACTGTTTGAGGCTGTGGACAGACAGGTGTCTTTTATACAGATGATGAGTTCAAACAGGTGCCATTCATACAGGTAACGAGTGGGGGACAGAAAAGCTTCTTACAGAAGACGTTACAGGTCTGTGAGAGCCAGAGATTTTCCTTGTTTGAGGTGACCAAATACTTATTTTCCACCCTAATTTACGAATAAATTCTTTACAAATCCTACCATGTGAATTCATGGATTTTTTTTTCACATTCTGTCTCTCACAGTTGAAGTGTACCTCTGGTGCAAATTACTGACCTCTGTCATCATTTTAAGTGGGGGAACTTGCACAATCGGTGGCTGACTAAATACTTTTTTGCCCCACTGTATAGCTTTGCAAAAACTGCATAAAAATCACTTGCAGCAACAAAAACATGATATTCCAGAAACACGCTTCGCCGATCCGATCAGCTGTTTGTAACACTTCCTACGTCCATCAGCGCGAACTATCACATGACCGCATGACCTGCCCGAAACCGGAAGTGACGTCATATTGCGGAAATGTAGTTTTTTTACGATCGGGGCCTTATGAGCCTATACTTGTGTTTTAAAAAGTTATGTTTGAGTTTATGACTTTCTGTGTCGTTTCTGGGATGCTTAGGACTCATATTGCACTGCTGGAAATAGTTTATTTTGATGCATATGCTGTTATTTTGCAAATTTGCACTATAATATTTATTTTCGTTTTTCCTGCAGTGTATAAAAATTGGTGTATTTCAAAAATAAAACTATGAAGACACTCAAAATAAATTTCCTGTGGTGGGAAACTAGTTTGTGCAACTTTTTTGTATTTACAGTTTTGAGGGATGAGCCTCTTAAATTTCTCTAACTAGAAATATATGTTAAAAAAACAAAAACGATTTTCAAATTTTTTTGTAGTTTATTGCACTTTTTTGCAATTTATGTAATTACTATGCACCTAATGCAGACATATTATTAAAATTTAGGCTGTAATGGTTGTATTGATGTATAGCAACTTGAAATGCTCCCAAAAATGGCTCCACAGCATGTAAAAATATAATATAAGCTCTGGCGGACTTGGT
Source organism: Maylandia zebra (assembly GCF_041146795.1). Lineage (NCBI taxonomy): Eukaryota > Metazoa > Chordata > Actinopteri > Cichliformes > Cichlidae > Maylandia > Maylandia zebra. Next base: position 27,070,040 of record NC_135181.1, on the reverse strand, counting down.
TCTATGGTAGGTCTTAAAGGGTTAATCAAGGGACTGGAACAGCTGCAACTAAGGTAACTCAGAAAACAAAAAATTAATCATACATAACAGTGTAAACTAAAATGTGTGCACTTATTTTAGAATGCAGTGTTATGTGGATATGTGAATTAAATCTAAACCAAAACCAGTTATTTATTGTCCTGTAAATTAATTCCTATATTTAAAGAAAGAAATGTGAATACAATGTTACTTATAAGCCTCTACACTAACATGGTGGGTATTACCACTGTGTGGCTGTAAGTGCAGCCATCACACACTCCCCCTCTTCAGATCTCTCCCTGGGACAGCGAGAGAGAGAGTCTGCAGTGCAGTTATCTTTGCCGGGGATGTGGTTGATGGTGAACCGGAATGGCTGGATTGCAAGGTACCATCGCGTGATCCTTCCATTTGTGTCCTTCATTCTCTCTATCCATTGAAGAGCCTTGTGGTCTGTTTCCAATATGAACTCCCGTCCGAGAAGATAATACCTAAAGGAGTCCAGGGCCCATTTGATGGCAAGTCCCTCCTTCTCGATGGTTGAGTATCGCACTTCCCTCGGAAACCGCTTGCGGCTGATGAAGGCCACTGGATGACGCTCTCCAGGCGGTCCCTGTAACAGAACAGCTCCCAATCCTCTCTCTGAGGCATCAGTCTGAAGAATGAAATTTCTCTCAAAATCAGGGCTGTGCAAGACTGGGCTCTTACTCAGAGATTGTCGTAGGTCCTGAAAAGCCATCTTAGCCTCCTCTGTCCAGGTGATCTTATTGGGACTTCGGGCACCAGTCAGATCCGTCAGAAGAGCTGCCCTGGCGGAGAAATGAGGGATAAACCGATGATAGAATCCTGCCATACCTAAAAATGATCTCAGCTGCTTTCTGGTCTCTGGCAAGGGACAGGATTCTATGGCGGTGACCTTATTGACTTGAGGTTTTATTACTCCATTTCCAATCACAAACCCAAGGTACTCAGTTTCAGCCTTGGCAATGGCACACTTAGCTGGATTAACAGTCAACCCTGCAGACTGAAGACGCCCCAATACCTTCTCCAGGTGTTTCAGGTGTTCTTCCCAGGTAGAACTGAAAATCACTATGTCATCAAGGTAGGCTGCAGCAAAATTTTCAATTCAATTCAATTCAATTTTATTTATATAGAGCCAAATCACAACAAAAGTCGCCTCAAGGCGCTTCATAGAAATCAGACATGTCAGACAGTATCTGGTCCATCAGTCTCTGGAATGTTGCCGGGGCACCATGCAGTCCAAAGGGCATGACTTTAAACTGGAACAAGCCCCACGGGGTCCGGAAAGCAGTCAGCTCTTTTGAGCGCTTAGCCAGTGGTACCTGCCAATAACCCTTGCAGAGGTCTATTGTTGTCAGGTATCTGGCCTTCCCAAGGTGCTCAACCATGTCATCAATGCGGGGAGTTGGATATGAATCAAATTGGGATATTGCATTCAGGTACCTGAAGTCTATGCAGAAACGGATACTGCCATCCTTCTTTGGCACCAGGACCACCGGGTGGCACCACTCGCTCTTCGAGGCTTCAATGATTCCTAGTGACAACATCAGGTCGATCTCCTCTTTCAACGGGATCAGTAGACGCTCAGGTATCCTGTAACTCATTCTCCTCACAGAAGCTCCATCTTTCAACACAATGTCACGTTCCACAATGTCCGTTCTACCAGGATTTTCACTGAACACATCTAATTTACACAGGTTTCTCACCTGAGCCCGTCTTTCCTCAGAAAGATGGTTGAGATCCAGGTCCTGAGGAGTGGGTTTTGGCAGATACTGATCATCCACTTCCTCCTCCTCTGAAACCTCCTGGATCAGAAAGACATCTGCTTTTGGTCTCTCCACCCATTCCTTAAGCAGGTCGTGGTGGTCGTGGTCGTTAGTGACCTTTCCCATTTTGATGTTTTAGGCCTTTTGCAAACCCTTTGTGTTCTTTTAAAATAATAAATTTTAACATATCTGACTGATATTGACCCTCTTGTCCCGTTTATTCTGGGCTCGTTCCTGTGAGAGCTTTGGGCCTGAAAGTTTGCACAAGTAGTATAGAGGCCCTTAGCGGTTACTCGGTGGCTTTCACTCGCTACACATAAATTAACAGAAAACTCTAAACTAGCTAACTAAGAGGCCTAGTTAGCTGGCTAGCAGAGACAAGACAGACTGACCTAACATAAATTACAACATAAATTAACAAAAAACTATCTAACTATCTAAGGAAGACTTTTTTTTGTTATCAGACAGCAGACAACAAAGTGCACGTGCAAATGTGCAAACAAGAGCAGCAAGTGACAGTATGACAAAAAAACACAACGTAACATAATAACAAGGTTTTGTGATGATGAGTTGAGGTAGTGGAGGAACAGTAAACATTCCTTAGTGTAGCAGCAAAAATTAGGAAGTGCAGAAGTTAGTGCAGAAAGTCCAGTAATAATATTGTGCAAAAGAGCATTTACAGGTTGGTGTGTACGATGGTTTGGTGGTGTAGGTCAGTGTGTTTGCGCTTGTGTTGATTAGTCAGTCCAGTCTCAATGTTTTGAGGTAGTTGAGTTAAGCTGAGTGATAATGTGTGTGTGTGTGTGTGTGTGTTTATCAGTCAGTCCCTTTTTGCTGAGGAGACAGATGGCTTGTGGAAAAAAGCTGTTGCACAGTCTGGATGTGTGTGCCCGAATGCTTCGGTACCTTTTTCCAGATGGCAGGAGTGTGAAGAGTGTGTGAGAGGGGTGTGTCCGATCAGCCACAATGCTGGTGGCTTTGCGAATGCATCGTGTGGTGTAGATGTCCTCAATAGAGGGGAGAGAGACCCCGATGATCTTCTCTGCTGTTCCCACTATCCGCTGTAGGGTCTTGCGGTCCGATATGGCACAGTTCCCAAACCAGACAGTGATGCAGCCGCTCAGGATGCTTTCGATAGTTCCTCTATAGAAGGTGGTCAGGATCGGTGGTGGAAGCTGGGCCTTTCTCAGTCTCCTCAGAAAGAAGAGACGCTGTTGGGCTTTCTTGTGCAGGGAGCTGGTGTTGAGGGACCAGCCGAGGTCCTTCTCCAGGTGGACGCCCAGGAATTTGGTGCTGTCGACGATCTCCACAGAGGAGCCGTTGATGTACAGCAGTGAGTGGTCGCCTCGTGTCCTCCTAAAGTCAACAACCATCTCTTTTGTCTTGTCAACATTCAGAGACAGGTTGCTGTCTTTACACCAGTCCGTTAGTCTCTGCACTTCCTCTCTGTACGCTGACTCGTCGTTCTTGCTAATGAGACCCACCACGGTCGTGTCATCAGCGAACTTAATGATGTGATTTGAACTGTGTGTTGCTACACAGTCATGAGTCAGCAGTGTGAACAGCAGAGGACTGAGCACACAGCCTTGTGGGGCCCCAGTGCTCAGTGTGGTGGTGCTGGAGGTGCAGTTCCCGATCCGTACTGACTGAGGCCTTCCGGTCAGAAAGTCCAGGATCCAGTTGCAGAGGGAGGTGTTCAGGCCCAACAGGCTCAGCTTTCCGATCAGTTGTTGGGGGATGATCGTGTTGAATGCTGAGCTGAAATCTATGTACAGCATTCGAACGTGTGAGTCCTTCTTGTCCAAGTGTGTCAGGACAAGATGGAGTGCAGTCGAGATGGCGTCGTCCGTTGAGCGGTTATGGCAGTATGCAAATTGCAGTGGGTCCAGTGAGGGGGGCAGCAGGGTCTTGATGTGTCTCATGACGAGCCGTTTGAACCACTTTATGATGGTGGGTGTAAGTGCAACAGGACAGTAGTCGTTGAGACAGGACACAGAAGACTTCTTGGGCACGGGGACGATGGTGGTGGCCTTGAGGCATGTGGGAACGACGGCACTGCTCAGAGAGATGTTGAAGATGTCGGTGAGAACATCTGCCAGCTGGTCAGCACATTCTCTGAGCACTCTGCCTGGGATGTTGTCTGGTCCAGCAGCTTGGATTGACTCTGCGTAGAGTTTTCCTCACCTCAGCTGTAGTGAGACACAGGACCTGGTCGTTCAGAGGAGGGGTGGTCTTCCTCGCCGCCACGTCGTTCTGCCTGTCGAACCGAGCATAGAAGTTGTTCAGCGCATCTGGGAGGGAGCCGTCACTGTCACAGGCAGGTGATGTCGTCCTGTAGTTAGTGATGGCTTGTAAGCCCTGCCACATGCGCCGTGTGTCGCCGCTGTCCCTGAAGTGGTTGTGGATTCTCTGGGCGTGTGCGCGCTTCGCCTCTCTGATGGCCCGAGAAAGTTCGGCCCTAGCTCTTCTAAGCGCCACCTTATCTCCCTCTTTGAAGGCAGAGTCTCGGGTCCTTAAAAGTGCACACACTTCCGCAGTAATCCACGGTTTCTGGTTGGGTCATGAGATGATGGTCTTGGAGACAGTGACGTCATCGGTGCACTTGTTGATGTAGCTGGACACTGATGATGTGTACTCCTCCAAGTCAGTGAAGTCGCCGTAAGTTGCAGCCTCCCTAAACATGTTCCAGTCAGTGCTCTCGAAACAGTCCTGAAGACCAGAGATGGCTCCTGCTGGCCAGGTTTTCACCTGCTTCAGAACCGGTTTTGATCGCCTGACGAGTGGTCTGTATGCTGGAATTAGCATAACAGAGATGTGGTCTGAGTAGCCGAGGTGGGGGTGGGGCTCTGCCCGATATGCGCCGGGGATGTTTGTGTAAACAAGATCCAGCGTGTTTTCCCCTCTCGTTGCAAAGTCCACATACTGATGGAATCTAGGAAGCACTGACTTGAGATTTGCATGGTTGAAATCTCCAGCAACAATAAACAGTCCATCCGGGTGTGTATTTTGCAGTTCACTGATCTTTGTATACAGTTCCCATAGCGCTTCCTTAGCATTAGCGCTAGGTGGAATGTACACTCCGATAATGAAAACAGTGGTGAATTCCCGTGGTAAATAAAAAGGTCTGCATCTAACAGTCACAAACTCCACCAGCGATGAGCAATAACTAGAAACTAGCACAGAGTTCTTGCACCATTTCTCGTTGATGTAAACACACAAGCCGCCACCGCGAGTCTTACCGCACAGAGCTGCATTTCTGTCGGCACGAAACGAGGCAAGCCCGTTTAGCTGAATAGCGGCGTCCGGTACTCTGTCGCTGAGCCATGTTTCCGTGAAAACAAAGACACAGCAGTCTCTAACCTCACGCTGTGTAGCCTGCTGGAGTCGGATGTAATCCAGTTTACTATCCAGGGAGCAGACGTTGGATAAGATGATGGACGGTAGAGCCGGCCGGCTAGGGTTTGTTTTTAGCCTAGCACAGACTCCCACCCGCTTGCCGCGCTTCCGCTTCCTCGCGCAACGCTTCCGATGTCCCCACCTCCGGCCGCCGACATCAGGCAACGCCGAGGCTTCGAGGCCTGGTTCGCGGAGCAAGCCGAGTTCACGCAGCGTTTCCCGCAGCCCATCCTGGATGTCGTCAACCGGGTTATTTAGGTTGAAAAGTGTCTGGCTGTTGTATGCACGGACACCGACACCAGTTGCGACGATATCCATACATAGTGCAAAATAAACACGCTACACACAAAAACGTAAACGATAAACAATGCAGCACCACTTTGGCTCCGGAGTGGCCGCTGCGTGCTACTGCCGCGCCGCCAGATAATCACTTGGAAGAAGCACCAGCACCTTCTCACCAGGACTGAAGGATCTTTGCCGAGCTGACTGGTCGTACCAGGCCTTCTGGTGCTGCTGTGCTTCCGCTTTGTGGGCTTGGGCCAGCTCCATCATCTTCTCCAACCGTTCCTGCATCTGGACAACATAAGAGACAACACTGACAGCCTGTGATCTTTCTTGGTCACCCTCCCAAGTCTCCCTTAGAAGAGACAAGGGGCCTCGTACCTCATGGCCATACAATAGTTCAAAAGGTGAAAAACCTGTAGAAGCCTGGGGTACTTCTCTATATGCAAAGAGGAGGTAGGGCAGCCACTGATCCCAGTCTGTACCAGTTTCATTGACAAATTTGCGTAACATTTGTTTCAGGGTCTGATTGAAGCGCTCTTTTAGGCCATCTGTCCGAGGGTGGTATGGTGTTGTCCTCAGGCTCTTAATCCCAAGGAGCTGGTACACCTGCTTCAACAAAGTGGACATGAAGTTAGTGCCACGGTCAGTAAGAATCTCACGAGGAAAACCAACCCTTGAGAAGAACTGTATGAGACAGAGGGCGACTGCTTTGGCTTTTATTGATCTCAAAGGAAAGACCTCTGGATACTTTGTAGCGTAATCTGTCACTACCAGCATGTAACGGTTGCCTGCCTTGCTTCTTTCTAGAGGACCAACAATGTCCATTCCTAGCCATTCAAATGGAGTGCTGATAATTGGTAGAGACTGGAGAGGAGCTCTGGAGGGGATTTTAAGAGAAGACTTCTGGCACTGAGGGCAGCTTTTACAGAACCGTGTAACATCCGAGCGCACTCCAGGCCAATGAAAATATTTTCTAATGCGGGCCATGGTTTTATGCTTTCCCAAGTGGCCAGCCCATGGAATGGAGTGTCCCAAGGAGAGCACCACCTTCTGGACTGCTCTAGGAACCACCAACTGCAATGCTGAACCCTGCTGATGATACAGAATGCCATCTTTCAGCAGAAACTCCCCCCTGCTGTTCAAATCTTGCTTAGTTCCTTGGTTCCTCTCTGCAGCTTTCTGGAACAGAGATGTTAGAGATGGATCGTCATGTTGCATTTCAATAATATTAACAGGGATTTTAAAACCCAAAGGTAACTCAGGCTCTGTGCTAGGAGCTGCTCGAACAGCAGTATGTAGAAACTTCTCTTGCCTTCTCTGTCCACGTGACTTACAAGACTTCCCGGGTGCAGTCTCTATGTCTGCATCATAGAAGGACAAGGCACGGAGTGGGTGTAGGGACTCCTCTTTCTTCTTAGCTTGAGCTCTTGTTACTGCAACATTGCATGTATGACTAGGATTCAGCAAGTCAAACAACACAGGCAGATCTCGACCCAGCACTACTGGAAATGGCAGATTCTCTGCAACACCAATATTTAGAATATACGTTTGTCCTTGTACCTTGATGTACAGATCTGCTGTTGGATATGACCTCTCATCTCCATGAATGCAGCGAACAGGGATTGTCTCCACATTAACTTTATTTGCGGGAACAAAGTCTCGGTGCACAAGAGTCTGAGTACTTCCTGAGTCAACAAGGGCCTTTAATGGTTTCCCATCAACCTCAACTAAGGTCATTTTGAAACCATTCTCAAACTCCACTTTAGGCTCCACACTTTGTCGGGGCACAAAACACATCTGAGTTATTTTTGTAGAATTCTTTGGGCACATAGGTTTTGTGTGGCCCTCCATCCCACACAAATAACAAATCACAGTCTTGGGTGGAGGTCTTGACGGCATATTGACAGACTGGCTCTTTGGAGGTTTACTCACCCCTGCTTTCTGGTAGTGAGGGACAGATTTTGAACCATCTCTCATTTTCCATGCTGTGTGGCTCCATGGCTGTCCTTTTCTCCGTGCTGCCACAAACACATCAGCCAGCTCTGCAGCTGCCGCTGCAGAGTTTGGATTGCGTTCTTTAATCCATATCTGTAACTCAGGAGACAGCATTCTCAAGTATTGTTCTAAAATTAATATTTCACTAACCTCATGCACCATTTTTCCTTTTGGCTTTACCCACTTCTCATATAACTCTTGCATATAGTTGCATATAGTTCTTTTAGATTCTCATCAGGTTTTATCTCCAGTGAACAGAATCTCGGTCTATATGTCTCAGGATTAATGTCATATTTTTGAAGAATAGCTGCTTTAACTTTGTCATAGTCTAGAGAGTCATCCATATCCATATGAACATACGCACCTCTTGCTTTGCCAGTGAGTAAAGAAATCAGATGAAAAACCCAGTCCATTTTTTGCCACCGGCAAACTACAGCCATGCGTTCAAATGTTGTTAAAAAATGTTCAATATCATCCTCCTCTGTCAATTTTTCCAACCTGGGTTCATAAAAGCGAGACTGACCTGATTGAGGATGTATTTGCTCATTACTGGAGCCAGCACAGGGAGGATCCTCCTCTTCAACGGACTCTACCTCTGGTTGTTTAGGTTCCTCCATTTGCAGCTCAGGGAGAAGTACGAGCTTTCACTTCTACCTGCAACAGCTGAAACTGATGTTGTAGTGCTCTAAAGCGCTGTTCCTGGCGGGTAAACTCCTCCCTTCTTCTTGCTTCCTGGGCCTCCTGCTGACCCATATGAGAATGAAGGATGGAAATCAGTTCTGACATTGTCAGCTCCTTACCTTGGCTCTCAGTACTATCCACCCCTCCAGAGGCTCCATTTTCCTCTCCTCCTTCTACTTGCTCTACCACTCCAACTGGCTGGTTTTGACAATCTCCTTTTGCTCCTCTGCCACTCCTTCCCATTCTGTGCATGGCTTGATAAGTGAAGAGGGGGAAAAAGAGAAAAAAAAAATCCTGTGCCTTCAACTGCTGATCCCACTCCTGACACCACTTGTGATGGACCAAGCAGTGAAGGAAACTTAGGCACAGGTTAAAGTCCAAAAAAATGATTTTTTATTTAACCCAAAAAACATAATTGGTTAACTCATGCAAAAGACTCAAAATCTTGGGCCCATAAAAGAGGTCAAAATAACAAAACTCTACTCAAAGTTGACAACTCAACTGATAACTCAAACAAACTGACCTAACTTAACGAGACAAAGGGGAAACTTAAATAGTGGCTGATCAGTCCACAAAAACAGGAGAAGGGGTAAAACACACAAAATCTAACTAAACCAAACATAATGAACTCCAATTCCCCCCCATGGTCCTGAGTTATAGCGTGAACCAATTTGTAGTCTTCCTTTAAAGCTCGCTCCGCCCCTTTTCCACCTCTTGGCTCCTTAATCAAGGGACTGGAACAGCTGCAACTAAGGTAACTCAGAAAACAAAAAATTAATCATACATAACAGTGTAAACTAAAATGTGTGCACTTATTTTAGAATGCAGTGTTATGTGGATATGTGAATTAAATCTAAACCAAAACCAGTTATTTATTGTCCTGTAAATTAATTCCTATATTTAAAGAAAGAAATGTGAATGCAATGTTACTTATAAGCCTCTACACTAACATGGTGGGTATTACCACTGTGTGGCTGTAAGTGCAGCCATCACACAGACATGAAAGTTGAACTCCAGTGGAACGAGGCAGCACATGAGAGCTTCAGTAACCTGAAAAAACTCCTTCTGGAAAGTCCCGCACTTGCCGTCTATGACCCTGACTTACCTGCTTTTATCACCACAGATGCATCAGACTACGGGCTAGGCGCTGTGTTGACACAGTTACATCCAGATCAAGTGGAGCGGGTTGTGGCGTTCGCCTCCCGAACACTGTCTCCTGCTGAAAGAAAGTACTCCACCACAGAAAAGGAGGCGTTAGCCTGTGTCTGGGCGGTGGAAAGATGGCGTACATATGTATGGGGCCGCAGATTCACGTTTCGTACTGACCACCAAGCTCTTACTACCCTTCTCAGCACCAAAGGTATGAACAGAGCGGGCATGAGAATCGCACGATGGTCTGCAAGGTTGATGTGTTTTCAGTACGATGTGCAGTACCGTCCTGGTGTTCAGAATGTCATCGCAGACTGCCTCTCACAGGTTCCCCTGACGTACTCCAGCACTGACATTGATGCTGAAAAAGACCTTCTCTTGGCGATAGCTGAAGTTTCTCCTCTCTTGACAGCGACACCGTTGATGGATTTTAAAGCTGAATATGAGGACTGCCCTGACCTTTCTCTGCTGCGACAGGTTATCCGCTCAGGCTGGCCTAAGGTGAAAAGGTCTCTCCCACCTGAGATGCAGCCGTATTTCCTGGTGCGACATGAACTTGCTGTGGAATCACCGTTGGTTTTCTGGGGGACACGTCTGGTGGTCCCAAGGTCCCTGCGAGAAAAGGTGATATGCCTCGCACACGAAGGTCACCAGGGCATAGTTCACACAAAGCAGCGACTCAGAGAGCTTTACTGGTGGCCATGCATGGATACTCAAGTCCATGCGATTCTGTCATCGTGCTCAGTCTGTCAATTGTGTGACAAAATGGCCAAAACTGCTCCTGCTCCCCTACAGCCGGTTCAGTTTCCAGATGGTCCCTTTCAGCATGTGGCCGTTGACATTGTTGGACCTTTTGACCGCGGGTCGCAGGACTGCAGGTTTGCTATCACACTGGTCGATTACTTCAGCAAATGGCCAGAAGTAGCCTTTACTTCATCAGCTACTACAGACACTGTTATCAGGTTCTTGTCTTCAGTTTTTGCATGGGAGGGAAACCCTTGTGAGCTTACGACAGATAATGGACCACAATTCACTTCATCTGCCTTTGCTGATTTCCTGAAGGAAAGGGGCATCAAGCACATTAGAACAAGTGTGTATCACCCTCAAGCGAACGGGTGTGTTGAAAGATTCAACAGAGTACTGAAGGACTGTGTTCAGGCTGCACAGGTGTCCCAGAAGCCGTGGAAGCCCGCCGTAACAGAGATGCTACAGAATTACCATGCTACAGCTCATGCAACAACTGGAGCAGCACCGTTTCAGCTTCTCAGAGGGAGACCAATGAGAACAAAGCTAAATGTTTCCCAAAGACACAGGACAGTATGACCAATGCAGGGCCAGAGTCTTTCACCAGCAACGTAGGAGTAAACGTTACACTGATGCTAAGAGGGGGACAAAACCTCCCCAGCCTGTGGTCGGTGACAGGGTGCGGATACGTAAGCCTTTCCGAATGGCGAAGGGAGAGAGACAGTTTACTGATCCACTGTCAGTGCAGCAACAGACTGGACTGAGCACCTTCATCTTGAGTGATGGAAAGCGATGGAATGCAGCCCGTCTCTCACTCTGCCGAGCAGAGAATGCTGAGCCGTTGCAGGCTGGTGAAGAGGTTGAAAACAACACAAGAGAAACTCCTAAAAGACCTTCTGTTCCTAACAGACCGAGACAGTTACCAGCTTGGACCAAGGATTATATAATGAAATGAGTTTTAAAAAAAAGAAAAGTGGGAAAATAACACGCTTGAGCTGTTGGATGGTAATGTTAAGTTCCATACTGCTAGTTCTGAGGTCCAAGTATAATAGATGATTGATTTACTGTGATTTATTTGTGAAGTTTTGTGACTTAAGGTTGTTAAGTTACTACAGTAATCTTAACTGTACAAGTATTCATTATAAAGGACGATTTAGGCACCATAACAAGATGGGTATGTTAAGATCATAGGTATAGCTCAAACACCCAGTAGTGTTATGAATGAAATAGGTTCAGCAAGCAGTATTGAAATGCTGTCTGGTTGCAAAGTTTACTACTGATAATGTTATGTGCAAATAGTAATGTTACCATGCTAAGTAAGTAATACTGAGGTAGTAGAATTCTGTGAGAATGAGGAGAGATGTTATGTTTACATACACTGCGAAGATGGTGAAGGGTTGCTTTACAAGGGGGACTGAATATGAACATATACTCAGTTACCAGTAGGGGACTAATGTGATAGAAGGATAGAAGAAGAGAAGTGTATTGTGATATGTTTTGGATGGCTAACTACTGCTGAATACATGTTCCATTATAAACCAAGCCATCTCCGTTCTGTCGAAACACCACAACCAGTCTGTGTTTTTTTACACCACAAACTTGTGCCTTGAACGCCCCATCTGAGTGGCGGAAAAAATGCTGTTTTTATCTGTCTTTGAACGCCGCTTTTTATGTCACTCGGCAGAAAACGGCAACGATGGATAAAAACTGCGTTTTTTACGGCGTTCTGTGTCAGCTATGATGGCGTTTAAAATGCAGTTTTCTTGAAATTATGCAGGGCAATCCCCATGGTTCCCTCATCCAATTACTTTCAACTCCTTTCACCCAATCAAAGAAGAGGAAGTGCAGACCACACTAATTCATCACAGATTCACCTTGCTGCTAAGTGATTACCTATTCGGTACCAATGTATGTAACCCACTCTGCATTTTGATATGTTTAAAGCATGAGCAAACAAGGTAAAAAACAGAATGCTTTTTCTGAAACAAGTAGAGACCTTAACTGCGGCAGTTCCACTCATTTCTGAGCTTCTTTCTTATTTTCCTCTTTACGTCTCTTAACCTTTAACTTACGTCTTACCAAACAGATTCTGAGATCATACACTACAGTTTCGTGCTAGTTCTGGTCATTTTTCTCCCCTTTGTCCCCCACTTTTTTCACCTGTATTTGGAGACCCGGCGACTGGCTCCCTTGTTTACGTGAGGGATCAGCTGGTAGCGCTGCGCCCTGCAGCTGCACTATTCTATTGTGGTTTTTTTAACGTTTACTCTTAAACTTGAACTTTCTGCCATGACCTAAAATTTTCTCACATGTGGGACTAAAAAGGTTTATGTTGTCTTATTATTTACTCTGTCCTGTTTTGGTTTATGTGTAATGTAGGTGAATGAGCTGAATACCTAATTTAAAATATTGCATACATAAATGGGGGATGTGATTGATTATTTTTTATATATACTGTATATATATACACACACGTTCACACGTACACATACACACACGGGTGGTGGGGGCGGCATCACGGGCTTCTCCAAAAAAAGGTTGCTCGTACTTGTGCTGCCCCGACATCAACCAGCGCATTTTGGAGATGGCATAGGCACCGGTCGGTTTTCTGCCGCCCATTTGCAGGGAGTAAGGGCGCCTTCCATTTGCGAGGTGTGCCTGCTGCTTGCAGCACAGGGAGGAGAGGTCATCTCCACTTTATACAGTACAGTATATAGAGAGACGAGATGACGAGGCTCCAGTTACAGCAGTGCAAGTAAACAAACAATAAATAGAAGAAGAGTAAGAAGATAAATATACACTTTAGGACTAGGGGTAAAGGGGTCAATAACAGTTTAAAATTTATAATTTACAGTTTGATGATTTAAAGTCTGGAAGCAAAAACTCTGGTGCGGGAGGAGTTCGGAGAGGCCATGTAAAAAGACTTTCGGACTGCCTCGAAGAGATTCTGTCAAACCGTGAGGCGTCTCAGGAGGGGAAAGCGGTGCTCTACCTGCACTCTGTATAGTGCTGGTGGAATGCTGCTGACTTCGACTGAGAAAATTGTCAGGCGGTGGAAGGAATACTTCGAGGACCTCCTTAATCCCACTGACACGTCTTCCGAGGACGAACCAGAGTCTGGGGATGAGGGGGATGACCATCCAATTTCCGGGGGCGAGGTCACTGAGCCACTTAAACAACTCCTTGGTGGCAGAACCCCTGGTGTGAGTGAGGTCCGCCCCGAGTTGCTGAAGGCTCTGGGTGTGTAGGGCTGTCCTGGCTGACATGCCTCTACAATGTTGTGTGAAGATCAGGGGCAGTATCCCTGGACTGGCCCTGGGTGGTGGTCCCCATTTTTAAGAAGGGGGACCAGAGGTTGTGTTCGAACTACAGGGGGATCACACTTCTCAGCCTCCCTGGGAAAGTCTATGCCAGGGTGCTGGAAAGCAGAGTTCGTCCGCTAATTGAACCTCAGATACAGGAGGAACAATGCAGTTTTCGTCGTGTTTGCAGAACACTGGACCAGCTGTTTATCCTCTCAAGGATACTTGAGGGTGCATGGGAGTTTGCCCAACCAGTCTATATGTGTTTTGTGGACTTGGAGAAGGCATTTGACCGTGTCCCTCAGGGTGTCCTGTGGGAGGTGCTCCGGGAGTATGAGGGGTCTGGACCCATTGCTACGGGCCATTTGATCCCTATACAATCGTTGCAAGAGCTTGGTTCGCATTGCCGGCAATAAATCGGACTCGTTCCCGGTGGGTGATGGGCTCCGCCAGGGCTGCCCTTTGTCACCGATTCTATTCATAATTTTTATGGACAGGATTTCTGGGCGCAGCCAAGTGGCAGAGGGTCTTTCACTTATGTGGCCTCAGAATCTCATCTCTGCTTTTCGCGGAAGATGTGGTTCTGTTGGCTTCAACAGGGTGAAGGCCTCCAGCTTGCACTGGAAAGGCTTGCAGCCGAGTGTGAAACAGCGGGAATGAGGATCAGCACCTCCAAATCTGAGGCCATGGTTCTCAGCCCGAAAAGGGCGGAGTGCCCACTCCAGGCCGGGGATGAGTTCCTGCCTCAAGTGGAGGAGTTCAAGTATTTCGGGGTCTTGTTCGTGAGTGATGGGAGAAGGGAGCCGGAGATCGACAGATGGATTGGTGCTGCGGCCACAGTAATGCGGACGCTGCACCGGTCCGTCGTGGTAAAGAGAGAGCTGAGTGTAAAAGCGAAGCTCTCAATTTACCGGTCGATCTACGTCCCTACCCTCACCTATGGCCACGAGCTGTGGGTAGTGACCGAAAGAACGAGATCGCGGATACAAGCGGCGGAAATGAGCTTCCTCCGAAGGGTGGCTTCTCACCTTATCTCCCTTAGAGATAAGGTGAGAAGTTCAGCCATTCGGGGGCTCAGAGTAGAGCCCTCTACATTGAAAGGAACCAGCTGAGGTGGTTTGGGAATCTGACAAGGATGCCTCCTGGGTGAGGTGTTCCTGGCATGTCCCACCGGGAGGAGGCCCCGGGGCAGATCCAGGACACGCTGGAGAGATTATATCTCTCGGCTGGCCTGGGAACGCCTTGGTATTCCCCTGGATAAGCTAGAGGAGGTGGCCGGGGAGAGGGAGTTCTGGGCTTCTCTGCATAGGCTGCTGCCCCCGCGACCCGGCCCCAGATAAAGCGGAAGAAGATGAATGGATGGATTTAAAGTCTCACACACAACCTGTCGACAGAGGCCCTGTCGACAGAAAAGAAGAGGAGAAATGAGCAAAAGATACAGGTAAGAAGATGTGTCATTGAACAATTGCAGGCCTGAAACAATCAGAATCATATTAAGAATACTTTATTAATCCCTAAGGAAATTATGTGGGTTACATTTGGTCCAAGAAGAAATTCTAAAAACAGCAACAGACTAAACTCCAAACAATACATCATCCATCCATCCATCCATCCATTCGCTTCCGCTTATCCTTTTCAGGGTCGCGGGGGGCGCTGGAGCCTATCCCAGCTGTCATAGGGCAAAGGGTGGGGTACACCCTGGACAGGTCGCCAGTCTGTTGCAGGGCTAACACACAGGGACAGACAACCATTCACACTCACATTCACACCTAGTGGCAATTTGGATTATCCAATTAACCTATCCCCACAAGCTGCATGTCTTTGGACGGTGGGAGGAAGCCGGAGTACCCGGAGAGAACCCACGCAAACACGGGGAGAACATGCAAACTCCACACAGAAATCATTCCTGCCCGTCGCCTGATGGTGGAATTGAA
The DNA here is from genome assembly GCF_041146795.1 of Maylandia zebra. Taxonomy (NCBI): domain Eukaryota; kingdom Metazoa; phylum Chordata; class Actinopteri; order Cichliformes; family Cichlidae; genus Maylandia; species Maylandia zebra. The sequence continues at coordinate 27,054,752 of NC_135181.1, read as the reverse complement.
CTCAGGACCTTCTTGCTGTGAGGCAACAGTGCTAACCACCGTGCCACCGTGCTGCCCACAATACATCATGTTACAGATTTTACACATTTAAGAAATAGCACTAATATATACAGATCACTCAAGTGTAAATATCAAGGATTAGCAGAGATGATTATAAATAAATATCAAGAAAATTAACAAGAATATTCCAGAGTATAAAAGAGCGTGTGTAAAAAGGGTGTAACTATTGCAGTGTTTACAGTGTATTAGATGGAGGAATTGTACAGGGAGATGGCGACGGGCAGGAATGATTTCCTGTGTGGTTCAGTGGTACTTTTTGGTAATGTCAGTCTCTCGCTGAACATGCTCCTGTGACTAGCCGGTACGTCATGGAGTGGGTGGGAGTTATTAACCACGACTGTCCTTATCTTGGACAACATCTGCCTCTCAGACACCACCCTAACGGAGTCCAATTCCAATCCACAACATTACTGTCCTTGTGGATCAGTTTATTTATTCAGTTGGCGTCTGCCAGAGGGTGTGTTGTAAGAAAAAAAGAGAGAGAGACAGAAGAAAGCAGTGATTTGCGTATCTCAAAGCCATTATTTATTCACAGTGTAACATAGAAAAGATGTCAAATGTCTAAACCTGGACTATGTCGTTAAAAATAACTCCTTTTGATGGCAGCAATATGTATCAAAACAGTTGGTATGGGGCGAGAAAAGGCTGATTACATGATTCGATATTAAAACAGCATCTTAGTGAAGCAGAGTTGCTCTGAAGGAAATGTGGGCAGAGGTTGATCAATCTGCAAAAAACTCCATTAACAAGGCTTGTGTCTAGACACTGTCCCACAGGCTCGTTATTAGCAAGCAGAGGTGAGGCAGATCAATTTTACAAATCAAATTTATTAAGAAAAACTACTACTGCTGTGGTCGGCATGAAGCTGGACACTCTGGTGACAGTGGCAGAGAAAAGGACACTAAAGAAACTGCTGGACATTATGGACAATGCTGGGCATCCTCTGCACACGGCCATAAACAACCACAGGAGTCTGTTCAGTGACAGATTGCTTCTCACAAAGTCAAGAACCAACAGACTTCAAAACTCCTTTGTCCCACATGCCATCAAACTGTTTAACTCCTCTCTGGAGGGGAGAGGGAGTGGAAACAGGAGGACAAAGGGGAACAACTACGCTGTAGTGCCTTTTCACTGCAGTGCTTAGCCGCCTAACGCTCTCTGCCTTGGATGGGAAAAGAATGACAAATGGCTCCGAATACAAAACAGTACTTTGATAAAAGTTAAGGTCTCCACTTATTTCAGAAAAAATCATTCTGTTATTTATTTGCTTTATCATGCTCTCCTGTTTATGTTATGCTAACATAGCTGTGTCGCTAGCGGTCATGTAGCACATCATTATATACCAGCTAGCCAAACTTCAGTAACCCTACAAAGGTCACTGCTGTTTAGTTTTCTGTCTTCATTTATGTTGGAAGTGATAACAGAGCTTGTACGTTTTAATTTGTTTCCAAAACCCCGCAGTCTGGACATGCTATATTGTATTTAGATAGAAGCTAGCGAGCTAACTTCCTGCTAACTTCTAACTCCGTTAAATGTCATAAATTCCGTTTTCATGGATGCCTGGATGTTAAACTCAATTGTTACACCTGGTAGAGCAGAACGCTGATCATTTTATTAAAGATGAAAGACTTTAGACAGTTTTTCAACTCTCAGTAATGCCATAGTGATCATTTGATATATGGACCTGCAGCGGAGTTTAGGCCCAGACACGGCTAGTGACGTCAGACTTAACGGCCGGATAGAAGGGAGAGATGGTCTGTAACGTCTCCTTCTCGAGCGACGACACCCCCATCTCTTCCCCCTCACTGGGGATGTCGGGTCTGTCTGCTGGTGTTCTGACAAAACGTCCTATTTTGGCAAAACGTCCTACTGTAAGTAGTTTATGCACATTTCTGCTGTCACAGTGTCCATTCCAGCACAAATGTAAGTAGGTATGACGGTTTGCCACTTAACTTTGCCCATCAGAGTATGCTTGTAGCTCATAATTAAAAAGCCAGGACGGTTTGCCACTTCATTTTAGCCGTTAAAGTATGCTTGTAGGTCACATTCACAAAGGTTGCATGGTTTGGCACGTAATTTTACCCGTCAGAGTATGTGTCTAGCTGTTATTAACAAAGGTAAGATGATTTGCCACAGAATTCTAGCTGTAAAATTATGCTTCTAGCTCATATTCACAGACGTAGGATGGTTCGCCACTTAATTTTAGCTGTTAACGTATGCTTGTACGTTACATTTACAAAGGTAGGACGGTTTGGCACTTAATTGTACCCATCAGAGTATGTTAGTAGCTTATATTCACATAGGTAGGATGGTTCGCCACTGAATTTCGTGTTGTGCGCATGCGTAGAACACCAGTAGCGCAGCTGCAGGGCGCAGCGCTAACAGCTGATCCCTAACATAAACAAAGGAGCCATGCGCAGGGTCTCCAAATACGGGTGAAAAAAAGTGGAGACAAAAGAAGAGAAAAGTAAACAGAACTAGCACGAAATGGTAGTGCATGGTGGCAGAATCTAATTGCTAAGATGTAAGTTAAAAGTTAAGAGAAGTAAAGAGGAACATATTAAAAAAGCTCAGAAATGAGCAGAACTGTCGTAACTGACCTCCCAGCCCATTGTTCCTTCAGTGGGCTGGTTTCAGTCATTATGCAAATGTACTGTTTAGAAGATTGGGGAAACCTGCAGTCAGCTGAGACTGAAGAAGTCACTTGGATGATTGACGAAACGTTTCTCCCACAAAACGCTATGTCCAGATGAACAGAATCAACTTTTGGAGATTTACTTACCTGGATGATTGAGCATGCATCAAGATGTCGTAACAGACACAGTTAAGGTTTCAGAAAAAGCATTCTGTCTGATAGATTATGCTTTAAACATATCAAAATGCATAGTGGGATTATAATACAAGTGAATACTGTGACAAACATTGGTACCGAATAGGCAATCACTTAGCAGCAAGGTGAATCTGTAATGAATTAGTATGGTCTGCACTTCCTTTTCTTTGATTGGGTGAAATCTGTTGAAAGTAATTGGATGAGGGTACCATGAGGACTGCCCTGCATAATTTCAAGAAAAAAGGCGTTTTAAACGCTGACACAGAACGCTGTAAAAAACCCCAAACAAAAACAAAACAACGCTGTTTTTAATCCGTCTTTGAACGCCGTTTTCTGCCGAGTGATGTAAAAAGCGGCGTTCAAAGAATGCCACTCAGATGGGGCGTTCAAGGAACCAGTCTGTGGCGTGAAAAACAGCATTCTGTTGGGACAAACGCCGTTTTTTATGGCCTTTTGAATAATTAAACGCAGTTTTTACGCCATTTCTTAACCAAAGAGGTTAGAAAAGTGGCGAATTTTTGCCCTGATATCTTGCCATAGATTACCTTAAAATAACAGGGCTATGTGCAGTGATGCTAATGTTAGCCATGTTAGTACGTTACCTTCAACAGGTGGTCAGACTGAGTAAAGAGGCGCACAGTCAGAGCTTCAGCTCTCCATTTTGCTGCAGGGTCCCTTCATTCTTCAAATATCCGTGTCGATCAGAGTGTAAATCCCGAGGCTGAACGGCCTTTGTACAAGCACACACGCTTGTTAGCAGGGCAAAGCTATGAGATAGAAATATCCAGGCAGACAGCTGAGAGCTCCTTACATCCCAAGGTGTGGCTAATTTGCATTGCAGCAGGATTTTTAAAATGTATAACGTATTTTCCACACTATAAGGCACACTTAAATACCTTTAATGTTCTCAAAAATCGAGAGTGTGCCCTATGTATGAATTCTGGCTGTGCTTACTGACGTCAAACCGATTTTGGCGTGCAGAAATCTGTTAAAAAAATGTTTTAGTACACTGCTTGATGGATTGTCAGAGCATTACGGCTGTCGTAGTGAGGAGCTTCGCGGAGTAATCTGGGTCCAAAACTCCGTCCCTTCAGGTCCCAAAGTCAAACGAACACTAAGAGTTAAAAACCGTCTAAATTCTTTCATCTTTATCATCAGCGTTGCTGCTTTATCGGGTGTAACAATTAAGTTTTACATCCATGCATCCATGAAAACAGAATTTATTAAATTTAACGGAGTTAGAAGTTAACAGGAAGTTAGCTCGCTAGTTTACACCTAAACATTTCATACCATGTTCTGACTGAGAGATTTTTGAAACTAATTAAAACGTACAGCTCTGCTACCACTTCATAAATGAAGACAGAAACCTAAACAGCAGTGGCGTTTGCAGGGTTACTGAAGTTGGACTACCTGGTATATAATGTTGTGCTACGTGATTGCTAGCGACACAGCTATGTTAGCATAACATTAGCACAGTGAAGCTGGAGGATGAACGCCAACTTTTTTTCCACTCGATAAAAGTTAATGTGGCGGATTCTGGTGGTTAGGGACAAATGCAATCGCATAGCAGGATGCTATATACGGACCAAACTTCAGTCAGGAGAACAACTGAGATTATTCATCCACAATACAAGGTTAGTTATTAATATACTGCAAGAGTATATAATATACTGCTAATCCAAATGTAATCCAAAGACAAATCGTTTCCTTCCTTGTTACTAAAACCGAAAGTACGACCTCACTAACTCAAAAGGTACAGCGGCATTTTGTCCTGAAACAACAGCTGTGATCTGTACATTACCACTGTTATTTTTCAGAATGATCAATAAATCTTCTAAATGTGGCTTCGATAGAACAAATTTGCTTATATAAACTTTAATTTCTATCACATTTCCTGCAATTTATCACCTAAAACGTGTTGTGCCATTTATTTACAACCCCACACCAATGATGTCGAAGTCTCAAAAATGTATTAAAACATTGGGTTAATTAACGTAATCCCTGGTTCTTTAATAACAGAGTGAGGTGTTTCACTATGGGAATCGCCTCGGCGTGACCAACTACGGAAGCTCCAATGACACCACGTCTGTCTATGACAGACCTGTCGAGCCGTGCTCAGGGCTCTGCCCCCTCATGCTAACACGGCCGACCAGCTCCTCCTAACTCATTCCAAGCAGATTTCTTTCCGTGCCTAAGCAAGGAGGGAAGTGTTGGTGAAACACCTCACTCTGTTATCAAAGAACCAGGGATTACGTTAAGTAACCCAACGTTCTTTTTCTAACTTCTCGGTGTTTCACTATGGGAGATATGGCCCACTCCTGGATTGCGCCAGCTCCCGAAGCTACTCTCCAATGCTACTCCAGGATCTCAGGTCAAACCTGAGGCACCAGAATCCAGCACTGTCTGAGCCAGGGATTACTGTGCAACATCCAGCTCTATAATCTCTACAATCCAATGAGCTAGCCTCTGGCGTGATACGGGCCTTCCCTTGTGAGGGTGCACTCCACACTGTATATAAATGCCACTTGTTTTGCACATATTCAACTCTGTATATTTTATATATTTTATTATTAATATTATTATTATTATTATTATTATTATTATTATTATTATTTTTATTTTTTTACTATTTAATTTGTAAAAATGTGTATACACACACACACACGTAGGAAAATATTTAGTATACACATCCAGAAATGCATACACTATTATATATTGTACATATATTTATTAGTTTCAGGTTGGCCATTCTTGTATTTTGCTCGTTTGTGTTGTTGTGTTTGCACATCTCTGTTGCTTGTGGGGCTCGCACACAAGAATTTCACTCGCATGTGCTGTGCCAGTGTGCCTGCACATGTGATGTGACAATAAAAGTGATTTGATTTGATTTGATTTGATTTGATTTGATTTGATTTGATTTGATTTGATTTGAGGGGAGGCCCAGGAAACAAACAGCTGATCCGACTTCCTGAATCCAGCTGGTCTGTCAACATAAGTCCCCAAGGCCCGGACAGGGCACAAAGTGTTCAGCCTCTGCTCCCTCCCTGAAGAGAATGGAGGGGGGTGAAAAGCTAGGAGCTCTACTGTAGAGAACCTGTATAACGTTTCCAACACTTTAGGGACAAAGGCTGGGTTAGGCCTCAGGAGTGCTTTAGTGAGTCCCGGGGCCAGCTGTAGACAAGAGGGGTGAATAGACAGAGCCTGTAATTCACTAACTCGCTTGGCTATGGTTAGAGCCAACAGCAGAGTGGTTTTAAGAGAGAGAAACTTCAACCCCACTGCCCCAATAGGGTCAAAGGGGTGGTGGGAGAGGGCGTCTAAAACGACTGACAGATCCCATAAAGGGACCAGTGGTCTAGAAACTGGGAGCCTTCGACGCGCCCCTCTCGTGAAGCGACATACAAGGGGGTGCTGCCCGGCAGGTTTATCACCAAACCCCACGTGGCAGGCTGAAATATCTGCTAAATAGACCTCTATGATGGAAAAAGCTTTCCTTTTGTCCAGCAAGTCTTGAAGAAAACACAACAGCTCCACCACTGAACACTGAAAAGGGATAATCTGCTTTTCATGGCACCACTCTTCAAAAACACGCCATTTACTGCTGTAAATGGAACGAGTGGAGGAGGCTCTGGCATTCTGAATGGTTTCAATAACTTTCGGGGGCATGCCTGCTGCCTTCAAATTCCACCTTTCACGGGCCAGGCCCAGAGAGCAACCTGGTCTGGATGGGGATGGTATATCTCCCCCCGCGCTGCCATGGCTCGTCCACCAGAAGCTGGATGAGTTCTGCTATCCAGTGTTTGGATGGCCACCGTGGAGCTATTAAAATCAGTGACAGCCCCTGATCCCTCACTCTGATCAGTGTTGGGGAGATCAGGCTGAGGGGAGGGAAAGCATACAGCAGAGTTTTTGGCCATGGATGGGCCAGCGCATCCACGCCCAGTGGTGCATGTGCGTCTGACAGGGAGAAAAACAGAGGGCACTGTGTGTTTTCTCGCGAGGCGAAGAGATCTACGGCAGCCCGGCCGTATCTCTGCCAAATCTGCTCCACCACCTGTGGGTGAAGCCTCCATTCTCCTACCGCGTCTTCAGAGGCCCGCTCACAGCGCGGCTGGAGCGGTGGCACGCATGCGCAGTTCATCCCTGGGTCTTGTCAACCATTTCCCATGGTTACAGACTACAGTTTGCGGCAAAACCACCGAGATTCAGCTGAGTGTTAGCTTCTGTGGCCAGTGGTGATTCAGCGAATGTGCTGGAGGAGGAAATATCCTCCCTGTTACACAAACAGGCGATCAGAGTGGTTCCGAGCGAAGAAGCTCAGCAGGGTTTTTACTCCCGCTATTTCCTCATGCCCCAAGGTCTTTGGTTCTCTACCTTGGCCTGGAGGGCACCCTGCTGGCCTCCTGCTCCTCTCTGCATTCTGACCCCACTCTGTCTCCCTCTCACAGCTGCTGCTGCAAAAGCCAGCTCTTGGCACCTGCTAGGGCTGAGAGTTAGGTTTTCTGGGTAAGCAGAGGTTGAATGCTTCTCCCTCCTGCTTTCTGCGGGTGCTTGTTTCTCTCATTCTCTCCAGGGCTGGGCCAAAGAGACCCTTGGTTGGGTCATAGGCTCATCCATGACCTCAGCCTTCTGAGCATCACCTAGGCTTGACAGGTTTAGCCACAAGGCTCTCTCGCCCGAGACTGCAAGGCCCATAACGCGGCCACACCCTTGGACTGCTCCCCTGGAGGAGCGAAGAATGAGATCATTAACCACGCAGATTTCATCCCAGAGGGCTGGGTTCGGGGAACCCGAGTCAAGCTGACGACCCATGTCTTCCAGAATTTCTGCCTGATATGCTGATAGCAGTGTGACTGCATTAAGCGAGCATACTGACTGTGCAGCATATTTGTACATCCTTTGATAAATAGATGCCGTGAGGCGATCTATCTTGTTGGGCAAAGAAATGCTAGAAGAAGCTGAGATTGCCCTGCGGTTAGGGTGAAGGTGATACGCCACTGAAGGTTCCACTGCTGGGGATTCGGTCAGCCCCAGTTCACCCAATCCCCTGGATCTCAAGCTTAGATCAGCCCTTGGTCAGAAGCTTGCTTTTAAAAGGGCTTGACCAATAGCGACTCATTTCTTTCATGCAGGCCGGGACTGCTGGCAGAAGCTGCTTTCGATGGAGGCAAGGCTGGTGGGAGCCTCTTGCCATCATACAGGTCGCGTTCTGCCCCTTCGGCATCCTTGGCGGCTGGCCATGGGATGCCTAGCTTGGCAGCAGCCTGTTTGCAGACCTCGTACAAATTGCTGTCCACCGGGGGTGCAGCTTCAGCCCCACTCGGTGGCCTGGACTGCTGGGGAGGAAAGGTAGAGTCATCCTCCTGTTCCTCATCCATGTCCTCCAGGTCGAGGAGGTCGGAGTCGGCATCGCCCTCCGCGTCCTCGCCACCCAGCTCGCCCACGTTTTGATCGAGGAGGTCCTCGAATGATGGGGGCATGAGCGGGGACTCTTCTTCCATCATGTCCGCCCAGATATCGCTCGTAGCAGTAGCAGCTGACAGGCAGGGGTCCTGACTTTTCGTTACTGCTACTCTCAGCCTCCTTTCCAGGACTTTCTCTGGCATCAAAGCACAGTGTGGGCATCCCTGAGGGTCCGCCAGTGAAGCCTGAGCATGCTTGGCACCCATACAGACGATGCACATTGGATGAGGGTCCCTGCCCGAGATGGTGGCACCGCATGATGCGGGGCACGGGCGGGAAGCAGCCTCTTTAGCCTTCGACTCCGACCTTTTGGCGGGAGTAGGAGCCGTAGACATGGTTAGCGGAAAGGGGTGAGACTAGGCTACACCAGGCTCGTCTCGACACGTTAGCCCATAAGGAGCTAGGACTAGCAGTGGGTGTTAAATCCGATCTAGTCGCCGCGGGAGTCAGCTCGTCGTGACACGTTAGCTGCACTCCGCTAGCCAATATCGTTAGCAACTTAATGCTAACCGAACCCTAGGTCGACCAACAAGCTAATGCTAGTGAGACGCTAATGTGGTTCGTGGCCTGCTAACAAGTTAATGGTAGCCGGACACTGAACAAACAACTCGCTGTAACGTGTTAGCCAGAGTCACACAATGTCGGCTACCTCGCTAACTAAAACCAGGAACCGCTGGGACAGCTCGCCTGACGCGGTTGCTGTTCCACAGTGCAACTCTAAGTACACTTCTTTCGAAGGACCTACTCAGCACGATCCAAACTGGAACCGGAAAAACTGCGTTCGGCGACGTACTACTACACGGGACGCCTGAGAACTGTTAAGCAGCTAATCAAGTTAGCCTGGATGTGCTGAGGGAGCTCAAAGTAGTTTCTCACGGGAAGAAAGCGAGAATGAGTTAGGAGGAGCTGGTCGGCCGTGTTAGTATGAGGGGGTGGAGCCCTGAGCACGGCTCGACAGGTCTGTCATAGACAGACGTGGTGTCATTGGAGCTTCCGTAGTTGGTCACGCCGAGGCGATTCTCATAGTGAAACACCGAGCGAAGTTAGAAAAAGAACATATATGATACGCATGGCGTTGACGGCTTTGAGTCTGGGCCCCTGTCACAACCAGTAGCACTGCCTTTTTTTTTCACTCCTTTGTTACATTGATGACTCGAACTGTGTTCTCTGTGGCGTTCCTCTCAGGCCCATACATACCTGCAGCTGGCCCCAAACCCCGCCTCTCGCATCATCACTACAACTCCTTCCATTAGTCACATCAGCACTGTCCTTCAGCAATTTCGCTGAAACATCGGATTGAACCAGGAGCCAATGAACATCTCCCAGAGCCATCATGGGGTGGAAGAATGTGGAAACGAGCAGCTGCAGGAAGTCGAGTCTGGACTGATTACAGACAGGGTGACAGGCGTGGATATGGGTCAGGGTCAAGATCCAGAGCTCGGCCTGTGGATTTCACTTTAATCAGACCAAATCTCATGCCTCATGTCAGACTGCACTCCAGAACGGAGGTGAAAACTTTTCTGCCTGCGCTCTCAGACGTTACACTCGACACTGCTGCAGCCAGAGTCACGAGCTGTTCTTCTGCCCTTGGACAGGTCGGGACTCGTTTTAGGCTCGCTGTTCTGTAACTGGCGGTTTTGTGAGTCACAGACATCTGCAGACTTGCACAGCAGTCACTGACTCAAATCTCCACCTGAAGGAATGTGTCTGAGTTCACTAATCGGCAGATCTGAAGCCTGCTGCACTAAAACTGTTACTAACATCAGAGGAAACATTTGTGAGGGTCCGAGTCCACCGAGCAGGAAAACACAGGCACGAATACATCAAAATCAAACATGTTTCTAAGCCAGTAATGAACAAGTGCACAGATTTGGTTCCTCTGGTGCTGTGGAGCTCTGCTGCCCCCGAGTGGTCAGTGCAGTTTGGGTGTGTCGGATACGTGCACACATTTACAGTGTGTGTCTGTGCGCGTGTGTTTTACTCTTTTCCTTTTTCTCTCATTTTTTAAGATTTAACTATTTTGATGGGGTTGTCATATTTATTTATGTTTTTATTTTTTGAGCTATTCTACTTCATGAATTATTTTCTTATTAATATGATTTGTTTGTGCTGCTGTTATTGGGATAACTGAATCTTACTGAAACACACAGATTTCAAATTGAAAGCTGAACGAGGTTCTCTTCCGCGGCGTATTTTCAATCGATGACGCAGAAATGCAGATGAGGCTCGTTTTCAGCCTCTATTGCTGCTGCTTGAATGACACGCTGCGTTTATGCAAATCTATTTTGCCTCCTGTATTTACCTGCAGAGCTCTGATGTGTTTTATAATGGCGATGTGTGATGTCTGATAACATTCTCTAGTAAAACAGAGACAGCACTAAGCTTATCACCTTCGGTCCATCCAAATGTAGAGGTACCTGCGCTGACAGGTAGTAACCTCACCCTTCAACTCTCTGTTCTCCTCTGTCCCCTTCTTACTGATTAACGCACGTGTGTCTCTGTCTTTCATTTCTTTCACCTTCCGCTTCTCAGGTGTATTTTACGCGTCAGCGCAGTTTCAGTCGTTTTTCTACTTTTCAAAGGGAGCGCGTGCGCATGCGCAGCGGGAGTCGGCGCAGACCGTAAGGAAGCCGTGCTGCAGAGTTTATTTTTCCTGTAAAGTGCTGGGGTCAGCTGGAGGGCTGTGGCGGCTATAAATGAGGCTGAGGTGAGTCCACACTTTAACTTTTTTGGCTCACAAACTCCTCCGGGAGCAGCTCCGAGTCCTGCCAGGGCTCCGGGTCACTCTCCAGGCTGTGCTCGCGGAAGTGTTCTGCCTCAGAGGAAGAGCCCGGGCTCAGCTCAGATCCTCTTCATCACAGCAAAGGCACGTAGCGTGTGGGTGGGATTCTCAGTCATAAGTCCGTTAGGAAGTCTTCACATTTAAAGATGAGCTGATCAACGCAAATCGTATTACAGACACTCGGGGGTGGGGGTATGATGAGGGCGGGGGCACCTCAAATCTATGGCACCGCGTCTCCTCTGGATGTTTCAACTTTTACAGCTGTCGGTCGGAGCAGTCAGACCAGGGAGCAAGTCTGTACTGCGCACAGATTATCGGTCCAGATTAGGCTGTGTGATGAAACACGAGGAGCCGAAAACAAAGATGGGCCCAGGTGTTTGAGAAAAAGTACACGATCAAGTTCAGACATGTTTGTGTTTGCAGAGAAAATCAGAAAACACCAAATTAGACGCCTTTAAACGGAGCTCCGCGCGAAGGAAACAGCTGCGTTGCCCAAGCTTTAATGAGCTCAGATCACAGCTGCTCCTCGGTGGTGCCTTTTTTTCTTTATGTTTGGTTGTTTGTGTTTGTTTCATAAACACTTTGAGCTTTTGTTCATCTAAAGGTTATAAACAGCAAAACTTTATTCAAATCAGGCTTACCTGGAAAACCATGACAGGAAAGTCGACCAGTGCGCGTTCATGTGTTGCCATGGAAACCATCCAAGGTTCATACCTGCGCAGTGCCGCAGTCTGCACGTGCTCTGTCTCTTTGCCTGAGGAATGAGACTTTTTCTTTTTTTTAATCATTTTATTAATGAATTATTTCTGATGAATAACTTAGATTCATCAAATCAACCAAATCCAATAACTGAAATTAGCTGAAAGACTTCAGATTAAATTATTAAAATTTTCATTTATTTTTGTAGGAATTGTAAGAGTAAAAATTTGAATTCATTGAATACATACATTTCTAAATCCTGGGTTTTTTTCCACACAAGTCATTTTGTTAACCTAAGAAATGACAAAGTCATTAATTAAATTATTTACTATATTATATTTTGTTTAAATTATTTTTAATTGAATTTGTTGGTGCTTATGTTCATATTTGAGTTTGTGGACAGTCAGATGAGCAGTAAAAATAACAACTGTAATAAGTTTGTGAACAGGAAGCTTCAAAAGCTTTATACATAAAATCATCACACAGGAATCAGTGGATGCATCACAGGTGAACTCTGAATCGTGTCACTTCCTGATGTCTATGCAGGTTTCTGTCGGTCCAGTTCTTCAGTCCTCACTCTGCTCGGTTTCTGTTTTGCCTTCATCATCACTCTGCACACTCAGGTGAGTCTGATCACATGACCTCCTCCATCACCAGATGATGCACGTACTGACTGCTGCCGCTTATGTTAAACAGCTGAAGGTCTTCATCAGTCTCCTGTGTGTGTGTGTGTGTGTGTGTGTGTGCACGTGGATGCTTGCAGGTGATGCCTGAAGGATCTCTCTGCTCCTCCTCAGATCTCCCCATGGATGAAGGTAAGACGCTCTTCCTATTCCTCTTGGACCCTGGTTTTAGTTCTGACTTAAATTATGAGCTCCCTGAACGCATCTGGACTTCCCGTTCTGTAGGGGCACTCTCTGGAGCTGCTCCAGTTGGCAAAAACTTTATTTAAGTTGTAGAAGGGTGTCCCTGTGAGACTCCCTCAGGTGGACCTGAGGACTATCTGCTGGTCCCGGTTCTGGTCCCAGTCCTGATTCTGGTCCTGGTCAACCACAGATGAGTCTTTGTTGGCGAGAGTGGATGTGAGGTGTCTTTCTTCTGCGTGCTGGAGCGAGCTGGCGGCACTGTTGGAGGACAAAGGCTGTCTGTCCTCAGAGTGACGTCAGGCCTGTTGTTTCCTGTTTGCACGCACACGAAGCTGCAATTGAACGCTGCGTCCTTCGAGGCGCGGTGCTCCGATTTGCAGGAGAGCAAAAAGTGAAAAAGCAGAAGCAAGATTAAAATCAGCCACGTTCACAAACAACAAACATCCACCGACTCATGATAAAAAGAAAATAAACATCAATAATAAAAACAAATCTTTTAATAATTAATTTAATGACTGTAAACAATAACATAAAAACCTGAGAATGAAGAACACTGAATGTACAAAATTACAGTTCGCAAAGTAAAAGTATTAAAATGAATTGAAAAAGTGAAAAAAAATAAATAAAAAAACATAATAACATAAATAAAGGTCCCACATAAATAAAAAGAAAAAATAACTGAAATAATTATAATAAATAATTAAAACATTTAATATATTTTTTAATATTTACAATAATCTGATTTTCAATAATATAACAAATAAAATAAATAAAAAATTAGAGTGATGTTTCTAAAACTAAACCTGAACAAAGAGAAATGAAAGAGACTGTGTGTGTGTGGGTAAGGGTGTGTGTCTTTGTATAAACAGTTACTTATGAGGACCAAAACGGTTGTCCCCATGGGTTTGAAGACATTTTTGAGACTCAGAATGCAGTTTTAGTGTCAGGGTTATGATTAGGTTTAGGCAGGAAAACATTATGTCAATTAGATGTCCTCATTAAGCTACCAAAATGAGACGTGTGTTTGTGTGTGTGAGGGCAGGTCAGTCACCAGCACGTGGCATCTGGTGCTCCACGTTACTCTGAGCCTAATTAGATTAGGCTCCACCCCCTGGCATCAGGGTGGCAGGTGGATCAGTGAGACCTGGCAGTCCTGAAGAGACTCGGTCTGGAGACATCCTCTTTTGGGTTCTGCTTCTCGCTCCCTTTAAGGTAGGCTGGGATTCTAGAGTTTCAGCACAAATCTCAGGTGTTTCTGCAAGTGAAGGTGAAGTGCTGAGAGATGGTTTTTTTGCAGAGGTGACTCAGCTTTTTGTGTAGGAATCTGGTCTCTGACTTGGATCAGCTGTAGAAACAACTGTGTGAAGGTTACCTTTCTGTTTAACAGCCACTCAAATCACTCCGTGTAGGAGCAGCAGGTAGAAAACATGCTGATTAAACCTGATTGTGTGATTCAAACCAGTTGAATGTGGCAGCCATGCCCCAGAGCATCATGGGAACTGAAGTCTCTAGATTCAGTCTGCCGAGTAGTTCTTATTGATTATTTTTGATCCCAGCAGGAGGTGTGTGTGTGTGTGTGTGTGTGTGTCAGACTTGAACATGATCTCAAGTCACCTGCCTCTTAATCACTATGGGAACCAGCTGATGTGTTGCATAAGATAGGTGGTGGGGTTATCGCGATGACATCATCATGCTGCTTTGTTTAAACTGGTTTGAGGCAGTTCTGGTCCACACAGGACTGGTTCAGACTGGCTCCTGTGTGTGAGGAGGTGAAGTTTGGAGTCCGGCTGTTCGCACTCGCTGGATCTTACTGACGTGCTCTGAGGTGGAGAAACTACAACGTACTTCAGCACATCGTTGCTACTCTGAGGTCAGAGTTCATGACAGCACTCTGAGAATCAGACTGAACGGGTACAACTGCTTGGAAGGACTTCACGGGAGAAAGCCTCTCCTCTGTGAAAGAACAGGGCAGCACAGCTGCACCTGAACAGAGCCCAGAGGAACAGACATAACCAGAGTGCAGGTGTTGGTCCATCATGGACAGAATCAAACACCTCAGACCAGCGGTGATGATCAGAGTGGACCATCAACTTCTCTGTAAACACAGTGGAGTAAGCGTGAGGCCGTCTGTCCCACAGCTCTAACTCAGAGAGCTGTGCATGTTCATGTTCATGAAACGCTGGTATGAACATGTGCTAGCTGCTGTCTGTCAGACCTCAGTGTGTGTGCAGCAGGTTTGTCTCCGTGGACGACTGACCTAAATACTCATACATGAATAAACTAGAACATCAGAGGAGTTCTTCAATAACAGAAACCCTGAGCACGGTAATCACTGAAAGCCTCATCACAGTGTGAAACATCAACATTTACCCAGATTATTAAAAACGGGAGAAGTGAGTGACGACTGGCCACAAGGCTCACCGACATCAGCTAAGAAAAACACGTCAAATAAAGCTGTTTGTCAGCAGGTGTGAGTCTGAGTAACAGGTAACGTGAGGCCAGTAGTCCTGGGCGTACCTGAGAGTATGGCCACTGTGCGGAATATAGTTTATACTTTGCTGGTGTTTTAAAGTGAGCTCACCTGTGCAGATTACAGTGGCTCAGGTCCACAGTGTTCAGCTCTGCTTCTCCTGTTGTTGTTTCCAGTGTGTAATCTGTGATGGATTAACTCACAACTTTAATCCCCATTACTCCAGATTAACACACACACGCCTCCAGCTGAGGAAACATGCTTATCAATAAGGAGATGATTAATCTGTAGGTGTAAATGTCACTGTACTTGTTCATTGTGCAGCTGCTGATCGATCACACCGACAGATTATAGATTTTGTTTCCGTGCTTGTGGTCGGGGTTCAGGAGGTGAAAGGAGCTTATGGGAAACGAGGGGTTATTCCTGTTAGAATGAGGCATTCGAGGTGTGCAGGAACAATGACGCTCCACGTTAATCCTACTCTCTTCCCCGCAGAGGGAGAAGATGTTTTGTTTACCTGCTGTTTGACTCAGCACTCTGACAGGAAGTGATGCATATCCTCAGACACCACTTCCTAAGTTATTGTGTGAAAGCAGCCAATCATGAGTCATCTCAGATGTCAGATTTTTTTTTATAAACCAGTAAAACAAAGTACTGAGTGTTACATTAGGAAATATTTTAACAGGAAACATCAGAGGATCTTGGACTGAACCCTGTGGAACGCCACACGTGAGACAGATTTAGCCAGTCAGCTCTTCAGCTTCCTGTACTGTGTTCGTCTGCAGATTAAAAAAAACCTAATCAAAATAAAAATAACATATCAGGAAACTAAGGTTTTTAGTTGATGTTGACTAGTGCAGCAGCAGCACCCCTGCTGTCTGAACTCACACATTTTTCTTTCATCACAACAAACAATAAAAAGTTTTAGTACTTTGGGCTGAAGCTGTGTGAGGTTTGAAGGATCTTTAGGAAGATCAGATCTGGTTCCTCTAAAAGAGGATAAGCTGCACAGATCAGGACCTTCAACGTGATGAATGCTTCACTCACTGTTTCCTCTCACACATGTTTCTTGTATGATACAAACCGTAACTCTGCCGTTCACGACTCACAGTGTCACACTTCTTGCAGCACTGATCTGTTCCTGTTCCTGATATTTTGTCCACCCCTGCTGGTTACAAGTGGCGTGTGTCTGTGGCATCATGGCGAGACACTGTGGTTAAACGGCTCCGTTGTGTCTCAAGAACAGTTGGCCATTATTTCCCCCCCCGAGACGCTTCAGGACACAAACAAACAGACCGAAACAAAATGGAGGAGCAGGAGGTGGAGGAATAAAAACATTCAAACTGGAGCTGAGCCATCAATGTCAGTGAAAGTAAGACACATCTCAGCTCTGACCTCGCTGAGCTGAAGGAGCGACAAGGAGAAGATGATGTCCAATTATTCATAGCTACGCAGCGTGCTGGAGAGGACGAACGTGACTCGGATCATGTAAATGTTCATTCAAAGCATTTCCATTTCCATAATATGTTTTGAATTTTCACACCCTAAACGTCTCGTGGCTGCAGGGACGTTTGATTCATGGAAACGCTGTGAATCGCTGTGTTTCCATTCAGCATCTGCTGATCAGGGTTTGTGGTTACTTCAGGTCAGCTGGGAAATGGAGGGGATAATAATAATAATAATAATAATAATAATAATAATAATAATAATAATAATAATAATAATAATAATAATGATGATGATGATGATAATAATAATGGATTGCATTTACATAGCGCTTTTCTGGGCACCCAAAGTGCTTTATAATTCTGACTGACCTGATTTTTGTTTCTGAGAGAAATGAGAGCCACATAGGAGGACATTTGTTTTAAATTTTGATAGAACAGTGGCAGTATACTGTCTTCGTAACTGGATATCAAGCCCTTGTAGAGCAGAATGTATTATTTTGGTCTAGACATCCCACAAATGTGATGTCCACATATGTGGACGCCAGTTCCTAGCAGGTTAAGACAGAGCTCCGTTTGTATTTGAAATGAAACCACACTCAGTGATGTCTTTCAGGCTCCATCCCCAGTAAACATGTGACTCTTTAAAATGAAATAAAAGAGGACCTAAAATAAATGATGATGCTAATAAAGTTTTTTATGAACAGAAACGGATGACATCAGTGATGAGTTCAGGTGCAGCTGGGTAATCTTCAGACTGCAGTTCAGGTCCCATTGAACAGAGCTGAAGAGAAAGTGTGTGAGGAGGCGCAGAGGAAGGCACTCAGTCGAGTACAGTGATTAAAGTTGTCCAGAGGGGCAGGGCCAACCTGCAAGCGACAAGTAAATCGGAGCCGACGGCGAGGTTGCCGTGGTTCTGCCGTGTTGTTGTGTTGCTGCCTGTGTATCTGTTGCCGTAATGTTGTGTTTTGTGATGTCTTGATGCTGCCTGTGTGTCTGTGTTGTTGTGTGTCTGTGACTGTGTTGTTTATGTCTGTGTTGTTGTGTGTCTGTTTTGCCATGTTGCTGCCTGTGTCCGTGTTGTTGTGTCTGTGTTGCTGCATGTCATCATTAAATCGTGAGCTCTTGTGTTTGTTCAGATGTTTCTGATCAGATCCCGAGTCTCTGTGGTTGCTCGGTAACGCCCTCTAGTGTATTTCTGGCTCATGTCAGGTCAGTTTGTAGCTCCTCCCTCTGCTAGCGTTTCTTTGTGATTCTTTTTTTTTTTTAAATATTTTTTTATTCATTTGAACCCAAACAGAGAGGAGGAAGGACCTTCATCTTCCTCACTTTTTAAATCTTTTCCTCCCCTCAGCAACTCCTCCTGCTGTCTGCCCTTTCTCCTCCTCCTGTAACTCCTCCTCCTCCTCCTCTTCCTCCTCATGTTTCTGTTCAGCTCTGCAGTCACAGTTTACAGATGTGGGGCATTCAGGGCACTTTAGAGCTGCAGGAAAACTCAACCTCTTCTCTTTCATCCGCTTTTTGTTTTTGAGGACGTTTGTTGAGCCCAGCGTTCAGGTTCAATGGGGTATCAGAGGAGCATGTGGCGCAGTCTGACTGGAGGAGGAGGAGGCGATGTAGCTGTGGTCAGGTGTTTCTGTTCAGAGAAACAGGTGAAGATCTCTTTCAGGAGTGTGGAGGAGGATCGGCGGCTCAGACGAGTGTTTGTGCGCCGCTGGTTTGGTGAGTCGCCGTCAGATGGTCCCTGAAAATCTCAGACTTTTTTCCTGATGCAGCATTTTGGATGGAGTGAGGTCTCAGAGACTGTTTTCTAGTGTCAGAGGTTTGAATAAAGCTCATTAGTGTTAAAGCTATGAGCGGAGTGGATAATTTATTTATTTATTTTTAAACAAACACGTTTTTCTTCACAGGTGTTAAACGGAGCAGGTGAAGAGGTTTCAGATGTTTTCAGCACATTTCTCTCCTGTTTGTTTGAGTTTTTATTCTGGTTTCAAACTCTGGTCAGGGTCCTAGAAAAGCTGCTCTTCCTGTTGGTCCAACGGTTGCAGAGGTCAAAGGTCAACCCTGTGTGTGTTTGAAGGTGTTTGAATGTAAACTCTGAGCTGTGACTGGCCCACCAGGCCTCATATCACATCCATAAACTCACTCCCTTCCTGTCTGGTGAGTAAACGCCTCCCTGGCTGCAGAATGGCAGGAAGCCAAAGAGCTAACGGACTAGTGTGTGTGTGTGTGTGTGTGTGTGTGTGTGTGCGCGTGTGTGTGTGTGTGTGTGTGTGTGTAGCTGTTTTCATTCAAACACGCACTCCTCCTCCCCTCCTTCTCCTGTGTTCCCTCTCAAGGAGGATTTGTGTTTTGGCTTCTGAGATTCCTGTCATGTGGGAGGAAGTGAACACAGCGTGAAACCCTCCGGCTGAGCTGCTCTTCGGAGCCGGAAGAGGTCCGTCTGATCCTCCCGCTGAAAGTCCTGCAGGGTTAATTTACTTCACCCACAGCTTCACATTAAAGGCTTTTAACTGACTTTTATTCTGAAGGAAATTCAGGAAACTGTGTTTGTGTCTGAGTTTGTTGAGTATTGGACAGAGGATCCGTTTGAAATGATTCAGACCTGAGCTGCTGTTGTGTTCAAGTGCAGTTTGTAATGTGTGTGCAGCGAAGCAGAGAGGACAGGTCCGAAAGCTGGTTACCCCCTGCCTTTGTGTGCCTGCTTTTCCACCTGTTGGGGAGCATGCTCTGTCTGTGTTCTGAAGTCAGGTTTGATAGTTCTGTGCATGTTTAATGGGAACATCAGAGACGGTGGCAGCAGGAACTTCCTGTCTGAGGAGCGCTCTGCTGTCCTACTGTTGTCGTCCACATGTTGAATGTGTGTGTCTGTGTCTCAGGTGGACTGTCGGTGTCGCTGCTCTTCAGATATTTAGCCAAACCCTCAGAGGACTGGTTAGCCGGTACGTGCGCCAACCAAATCTCTCAGTATGCGATTCCAAGAAATCTGTCAATGAAGCTAAACCAATTAATCCAAAAGGAATAAATGACTATCGCTGATCTGCTACATGCTGATTTCACTGAAAGAGTCTGTGGGAACCTGCTGTGATTGGCTGGTTGGACCATACTTGAACACCTGATCCGAGAATCTGGTTACATACATGAAACACGAATGTGTAGCTTCCACTTTCTCACAGTGTCATACCTGTAAACATCTGCCAGCATCAGCAAGTAACTGCACAGCAGCCATGTTGTTATTGTCATGATGATATCATGAAACTCATCCTAAAGGATAAAACAGCACAAATAAGACAGCTAGCAGCTACACCCATCTGTGTAACCATGCACCTGTAAGTCATAGAGGCCACGCCCCTGATAATGCAAACTCTCAGTCTTCATACACTAAACAGGTGAGTTATTGACTACAGGTGTTTTGAAGATAGATCAAAGTGTTTTTTACAGGCTGTAAACATGTTTATGTTAATATGGGAGTCAATGGGGACTGACTCACTGCTGCCTATGCTGGACACCAGAGGAACTATAGGTCGATGGAAGAAATGGGCGTTTGAGGCGTTTCACTTTGAAACTCCCGGAGCTCGAACCACCTGATGAGTCAGTTCCTGAACATTTGATTCCCAGCCAAGCAGCCCGCATGTACATGTTGAAATGTTGCTCATTCGTTCAGTTGCTTCACACAGTACAAACTGTTTCTTCACTGTAAAAACATCTAAACACATTTGGATTCCTGACATTCCTCAGGTGTGGTTAATAGGCCACAACCTGTCCAGATGTTTGCAGCTGTGGATGTGAGGCGTGAGTGTTTCCTCAAAGTGAATTCAGACTCCAGGACCAAAATAACACACTGCTTTATCTGTCTTTGCGGACAAACATTCATCATGTTCTAACTTCTCCTTACACAAGCTTTTATTGTGAAACTCTGCTCTCACTCTGACAGTGGAAAAAGCTCAGTGCTTTTATTGTGAAAGGTGATGATGTAGAAGTTTGCTATCAGTGACATCATCTCTCTCCCTCCCCTCCTCAGAGTCCCCCCGCCTGTCCACCGCCTCCATCAGCAGCGATGAGCGTGCTCCATCGTCCACACCCTCCGACTCCTCCGACCTGCTGGCATCTTACCGGCGCCCCGTGAGCCTGATCTCCACTTTGTCCTCCGGGTCTGGATCTTCCAGAGACGACAACCTTGCGCTGCCTCCATCTATCACCAGCTCCTCCTCGGACCCTGACATCAACCTTAACCTGAGCCCCGAGGAGGTCGCTGCAGACCTCCAGGGGTCGAGCCCCCAACCCAACAGGAAGGGGCGGAGCTTCATTCACAACAAAAACAACAACAACAAAGACTGGAAGGCGAGTCGTACCTTGAGCCGCCGGCAGCCGGCTTCACCGTTTATCCGCGCCAGCATGGCGCCCAACCCTCAGCTGACCTACCTAGACCGCGTCGTCATGGAGATCATCGAGACAGAGAGGATGTATGTGAGAGATCTGCGCATGATCGTGGAGGTGAGTTACCTAACTGCGTGACCCTATAGGTGTCATGGTAACAGGTGTGGGCTCTACGGGCTCAAATTTTTCACTGATGTGGATGGTTGGTCATTGTGGTTGCCTAGGTAGCCACCTGTCCAACCATATCCTTTATTCTCATTGGTAGTTTAACTCAGTACCACCTCCTGAGTTCCTGGAATTCTGTTGCCGAATACCTGGAACATCGATCGCTGCTCGCTAGCGGCGGGTTCAGGACGAGTCAAGTTTGCTTTGATCACGCTCGCTGATGGTTTGACGCTTTATCCTGAAACTATCTCTAAAGTAACTTCAGGCGCTAAGCTTTTCTCTGAAAGTCTAGTCTGTGATCTCATGAAAACACCTGGATGTCCACAGAGGGTGGCGGTGGATGATCCCAGGATCATTTCCATGGTGTAGAACATGAAGTAGAAACACTTCCATCCTTGGCGTCTTATTTTCAAACGATGATCAGTGACCATGGAGCTGGACAGGGTTTGGTTTTTAAGCTGCTGATGCATGAGCTTCTCATCCTTTAGTTTTAATCTAAACTCACCAAGGTAAAACTGTCTGAACTTCAAACATTTCATTTCTATTCTGAAAGCACTCAGGACAAAAATTGACCCATTTTTCTTAGTCTGAACATTTTGGGCTCGTGAAACATACGCGTTTCCTGAACGCATCTCCACGTACAGAGGACAGCTCGCGGTGTCAGTCGTTACCCCGGCCATGACTCAGTGCCAGACTATAATTAACAAGCTAAGACGTTCTGCAGTGATGGGATTAGCTGCTTATGTAACAGGCTCACCGAGCTGCACGCACCTGTTTCAGTGTCTGAAGTACGACTCAATCAAACCAGGCTGTTTAAAAAACTTAGGAAAACAAAAAACAAACCAGTGAAGGAGCAACGGAAAAACGGAAATACTCTAACAGATATTTATTATGATTTATTTACCAAGGTTTCAGAGAATAACAAAGACCTGTCCTTATAATAAAATAATAACAAGTTTTAGGCTCTAAAAAAGCTCTAAGTGAGATAGAATATGTAATATGAAATCAGTAAACACATCAGACATACGAGTTTTCTCCATTTTTTTAAAATATTTAAAAATCAAGTAAACTCTGACACATTAAACATAAACTGATACACAGATTTTAAAGTTCAGTTTATAAAAATAAACATAATTACGTAATCGCTTTTATTTAAAACAATAAATGTGTTTATGTACTTACCTCAATAATAAATACCAAACATATGGAATATATATATATTTAATCAAACAGAAAGATAACATAAGATAAAACTTTATTAATCCCTCGGGTGGGTTCCTCTGGGAAATTCAGTTTCCAAAAGCACAGCACCGACAGAAGTTACAGTTACAGAATATTATATATATATATATATATATATATATATATATATATATATATATATATATATATATATATATATATATATATATATATATATATATACTCAACAAAAATATAAACGCAACACCTTTGTTACTGCTCCCATTCCCCATGGGATGGACGTAGAGACCTAAAATTCATTCCAGATACACAATATAACCATCCCTCCCAAACAGTGGTCACAAATCAGTCCAAATGTGTGGTAGTGGGCACATCTGCTATATTGAGATAATCCATCCCACCTCACAGGTGTGCCACATCAGGATGCTGATCGGACATCATGAGTAGTGCACAGGTGTACCTCAGACTGCCCACAACAAAAGGCCACCCTGGAATGTGCAGTTTTGTCTCACAGCAAAATGCCACAGATGCCACAAGCAATGAGGGAGCGTGCAATTGGCATGCTGACAGCAGGAATGTCAACCAGATCTGTCGCCCGTGCATTGAATGTTCATTTCTCAACCATAAGCCGTCTCCACAGGCGTTTCAGAGAATATGGCAGCACATCCAACCGGCCTCACAACCGCAGACCTCGTGTAACCACACCAGCCCAGGACGTCCACATCCAGCAGGTTCACCTCCAAGATCGTCTGAGACCAGCCACCCAGACAGCTGCTGGAACAATTGGTTTGCACAACCAAACAATTTCTGCACAAACTGTCAGAAACCGTCTCAGGGACGCTCAACTGCATGCCCGTCGTCCTCATCGGGGTCTTGACCTGACTCCAGCTCGTCGCCGTAACAGACTTGTGTGGGCAAATGCTCACATTCGATGGCGTCTAGCACGTTGGAGAGGTGTGCGCTTCACGGATGAATCATGGTTCACATTGTTCAGGGCAGATGGCAGCTGAGAATGTCCCAGTTCTTGCATGGCCAGCATACTCACCCATTGACATGTCACCCATTGAGCATGTTCGGGATGTGCTTGACCGGCGTATACGACAGCGTGCACCAGTTCCCACGAATATCCAACAACCTCGCACAGCCATTGAAGTGGAGTGGACCAACATTCCACAGGCCACAATTGACAATCTGATAGACTCCATGCGACGATGTGTTGCACTGTATGAGGCAAATGGTGGTCACACCAGATACTGACCGGTTCTGGGTCCCCAGACCCCCAATAGCACAAAAAACTGCACATTCCAGGGTGGCCTTTTGTTGTGGGCAGTCTGAGGTACACCTGTGCACTACCCATGATGTCAGATCAGCATCCTGATGTGGCACACCTGTGAGGTGGGATGGATTATCTCAATAAAGCAGATGTGCCCACTACCACACATTTGGACTGATTTGTGACCACTGTTTGGGAGGGATGGTTATATTGTGTATCTGGAATGAATTTTAGGTCTCTACGTCCATCCCATGGGGAATGGGAGCAGTAACAAAGGTGTTGCATTTATATTTTTGTTGAGTGTATATATATATATATAAAAAAAAACACCCAGCACACCCCTGCGGGCGGTTTATCCTTCAAGCTCGGGTCCTCTACCAGAGGCCTGGGAGCTTGAGGGTCCTGCGCAGTATCTTAGCTGTTCCCAGGACTGCGCTCTTCTGGACAGAGATCTCCGATGTTATTCCCGGGATCTGCTGGAGCCACTCGCCTAGCTTGGGAGTCACCGCACCTAGTGCTCCGATTACCACGGGGACCACCATTACCTTCACCCTCCACATCCTCTCGAGCTCTTCTCTGAGCCCTTGATATTTCTCGAGCTTCTCGTGTTCCTTCTTCCTGATGTTGCTGTCATTCAGAACCGCTACATCGATCACTACGGCCGTCTTCTTCTGTTTGTCTACCACCACTATGTCCGGTTGGTTAGCCACCACCATTTTGTCCGTCTGTATCTGGAAGTCCCACAGGATCTTAGCTCGGTCATTCTCCACCACCCTTGGGGGCATCTCCCATTTTGACCTCGGGACTTCCAGGTTATACTCGGCACAGATGTTCCTGTACACTACGCCGGCCACTTGGTTATGGCGTTCCATGTATGCCTTGCCTGCTAGCATCTTGCACCCTGCTGTTATGTGCTGGATTGTCTCTGGGGCATCTTTACACAGCCTGCACCTGGGGTCTTGCCTGGTGTGATAGACCCCAGCCTCTATTGATCTTGTACTCAGAGCTTGTTCTTGTGCTGCCATGATTAGTGCCTCTGTGCTGTCTTTCAGTCCAGCTTTGTCCAGCCACTGGTAGGATTTCTGGATATCAGCCACCTCCTCTATCTGCCGGTGGTACATACCATGCAGGGGCCTGTCCTTCCATGATGGTTCCTCGTCTCCCTCCTCTTTCTTGGGTTTCTGCTGCCTGAGGTATTCACTGAGCACTCGGTCAGTTGGGGCCATCTTCCCAATGTATTCTTGGATGTTCGTTGTCTCATCCTGGACTGTGGTGCTGACACTCACCAGTCCCCGGCCCCCTTCCTTCCGCTTAGCGTACTGCCTCAGGGTGCTGGACTTGGGGTGAAACCCTCCATGCATGGTAAGGAGCTTTCTTGTCTTTATGTCAGTGGCTTCTATCTCCTCCTTTGGCCAGCCTATTACCCCAGCAGGGTACCTGATCACGGGCAGGGCGTACGTGTTGATGGCCCGGATCTTGTTCTTACCATTCAGCTGACTCCTCAGGACTTGCCTGACCCTCTGCAGGTACTTGGTGGTTGCAGCCTTTCTAGCGCCCTCTTCATGGTTCCCATTTGCCTGCGGGATCCCCAGGTACTTGTAACTGTCCTCTATGTCTGCAATGTTGCCTTCTGGTAGTTCAATCCCCTCAGTTCTGACTACCTATCCAGTCTTGTTAATGATCTCACTGAGGGGGTTCAGGCCTATGCAGAACAGCAGTGGGGACAGAGCATCTCCTTGGTAGATCCCGCACTTGATGGTGACTTGTGCTATGGGCTTGGAGTTGGCCTCTAGTGTTGTACGCCAGGATCCCATTGATCTTGTACAATTCTAGGCATTCCAGTATCCAGCTGTGGGGCATTGAGTCATAGGCCTTCTTGTAATCAATCCAGGCAGTGCACAGGTTGGTCAGTCTGGTCTTGCAGTCTCGGCTGACTGTTCTGTCTACCAGTAGCTGGTGTTTTGCGCCTCTGGTATTCTTGCCAATTCCTTTCTGTGTCCCACTCATGTATTGACCCATGTGCCTGTTCATCTTAGCCGATATGATGCCTGACAGGAGCTTCCATGTAGTACTGAGGCAGGTTATTGGTCGGTAGTTGGAGGGGACCGGTCCCTTCTTGGGGTCCTTGGGGATCAGGACCGTCCGACCTTCGGTTAGCCATTCCGGGTGTCTCTCGTTAACTAGCAGCTGGTTCATTTGTGCTGCCAGACGCTCGTGGAATGCAGTCAGCTTCTTTAGCCAGTAGGCGTGAACCATGTCGGGCCCTGGTGCTGTCCAACTCTTCATACTGGAGACCCTTCCTTGGATATCTGCCACTGTGATGGTTACTGGACCCTGTTCAGGGAGGTCGCCCTCAGATCCACTAGCCACTGAGCATTGCCGTTATGGGTTGCGTCCTTCTCCCATATGCTCTTCCAGTATTGCTCCGTCTCCAGCCTTGGTGGTGCTGTTCTCTTATTATTGTTCCCTTGCCACTGAGAGTACACCTTTGCTGGTTCTGTGGAGAACAGCTGGTTTATTCTCCTGCCTTCTATCTCTCTGGTGTACCTCCTCAAGCGGCTGGCCAAGGCTGTGAGTCTTTGCTTGGCAGTTTCCAAGGCCTCAGGTATGGACAGCTTGCTGTATTTCTTATGCACCTTCTTTGTCGCACCTTTCTGCAACTCCGTTAGTTGGCTAACCTCCCTCCGTGCTACTTTGATCTAGCCTCCTTCTCCATGGAGGGGCTATGTACCCAATCTCGGGTGGGGGTGATGATATCTCCCCCCTGACCTGGCGTCCTGACTCCTCCTTGCCGTAGCATTTGTGTTGTACCTCGTCAATCTCTAGCTGTGAGAGCAGTCGAAGAATCCATAGGTCCGTCATCCTATTCATGTAGCCCCTTCCGCCGGGGTTACTTGCGTAGTAGCATTCCAACAACGATGCCTTCTTGTTCCAGTAGCCCACTTTTCGTCAGGGTGCCCTGGTTCCTCAACACCTGACGCGGACCTTGTTGATCCGGGCGACGTCCGAGCCGGCATGCCTTCATATTTATCTGTCTCGCTCATGTCTGCGGTAGGCTCGCTTAGCAGACATGATACAGACATGAGAGATATATATATATATATATATATATATATATATATATATATATATATATATATATATATATATATATATATATATATATATGTGTATATATATATATATATATATATATATGTATGTATGTATGTATGTATATATATATATATATATATATATATATATATATATATATATATATATATATATATATATATATATATATATATACACATATATATATATATATATATATATATAT
The DNA here is from genome assembly GCF_041146795.1 of Maylandia zebra. Lineage (NCBI taxonomy): Eukaryota > Metazoa > Chordata > Actinopteri > Cichliformes > Cichlidae > Maylandia > Maylandia zebra. The sequence goes on along the minus strand of NC_135181.1, from coordinate 27,027,797 downwards.
ATGTATATATATATGTGTGTATATGTGTATATATGTATGTGTGTATATATATATATGTGTATATATATATATATATATATAAATAAATATAAATACAGAGACATATATAAATAAAATATACGAAGGGGATAAATAGGAATAAAAATAAAGATACAAGTGAATTGCACATTTCAAGTTTGGAGTCTATTGCACCATTGACTATTAACAAAAGTATTGCACAAAAGGTATTGCACAGTGAAGTGAAGAGGCACTACAGCTTAGTTGTTCCCCCCTCCTTTGTCCTCCTGTTTCCCCTCCCTCTCCCCTCCAGAGAGGAGTTAAACAGTCTGCATCTCTGATCAAGCCAGAAGTAATCAGATTACTGTGGTATAGCTCAGTGAGCGTTCAGTCTGCCTCCTGTTGGAGAAATGGAAACATTCCAGTTTATTTTAAAGGGTGTTTTATTTGACGCTGAGCTTTTTAAAAAGTGACCCCTGACCTTTCTGTCACTTCCTCTTATCCTCTTCTTCCCTGCTTGTCTCTTCCTTCCTTCCGTCCACTCTACTAACCTCTCCCTCCTACCCTGCAGGACTACCTGGCTCACATCATCGATCAGTCCGACCAGTCGGATCTGTCGATCCGTCCTGAGCTGGTCTGCGCTCTCTTTGGAAACATCGAGGACATCTACGAGTTCAACAGGTGAAGAAGATAAAGTTTAATGTGTCCGTTATCATAGCACGATATTTTGTCTAAAACGGTTAACGTTGATGTTACGTCTCCCCCATGTCAGCGCTCTCTGTTTCCTGTCGAGGGGTGAGTTTGCTTTGCAGACCGGCGCTGTTCTACTGCACAACATGGAGTGCTCTGTTTGCTGTGACTTTGAGTGCCTTCATGTTTAGGAACGATTCAGCAGGTTAAATATGAACAAACCGTTTCACCCATTTTCACTCCTGAACGGTGCAGCCACAGACGAACACCGTAACACAAACCAGATCGTATATATAAAAATAACCATGACCACCATGATGTCAGCCTTTGGTTTAGTGTTAGTCGAGTCATTCGAGTAGAAGGTAACAGAGACTTTCACTGCATGTCATTCGTCTGCTCTCCTCCCTCCTTCTTGTCTGCCTTCATGGTTAAAGGTAAAAACTCCAAAACATCAGAAAAACATCATGAAATATTAAAATGAGCGTTAGGATTCAGACTCTGAAGTGAGAACCAAGGAAACTGCTGAAACGAGAGAAAAACTTCAGGTTTCCTTTGGTTTGCTCCTGGTGACATGCAAAGCGTTGTTGTTGCTGGGGTCGCCACGGTGACAGTGTTTCCTGTTCACAGCGAGCTGCTTCAGGATCTCGACCAGTGTGACAACGACCCCGTCGCCATCGCCAGGTGCTTCGTCATCAAGGTGAGACCAGATCTGATTGGATTTGGGTGAGGATGGTTCGTACAAGCAGCGGCTGATAAAACTCTTGGCTTGTTGTATTTCAGAGCGAGTACTTTGACATCTACACACAGTACTGCACCAACTACCCAAAGTAAGCCATACGTTAGGTTTCGAGCACATTTTAAAAACCTTGTCTCATTCACATTGACCTGTCCACACTTGTCTGTCTCCTCTCTCCTGTTGCAGTTCGGTGGCGGCGCTGACGGAGTGCATGAGGAACAAATCTCTTGCCAAATTTTTCCGGGACCGCCAGTCCTCGCTTAAACGTTCGCTGCCTCTGGGTTCATACCTGCTCAAACCTGTTCAGAGGATCCTTAAATACCACCTGCTGCTACAGGTACCACACCAGCACACCTGACAACCAGTTACACCTGCATCCAAACCTGTAGAAATAGACCAGAGGACTGAGATGAAGCAAATATGTCTAAGGCCACGTTTACATCACATTTCACACGAAGACACACACACATTCCCGGAGGATCAGTCAGAGTTAAAGTGTCTTCAGACATTTCCTGGTGTGAAAGCAGAAGTTATCTTCTTAGTTATATTTTTTTTTAGCCAACTAACTGAAAACTATATGAGCAACACATAAGTGAATTTTGAGTGGATATCCACGGTATTTGGAAAAAACTTCCAGATGTGGATGATTCGTTTGGGTTGAGAGTGTTGAAATCTCCCAATTCTTTGAATCTTTGGGCTGAAGGAAGGACAATACTCGGTGTATTTATGCTCAATCAACAATCATTTATTTCCATACAATTCAACACTTAAGAGCATAAGGACCATCATGATGGGGAGACATGCCTGAAGAGGGTCACAGCAAGTCTCAAAATGGTGACGGGTTGCTCAGCTTTTTATAGTCTCTAGTGGCCCCCATCTAGTCGTAAAAGCCAAAACATCACATTCTTTCTCCGTTACAGCGCCTAAGTTATGACCTCGGCAGTTGTTTCTCTGCTTTCTAAGGTGGGGGTATGGAATGTGGTCTGTCTATCTCCCCTGTCTTAGACACAGAGTCTCCTTCTCTTCATGATTCAACAATAGAACATGTCAAGAAAACAGTGTAACACATTCCCAGCAGATCAAGGATACAGAGTGATGCACATTTATCTAATGAACTAATATGTGAATATGTTCTGTTAACTCAAAAGTATAATGAGAACTAAACTACATACAGCTCACACACTCTATATTAAAGGGTATAATATGATCTACAGCAGTATTCTAATTCAACTACTTTGATTACATATATAAGGTAACATATAATAACAGAATAATCTAATAAGAGGGAGTCTCTTTAATGAAGACTCCTTCAGTCTTCATTAAAAAGATGAGGATGTACACATCATGGACAGGGAGGAATGCTGGTTTGAGCGGGGAGTCAAGGAGGCCACATGAAAAGGGAAAGCCCATCTCTGAATTGAGGAGGGGGCCTAAAGGTACATCTGTCACCATCTTACAATGCTGTGATTGCAGCCATTCCCGAACTCTCTGTGAATGGTACTTGTGGCCATTGATCAATAGGTTTTGATCAGTGTTCATTGATTAATGGTTGTTGATCCATGGTCATGACAATTTTCATATTAATGATCAACGAACTGACCTCACAGCCCATTGTTCATTCAGTGAACATTTCAGTTATTGTGCAAATGTACTGTTTATAAAATTGGGGAAACCTGCAGTCAGCTGAGACTGAAGAAGTCACTTGGATAAGTGATGATTTCTCCCACTGAAAACGTCCAGATGAACAGAATCAACCTTTTGGGAGTCTTCTTTTATTTTTTAGACTATATATACTTTCAAGCATGTATTGGGGAATATTTGTCAGACTTTTTGGTTATTTGGTTTGAAGCTACAGCGTGATCGTGTCTCTTTCATTTTACATAAATAAATTGGTATCATCTGCATAAAATTGTATGTTTTAACCTTTTCATGTATAGTGGTGACTACAGTGGACAGCTATCCAAAGGCTGTTTTCAGGTATTTGTGTCAGTGTTGATGGTATACTTGCACATAAACCACTACATTAGACACTGATGTGTCACTCCATACACAGTTGTCCACCTAAGTGTTTAAAAAATAATGAAGTTCAAAATTATTTTTTTTCATGCCTAAAAATGAATAAAAATACTTAAGAAAAATATCCAGATTGAGGTTGTCATAATTCATGCATGAACGGGTTAAACTGAACATGACTTTATGCTGATTTGTTGGTGTTTGTAATGGTTTTCTTTAGGAGATAGAGAAGCATTTTGACCCAGAGGATGACGGTTATGAGGTGGTAGAGGAGGCTCTCTACACTATGACGGGAGTGGCATGGTACATTAATGACATGAAGAGAAAACACGAACATGCTGTCCGACTCCAGGTAACTAATGGCAAAACAAAGTTTTTTCTATACACACTGTAATTATGACTATAAAGTGAAAAGAAAATATTGGGGTAGGGATAGCTCAGTAGGTAGAGCAGCGGCCCCACGATCGGAAGGTTGAGGGTTTGAATCCACTGAACGGCTACCCTGAGGTACCCCTGAGCAAAGTACCGTCCCTACACACTGTTCCCGGGCACCCAATGGTGAATGGGTTAAATGCAAAGAGGAATTTCCCCACTGGGATCAATAAAGTATACATTATTATTATTATTATTATTATTATTATTATTATTATTATTATTATAGAAAATAACTTTAAATGAATACATTCCTGTTTTTAGGCTGTGCAGATGAAGTTCTTATCAGAAGGTAAATGTAAGAGAGGCGTGTCCCAGATAAGAACTATTTATTAGCTCTGACATCTTGTGACAGTTTAGAGAGAGTTTGCTCCCAGTGGTGACATTTTCAAACAGGAAGCCCTGCACTGAATTGCTCTGATAAAGGAAATTAAATCTGGAAAGGTTGAACTTTCTTTTTCTACAAAGTTGTTTCAGGGCTTCCTTCCTTAAAAACAAACCAAAACAACCAAAGGCTGGAGTGTCTGAGTGTTTCTGTGTTTGGTTCTTCAGGAGGTTCAGTCACTGCTGCTAAACTGGAAAGGTCCTGATCTCACCACATACGGAGAATTAGTTCTGGAGGGAAACTTCAAGGTCCATCGAGCCAGAAATGAAAGAACGCTCTTTCTCTTTGACCGGGTGCTGCTCATCACCAAACGTCGCGGCGAGCACTATGTCTACAAGACGCACATCTCTGTGAGTGGCAGCAGACAAACATCTAAGAGCTGCAGGTTTTCAGGTCTTTGTTTTAAGTGCAGGTTTGATTCTTAGTTCTGTCTCTTGGTTTCAGTGCTCCACACTGACGCTCAACGAAAACGCCAAAGACTCCCTGAGTTTCAGCGTCATGCATTACAAAAACCCCAAACAGCCTCACACCGTCCAGGTGAGTCGACCTCCACCCGCCAGCCAACATATTTAAGCCTGAGAGGATCGGAGTTCACTCCGTGTTTTTGTCTTTTAATGTTTCAGGCTAAGACGGTGGAGGAGAAGAAGCTCTGGGCTCATCACATCAAACGCATCATTGTGGAAAACCACCAAGCCATCATCCCACAGAAGGTCAGAAGCATCAGTATACTCACCCATTTCGCTCCAGGTGACCAGTGCAGACACCAGTAATGGTTAGTTGTGTCTTTCAGGCAAAAGAAGCTATCCTGGAGATGGACTCCATCTGTGAGTAAACATCTCTTCTGCTGTAGAAGATTAATAAAAGCAAAGATTAATAAGGATGTGATGAAATGCTCCTCTGTGTTGTTGTTGCTTCCCTGTAGATCCTTCCAAGTACCGTTACAGTCCTGAGCGCCTGAAGAAAGCCACATCCTGCCACTCTGACGAGTTCCCACGAGATGCTCGTCAGGGCCGCCGACAGTCAGGTAATCAGATTACCTGGATTACTGATCAAGGTATCTTGTTGTTATTGATGTGTAACGACCAGTTTTGTTTCTTCTCCAGAGCCAATCAAACAAACCCTGAAAAGCAACAAAGGTAAAGTCATTTCATTGAAATCGATTTTGATAAATCTTTGATCAGTATGTCCACTTTTGTGACTTTTGTCCTCATAGTAGTTTCTCTTGGAACGTTTTTGTTTAGGTTGTATTCTGCCCAGGTTTTAGATTTCCTTCTCAGACATGCATTTGGACCTCTAGGTTATCTCTTATAATATTTTGCAGATGTTTATTTCGGGCAAAATTCAATAAAATGTCTGGACTCTAACAGATTGACCCGCTGTGGACCTAATAAGGGTTAGCATGGTAGAAAACACTGTGAGGATTCTGAGGCCTGTTGCTCTCTGGGCTGATTAAAGCTGCAGATGTTAACCGGTAAAGCTGTTGTGTCTAACAAATCTTTTTGCTCTTGTTCTTCTGCTGAATCCCCTGCTGGACTCTCAGCGCTGCTGGAGGTAAGACCCAAACTCATTGAACACACGCCTGCTTGCTGTTGCTCAGATTTAAAGACTGTTTCTTCTGTTTTCTTCTGTTTATGACTCTGTGAACTTTCTGATGTGTTCTTATGAGCGATGTTTCGGTGAGGGTTACTGAGGCTCAGTCCTGCTATCAGAGCCACACTTTAGTTTTAGGAAGCAGAAACATGATAGTGTGTGACGTCCTGCAGTGCTCAGATGACAGGCGCTCTCTGCGGGCCACCGTCAGCAGCAGCATGCTGGGGGAGTCTGTCACGGAGGAGGAGGCGGAGCTCGGCAGCAGGAAGGACTCGCTAGAGCGCCTGCTGTGCAGCGTGGAAGAGGCGGGTCAGTTGGATGATGCTCTGCTGGAGGACAAGCAGGTAGACGACTTTGCTAGCTCCGTGCTCGCTGCCATCTCCTGCTGGCACGTCACTGTCCAGGCCTTCTTTTCCGCCGCGGGGACGGTGAGGCTTTCCGGTGCCAGCCCAGTCTTCATCACCCGCAGCCCCTGTAATGCGCTACAAGGATGCTGCTGTGGAGCTCAAAGTAACTGCTTCATGGGCATCTAACACTAGCCGAGCTGCATGCTTGGGTTCAACACACTTAACTACCGCAGGGTGACCACATGGGGCAGCGTTTAAAGGAACTGACAATATTTGGATGAAATTCATTGTTTTTTGTTTTCCTTCAGTCAGATTGTTTCAGATGGGTCACTTTCTTTGCAAAAGGTTTAGTTTAGATTAGTACAAAGACTGGAAGCAACAGCAAACTGCTAGGCTAGCTTTGTTAAAACCTCACATATATCAAATCAGAAAGATGTTGAGGTTTTATGAGCACTCATGACCTCAGTCATCATCTCTAAAGTCCTAACCTCTGTGAATCTTATCAATCTGTTTATCTATAAGCACATTTAAAAACAACACAGTTGACCAAAGTGCTGTACAAACTAAAAAGTGAAACAAAGACACAACGAGAACAAAACAAAAACTCAGTCACAGTTAAAAGTTAGGGAGTAAGGATGTGTTTTCAGACGGGATTTAAAAATGTCGAGTGTTGGAGAGATCCTAATTTGAAGAGGCAGACTGGTCCAAAGTTTAGGCACAGCAATCGCAAAGGCCCGGTCACCTCTGTGTCTTAGTCTGCTTCTAGGAACAATCAGAAGCAACTTATCACCTGACCTAAGCGTTCTACTAGTTCTAATCCATTATAAGAGACTTAAAAACAAGCAGTATGCTCTTGTTCTGATGGCTAGTTGGTTAGCTAATTCACACACCAACTGTCACGGACCGCCGGGGCAGACCGTGTGGAGTGAGTGGAGGACCCAAGAGCAAACAGAGGTGAGGACACAAAACCGGACTTAACAGAAGGCGAGCCTTTATTGAGGGCCGAAGACTTAAGGAACAAGGCAGCAAAGCAACTGAGGGAAAACCTGAACATAGACTGGGAAAACTATGGCTAAACAAAGTACAAACTAGGACTAGTTAAGGCTGGGGAACTATGACAAGGGGTAGGGGAGATAACACAGATGACGCGACGCAGACTACATGAAACACAGAGACTAAATACACATGAGGGATGATCAGGGGAAGTGGCCACACATGGGATCACAGCTGACACACATGAACCTAATGACAGGACAGGAGGGTGCAACTGAATACACTGACAATGAATACAGACTTACAAAGTAAAACAGGAAACATGGAAATTAGACACGACAAGAACTAAACATAACCACGCAGACAGGACTCATGACCCAGGGAAACTTAGTACAGGGGAGATGACATAGCTGACAGCATGAACTTGACAGTACAAGACACACAGACATAAACACACGAAGGGCAAGGGAGACTTAATGCAAGGGTAATATATACAAATGGCTGGACTACCTTAGAGAACCTAAACAAACAATAAACATCAAAATAGGCTAAACATAACACACTGGGTCACACGACCCAGGACCATGACACCAACAGGTGTAACTTAGGAAGAAGTCTGTGAGAGTCTCTGTGAGGACGTGAGCAACCAGGTCCTGTTTTTAGGTTGGTTGCTGATATGAATGCAGCTCACAGTGTCTGTACAGCCCAAAGTCGCTGAGCCAGCTGCCCAAATATTATGTCCCATGTTTGCTTTTCAAAGGTGGAAATAAAGAACAGGTCCATGCCACATACCTCATGCAAAGTGCTTCAGCTGAAAAATACCCAGCTGCCCACCGTAATCTTTTCACTGAAGGCCATACTGTGGTCAGTGTCTGGAACATTATTTGGTTTGTTGATCATGACATCAGTTTGATGTCTGAATGACATCAGTACCAGGTCAGGACACCAGCGCTGTATTGTAGCAATCCCGGGCGTGCACATTATTCCACAGCAGCGGGAAAAACAACCTCCTTTAACCACAAAAGCATTTTCTGTTATGTTTTCCAACAACACGAGTGCTCTACATTTTCACACTGAGAAATAATCTCATTGACTTCTGTGCCTCCTGCAGTGTCTCCGTCAGTACCTCCTTCAGTGCCTCCTTCAGTTGGGGACATTGACTTTAGAAGTTGTTTATTGTAAACAGAAATGTGAAATGTGAGCAGATTAATGAGGCACACTGACAGTTTTTCTTGGATCAAATGTTTTTGCTAAGCGAAGGTTGTCTGTATGCACTGAAACACCCGACTCTGGAGAACAAACAAACAAAGACTTCCCAAAAACTGTTCCTGTCGTATTAAAGAATGAGAACAGCTCTTTGACTGATTTTGGCTTTTTATCTTTGCAAAGTTTAAAAGTTGTTGTTTTGTTGTTTTTTTTCCTCTGGGAGCTTCTTCGAACATTCGTCCTGCAGCTTTACATCCATCTTTGTCTTTAGTGCTGTGAGCATGAATACGATTGGTGATTCCGTGTTTCTAGGTGTGGTTGGATGAACTGGACATTTGCTGCTGCCTCTCAAAGTTTTGTTGCATTGATTTGCATTGATGGCTGCTCTGTATCATGTAATAAATAAAGGTTCAGTTCACACAATAATAACAAACACTCTTTAAAACCGAGTAAGAAGCTTTTCCATGAACGACACTAATGACTTCTTGGTTTGATTTTTTTTAAATCATATTATAAAAACTTTTCTTTTCCTCCAGCATTTCTTGACTTCCTGTTCTGTTTGTTTTTTGCTGAAGGAGACAGAGGGAGGCAGCGTCTCTTCAGACAACTCTAACAAAGAAAATGGACAACTCCCTGAAGAAGAAGAGCCAGGTGGCACCGAGCCGACACCTAAGCAGGTAAGTAACACTCAGTCGCTGACTTGCAGTTGTGAGGCCATCTCCAGATCGCCCAATCTCTGGGCTGTCAGTGCTTGTTGATTTTGAGGGGTGGGGGGTGTTTGCAGGTGGTCGTAATCTCTTGCATCATGGCTGTATTTCCCACCTCTAATTACTGCTTCTGTGTTTTTGTCCTGTCCAGCCAGCAGTAGAGAAGCTACCACAGGAGAAGATGTCTGAACCAATCTCAGAACCAGAACATTTCACTGATCCGACCCCTTCCAACATCTCCAATTCCTGTCGAAATTCAGACAACCTGAAACCTGAAGTAGATCCAGAACCCACAGAGGAGCCATCCTCAGCTACACCTGATTCAGATTTGAAGACCTTGAGCAGTGGGGAGTCCTCTGATGATGAGGACAACGAGAAGGAGACAGCAGAGAAGGAAGGCGAAGCCACCAGCATCCTCCCGTCCTCCGTCCTGGACAAAGCTAGCTCCATCGCCCAGCACTTCACCAACAGCATCAAGCGAGGCACCGTGGCCCAGGATGACGCCCGCTCGCTCGGTTGTCCTTCACCTCGGTTACCCAGCAGGAGTGGCAGCAGCCTCAGCCTGAGTGCCGAAGCAGACGACCGACCTCCGCGGCTCTGCAGCTTTGTTGCCGATCCTGCAGAGACCTTCGGTGGGTCCGATTTGACCATGTTGTCTCCTCGAGATGACAGTCTCTTTGACAGCGACCGAAGCATTAGACGAAGACGGGACTCCATGCTGTCCATGCAGGACCAGCTGCTCATTGGGAAAATCAAAAGTTACTATGAAAATGCTGAAAACCAAGATGCCACTTTCAGTCTTCGGCGCAGAGAGAGCCTCACATACATACCATCTGGGTTGGTCAGGAGCTCCGTCAGCCGGTTCAACAGCACCTCGACCTCCTCCACCTCCACTGTGGACCCTACTTATGCAGAGTCACACTCTGCTTTACCCCAAAACACCCAGGATCTTATGGGCTGTAGTGGCTCTTTGGACTCTTTGAAGTCTGAACAAAGAAGCACTGATCCAGAAGATTCAGAAGGCAGCCAGGGGTCCAGGTCTCAAAGTGTGCAGGATAATCTCTCTGATGATGAAGACTTCAAACCTTCATCTGAAATGATTAAGATCTGGCAGGCGATGGAGCGAGACATCAAAAGATCCCAGAGTGAAGATGGAGGGCAGGATCAAACCAAAGAAGCTGCAGTAACCTCCAGAACCTCCGGCCTTTCTTTCCCAACCAAAAACTCTTCCCAAGAAAGCAGAGCTTCTGATCTCAGAACAATCAAAGAAGAGTTGACAAGCCCTATGCCCCTCAAGCCCAAAGCCTCGGAGGTGAACCGGACAGGAAGCGTGAGGGACACGCTAAAGATGTTTGGGGAAGAGGCTGCTGTCCTCAGGGCTCCAGTGCCTCAGGTCAACCAGCTGAAGGTGGAGGCAGAAAAGGACCACCCCAGTAGCGCTTCAGACCAGGTGGTCGAAGTGGACAAGATGGCGAGCAAAGTCCTCCACCTGGCTCGTCAGTACAGTCAGCGAATCAAAACCTCCAGTCCGATGGTCCGACAGCGAAGTCAGGGTCTCCTATTTGGAAAGAAGAGCTTAGCCAGTGTGGTAGAGGAGAGGGAAGGTTCGGGTACGTCACTTTGCACACTGCTTAACATTTCAAACCAGCAATCCTCAAGGAAATCTATCTATTGATTGTCTATGTGACCATAGGACCACTAAATCTTCAATCAACGCAATTCAGAAACTGTATTTAATTCTCTTTTGACTTCTTGACATTCACCAGATCATCAGTGACCTTTTGAGGTACAGTTAGGGTTATCGATCGTCAACCTATCCATTTTATATGAAATTCTAATTTAGAAAATCAGATAGTACACCTGTAAGGTGATAACACAAAGGAGAGACTGGATTAAAAATGTATCTTTTTTTATATACCATGTACGGGAAAAGTGTGATGTTAACCCTGACCATACTCTGAGTCCTGCACGGGCTCGATGACCTGCTGGATGTTAAGAGATTAATTGTTGTAAATGTTTGTTCTGTGTGTTTGCAAAACTGGGTATATATTCAGTCCTGCTCAGCCTGAGCCTGCCCTGCCTTCAGCAAACTCTGCTTCTTTAAATAAACCATTTCCTGTTGAGCAACCGATCAGTCCAACCTGCCCACACATGCTTAGTCTGCACCCGCTGCATGAAAAGAAAAACAAAAAAACAATGGTACCACATGTAGTTATAACACTGTACTGCCACCTTCAGGTAAAGATGGTAAAATGCGCTGCTTAGGGGCAGATTATAATCTGAACAGCCTAAAGTGATGAGCCCATCTTTCCTGAAGCTGAAGTAAAATATCACAGCTGCATGTGGTACCATTGTTTGATTTATGTAGAAGCCAAACATATGTTTATGGATTATTACGGCTTTTGTTAATCATTTCTGTCAGTTATCGGAACACTGTAACGATCAAATTTAAGAGTGATTTAAATATGTTTCGTTTGTTTTGTTTTTTTCTGGCAGGTAAATCCAGCCTGACTCTGCCGCTGGTTTCTCATAAGCAGGCAACTTCTTTGCCGCTGAGTCCCGTAAACCACGTGAGGTCTTTAACCCTCGGCTTCACCTCCAGCTCAGCGGGAAACTCCAGGGGCGTCTCCTCGGGCCGGCCTCACTCTCGCAGCCCCCTCAGTCCACCTCCTCCCCTCGAAGGCTTCAACTGGCCCGATGTCCAGGAACTCCGTTCCAAGTACTCCGCCAACAGCTGCTCCCAGAAGAGCGCAGTCAGTCGAAGTCGATCCATCCCGGAGCAGTTCGACAGCAGTCTGAGGAGGCACTCCAGCTGCTCCTCAGGCTGCTTCCTCGCTGATGAAGCTCCCAGAAGGGTTTCTTCACAAAGGCCTCACAGAAACGCCAGCCAAGAGGAACGCAGCAGACGGCTCCTCAGAGCCAATTCCCTGGATCCTCGGCTGAGTGAATCTCAGATGAGTGAGTTGCAAAAGCTCCAGGACCAGGTGGCAAACGACGGTTACTACATTGCAGCTGAGGCCCCCCTAACAAACGACCCCGAACACAAGATCATTGTCATGGAGAAGTTTCCAGAGCCAGAAGAAACAGCCAGAGACAAAACAGATGAAAGTTACGTCCAGATCCGTTCACCCACCAGCAGAGAGAAGATCTCCATCATGGCTGTCATCGACCGGTGCCGGGCCTACCAAGAGTCTGACGAATACCAACAGAGGGAGGAACTGAAGGCCAAAACCGAGCAGAACAAGTCCACAGCATTGTCTGCTGATCAAGATGTTTCCCAGAAAACGAGATCAACCTCAGGACCGAAGGCGGAAGGTCAGCAGAGCATCGTGAAGAACCTGAGGGAAAGGTTTCAGAGCCTGAGCTGAAGAGAGAGTTGTCCGAGCTCTCCTCTACATGTTACGACTCTCAGTTTCTAACCAAAGATGTAACAATGACAAGCTGCTCAAGTTTTAATGATGACATAATTATTTAATTTATGTGAGCATGAAAGGAAAAACTGTTCTAGCATGTGGTAATGGCACAAATGTTCAGGGGGGTGAAATATTAAAACAAAGAAGTTATCATATGTGTATATAAAGTCTGCAGTTAGAATTCTTTCTGCTATCTGAGAAATGTAAATATCTTATTGGAAATCTTGATGGGAGCACCTTTCTGTGCAGGATGCCATGTTTTACACAGGGTTATTACATCATTTTCTGTCCAGGTGGAATCAGGACTACACTAAGGGATCACTTAAAGCTCCAAACTGCAGCCACTTAAACTTAAACTTTAAAGCTCCACTGTGAGAGGACTAACCACTAAACTCACATTCATTCCCGGTGTAAAAAGCGACCAGGTTGAGTGTGTGCTGTGTGCCAAGCATTTCACCTCTTCACCTGACCTCCCTGAAGCCCCAACTCCTGTGACTCAGAGGTCAGACTGATGCAGTCGTTTGGAATTACTGCAGCACTCGATCACTGATTTTAAATTTCAGAATATGGATTTTTGGATTTTAAAAATATGGAGGTCTACATTGTCAGCACCAGACTCACCTCTTTGTTTTCAGAGGTCTTGTTGCAGAAATTACAGCCTTCATATTTCACTTGTTTGATGGTGATTTTATCAGAGACCACCCATTCCTTGGTGATAATGAGTCTTTGAACAGTCACCTCTGAATCACCAGAGCTTGGTTGGGGTATTTGGACCACCCGGAGCAGCGGGGTGTTGGTAACGCCACCGTTCGGTGAGGTCAGATTGTTCTTTGTGTTAATGTCTGCTTGATATGAAGGCAGCTTTAATCCCTCCGTGACACACAACCACAAAGACCAAACCGTCCTTTAAAGGAGCGGTACTTTATATTGAACTCTCTGTGACTGGCTGCGTTTAGACTGTCTGTAGGGGGATGTGTTGGCTCCAAAAGAAGAGGAAAAGCCCCTCAGAGTTTGTGTGATCTGCACTTTGTGAGTTGGTAACTAGTAGAGTGAGGAGCTGACCAAGCTGGTCGTGACTGAGGGCTGGGGTGAGAAGCCTCGTCACGATCAGGACTTCCTCTCCCGGATCCGCCTGCTATAGATTCAGACTGTTGAGACTAGAAGACGGTTCAGTGAAGCCAACATGAACGCACCTGATACCTGCACACAGTGTCAGTTATTGATCATCAGCTTCCAGTCACACTGATTGATTGTGGTCACCATGTTAAAGTCAGACTGTTCCTTCCAGTGACTAGAACTTTAAAGACATAACCACGAGTAATTGTTCACGACAGCCAGAGCAGTGCACAGAGCCCCAAACCTGCCTCATTAGAAAAAATAAATAAATAAACACAGGTGATGGATTTATTAACTGTCCAGTAATTACTAAACTGTAAATAAGTGAAGTACAAATGATTTTTTTTTTGTTTGGCCAAGTTCTCTTTTTCCTGTTAACAATCATAAATATTCAACTGTAAAAGTCATTAGTAGTTTATTCAATAATTGATATTTAAAGGAATTTCAGTTTTTGTGCCTTGTTGTATTTCATCATATTTTATGTAAGTCAATATTTTCCTAATAAGTCATGTGTTGGACTCTGCTGCTAGCACTTTGTTCAGAGGCACATGGCAGATTTCAACATGTGACTTCCCACCTGCATATCCTGCTCCTCAGTCCACTGTCAACAGTAATGTGACGATGTCATTTACTCCTTATTTATTTGATCAGATGTAAATAGAAACACATCACCTGTCTTTCTATAAATGTGTGCGTGTGTGTCTACAAATGTGTTTGTATGACGTCTGTTCTGCATTAAAACTAAATATAGAAGAAAAAGCGCGTACATTCTTTACATGTACACAGTATTATGTGTTGGTGTCATGCACACAGTTCTCTTCCTGCAGCATCCCTGTCGGTCACAACGACTCTGCTCATTGGTTGATGGATGCAGGCTCGATTTCATACTGAAGAAGCTCAGAGTCGTGCAGCCAGCTAACGTTAGCGCTCAGACTGCTCCTCTCACATTACTCACCCAGAATTATCATGCTGATAAACACTGTGCACGCCATAATTTGATGTTAAATTTGTGTTGTTTTTTTTAAGTATGATAGAATGACGTAAAGTAATTGATGACAACCATCATCAATTACTTTGCGTCATCCCTCCACGATGATGATGGTGGTTGTCATCAATACTGTAAAAGAAGCCTGTACAGACATTTATTACACACCCAGTGTGTAAGGTTTACACTAGGGCTGGGTATCGTCACTGATTTCTAGAATTGATTCGATTCCGATTCACAAGGTCCTGAATCGATTTGATTCGATTTGAATAGGGGAAATTTTGCCTCAGACAGAAATATTATAATTCTGTACTTATCAGTACATATCTATATTTTTATAGATAAAAAGAAAGCTGATACTTGTGAGACTTTATCAAAGGTGTAAGCATCACAGCAGATGCCTTTGTTGCAAAGTAACTGAGGATAAAACACAGGAAAAACATGAAGGCGGTTTTCCTGGTCTCGGTTTTTATATCAGATGACCTTAAAAATATTGTGCAGTCAAAAACGAAGACAAGCAGAGCAAAGTTGTTGTTTTTTTTTTGTTTTGTTTTTTTTGCCTGTCCCGTTTGGTTCTTTTGCCATCAGAATTATTGTCTAAAGGGGAAGAAAGATGCCCAACGGATTTACTATACCAAATGGACCATCCCAGCCTTGCCGTAATATCTATTTGATTCACCTTTTATTGTTTATTTTATTTTTCATTTTCACTTGTTAGATATGGGACAGACTTGAATGAGGAAAAGAAAAGGGAGAAAGAAAGAGGGAAAGAAAAACAGCAGAGAAGAGGGACGGGGATAAAGGGCAAAAAACAACAAAATAAGCAGACAAAAAAAATACATATATCAATCACCTGGATCACCTGTTGAGAAAGAAAAAAGTAAATACTAAATATTAAACATTCTGCAGCATGCAAGATCGACAGCGCACAGTGTGCTTTGAGGTAGGAGCCAAAAAGGGTGTAGTTTGTGTGTGTGAGCACCCGTGTGTACACCTGTGAGCATGAACGCGCTTGTTTTTAAAAGGTTCCTTCATGTAATGATCTGCTAGAGGGTGTGGGGGGGGGCACAGCCCCGTCCTCCAGGGCATGAAGCAGATATGGAGGAGATCAAAACTCCAGACATCCAGAGGCCCCCAGAACACAAGAGACCAAGGAAGACCAACAGAGGGGCAGCCGCGCCACTGTCCCAGAAAGAGCTGAGGAGAGTCCCAGATGAGGACTCACTCAGCAGCAGAAGCCAAGGGGGGTTGCAGTGACGTGCCCGTCAGCTCCACCGGCAGCCAGCGGTGCCAGAGTGACCAAGCCCCAGGCCGAGAGGCCGAGGGCACCCCACCCCCGAAGTGGCCCGAGTGAGCCCCAACAAGCAGCCACCAAGGAGTGAGCCGGTGTGTACCTGGACGCCCATCCCTGGACACAAAGAACCACCAACGCACCGATGTCTGAGGAAGTCCGCCACTGGCAGGGGAAGTGGTGGGGGGAGATAGGCCTCCAAACCTTGGAGGGCCCGAGATGTCCCCAGAGAGGTGGCGTCTGATACCCGACCTGACATATGGACAAAGACAAACAGGCACACACAGATACAAACATCCATTCCCACCCTCATGCTCTCATATGCAATTACTCAGCACTCACCCAACGTGGAGACAGACATAAAGAGACGCTGTACACACGATCACACTCCCCAAGCGTACTCTAAGCCCCGGGTCTAGGTACCCTTGCCCCTGGAGGGGGAAGCTACTCCCAGACCCAGGTGGTGTTACCCTTTTCCCTGGGGTGGGGAGAAACAGACCACTCCGACTCCGCAGCAGCAGGGAGGCCCCATATTCCAAACCCCAGGAGACCAGGAGATGTCCTTACTGAATCATCAGAGCTGAACAGGTGATGGAGAAATAGGTTTACCTTTTGGGTGACATGAATGAGCTGAAGGGAAGTTATGAACTGTTTTAGAGAGACAAATAACACCAGGATCTTCTTTTTACTTAGCTGACAGCTGGTAACTGCGTAGGGGCGGGTCTGGCACAGTCAACGGCGGTCCAGGCGTGGGATTTCTCTCGTGGAAATATGCACATTATTTTTTCCTTTCTATTGGTAGGTGGCACAGTGCACTTGTGGCGAGTAACAAGCTAGAGGACTGGTAATCTTGTTGGGTATCCAGTTACGGAAGCAACACATTAACAAGAGAATTCTGAGTAAAACCAAAGTTACTTTCCCTAGTAACTAGTTACTCTGAAAGTAACAAGTAACTTGAAGTAACTGAGTTACTAGTAATGTAACTAAGTTAATCATTTAAAGGAACTTACCCAACACTGCTAATAAATAAGCGAATAATGCAAAAAACAGATTTTTAGCGTTGGGTCCGCGTTTTGTTTATGTCTTTGTGCAGAATCCATGTACCTGCTCTCATTTACTGTTTTTGCTGTTTGGTGGTTGTAGAAATTTTGTGAGGTTTAACCTGAGATCCTGGCGTTTTAGGCAAAATACATTTATGTTTAAAAATCGATTCAGGATTTTAATGAATTGATATCACGTTATCCAAGCCAGAATTGATTTTAATTGATAAATCGATAATCAAAACCCACCCCTAGTTTACACCCCAGCTGCCCTAAAGTAACAGCATTAGTAACGTTCATGTTTTTGTACTGGTTAATCCAGCAGTTTGCACAAGCTCTGTAAATGCTTAAATACATTCAGTGTTATTCTCTTTTTTCTTGTTTTTGTTTTTTTTGGGGGTTTTTTCGCCTGTCCCGTTCAGCCCTGATAATCAGAGTTATTGTGACACACATCTGCACCTGGCGCTATCACCACGTTTGAATTCTCGTTTTATGCACATTACATTTGTGACTTTCAGTGTTTTCAGTTTTTGTCTTGCACATAAACCTTTAAACTAAATGAAATGTTTTATTTTCAGCCTACTGGTGAAGGTTCTGGGCTGCCTTTCCTCATAACAGCCATTCCTCAAGAGTCTCCCCATTTAAAGCAATGCACTAACAGGGACTGTAACATCTAGTCCTTTTTACTGAATATACAATAGTATAAGTCGCCCTGCCTCCAGCTAGCCAGTTAGATGGCACAGATTTGGTGCTTCTAGTGGAGTTTAGCCCATTTATTCCCTTTGTACAGGCTAATATGCTCAGCATTGAAAAGACATCAGTAAGAAAGTAGATTTGTCCTCCACAGAGCGTCTCGGCCTAACACAGGCATCTGTTAGCCTCATCGTGCAGTAAGTCTGTGGGTAGATTGACCTTGTGGCGGGAAACTTTGCTAGAATCAGTGCTGGATCAGAAATTCATCCCAGAAACAAACTCACTGAGGGCTGGTTCTGCTGGTTCTGGACCAGCTATAGCTGGTATTTGAACGATCAATTGTTTCACAGGATGACAAGCAAATAATATCAAAACATGAAAACTAGAGCTATAGATTGATTAATTTTAAATGATTTAGTAATAAAAAAAAGCACAGTGACAGTACTCCTCACTAACTGTCCAAACTCACCAACGTTGACAGATAATATCAGAGGAATCATGTGGAAGCCTGACTTACACAGCTCAACTATAATGCAATATACAAAAGTACAGGGTGGGCCATTTATATGGATACACCGTAATAACATGGGAATGGTTGGTGATATTAAAGTCCTGTTTGTGGCACATTAGTATATGTGAGGGGGCAAACTCCTCAAGATGGGTGGTGACCATGGTGGCCATTTAGAAGTCGGCCATCTTGGATACAACTTTTGTTTTTTCAATAGGAAGAGGGCCATGTGACACATCGAACGTATTGGTAATGCCACAAGAAAAACAATGGTGTGCTTGGTTTCGATGTAACTTTATTCTTTCATGAGTTATTTACAAGTTTCTCTTTGTTCACAGCCATTGACATGTCGAAGAGGTTAACACGTGAGGAGCAGATCGAAATTGTGTTGATATCTGGTGAACGCGGTAACCGGGTCATTGCAGCAGATTTCAATGTAAGACACCCTACGAGACCACCCATCTCCCATGCTACAGTCAGCAAACTGCTTGCTAAGTTTCGTGAAACTGGTTCAGTGTTGGATTTGCCAAAATGTGGACGCAAGAAAACTGTCACTAATGAAGAAACATCAGTGGTTGACCTAGCTTCATTCAGCAAGAGCCCACAGCGTAGCACTTGCCGCATGTCACTGGAGAGTAGCATTAGTCGAACATCCCTTCGGCGGATATTACTGTATACTAATGTGCCACAAACAGGACTTTAATATCACCAACAATTCCCATGTTATTACGGTGTATCCATATAAATGGCCCACCCTGTACATCTCAACTCTGTGGGGCCTTAAAAGAAAATCAGATGAATGTGTGTTTTCTGCACTGTCACCAGTATTATACCACCAGTATTATAAAGATTCAGGATTCGAGGTCTTTATTGTCAGTACAACAACATACACAGTATACAGCGTACTGAAATGCAGTTTCTTCGGCATAAAAGAGGGAGCAGAGGGGCAACAATCACTCTTCGACTTTATTAACATCATGCTACCTAAGTGGCTGGGATTCCAGCACAACCCATGCAGACTCAGGATCCTGTACGGTGGAAAGATCCACCTCTTCTCAACACCTCAAGAAGCTGAAAAATTCTACAAGAATCTGCCGAAGGAAACAGCAGAGGATGCTCATCACCAGTGAGTCTGTTAAATAATAGGTTAACCATTAACACACTCCATAAGACTGCCTCTGCTTCAACATAACCGACCAGTAATTGAGTCACTGATAAGAGACAGATACAATTTTGAGCTCGAATTTATGTGGAACTTATGTTAACATAAATATTCATTCTAAGTTTAATCGCAATTGTTTTTGGGTTATATATTAACAGCTCTAAGTCTTTTTTGTTTTGTTTTGTTTTGTCCTACCAAGGGTAAACTTTACTTTATTATGGGGAAAAATCACTATCATTATATGGTTAGTGTACACTGTCTGATTTATGGGGTTTTGGAGAGGTCGCGTTGACTAGTTACTCCTCAGTGATGTGGATTAACGCCCTCCAAATAATTTGTTCAAGGGAAGGGGGAACTGGTGCTTCTAATGATTGAACATTTGCATTTCCTTCCAACAAGGAAATGCAAATGTTCAATCAGAAATTGTTTACAAGTTCTTTATCTGGTATGTGTGAGTGTGTGAATGTATGTGCAAACCTGCTTCTTCAATTTTTCCTTTACTTTGTTTATTTAAGTAAACAGTCTGACAATATTTTATGGAGAGGACAACTAAAGAAAACATTTGAACGTTAACATTACGACCTGGAACGTTAGGGGGATACGGAAGGTAGTTAAACTGAAACAAGTATTAAACCAACTAAAACATTTTAACTCTAGAATTATTTTCGTACAAGAATCTCATCTTACTGCATCAGAGATACATTTATTAACCAAAGGATTGCAGGGTCAGGTATATTACTCTTCTTTTACTAGACATGCCAGAGGAGTCATTACTCTTATACATAAGCCAATCCCATTTCATCTACGAGGGTGATTACAGATCCAAATGGGAGATATGTAATTGTGCAGGGCCGTATCTCCATGTTAGAAATAAACCTGATAAATATCTATGGCCCCAACGAGGATAACCCATCCTTCTATGAAAATCTTTTTCTCACAATATCAACCTTGGAGGGCCTTTATATCGTAGGAGGGGACTTCAGTTGCACCCTGGACCCTATCCTGGATAGGTCGTCTCAAACTGACACTACTCATAACCAGACTAGAAAAATACTTTTGAACTATATGAAAGATTTGAGAATAAATGAGGTCTGGAGGACAAGGAATCCAAATAACAGAGAATTTTCATGTTATTCTAGTTCGTATCGAAGTCATTCGCGGATAGACTGCTTTCTTATCTCTACAGAGTTACTACTATGTGTTGAGAACTGTTGGTATAACAGCATTGTGATTAGTGATCACGCAGCAGTATGTCTATCAATTAGATTGCACCTTGATCAACTTCACCCAAAGGATGCAAACATTTTTGTTAAAGGACCCATCATTTGTCAAATTTATAGAAACTTGCATTGATCAATATTTTCAAATAAATAAAGATGAAACCACAGCTAGTATTAGGTGGGAAGCATTTAAAGCTTACATAAGAGGGGAAATTATAAGCTACAGTAGCAACAAGATTAAGCAATATTGTTGGGTCTGTGTTTCCACAAGCCCCGCTGGTTTTAGAGACTTATTCATCATGAAAGAAAACAAGACAATCAGCGATCGATCAATTACTCGCAAGGGAGGCCTTGTTTGTGTCCACCACAAAAATGACTCCAAATCCAGCCTCCGATTGCTGCCTTTTATTGAGAAACAGTTCACACAAAACACATCACAGCAATGCAATGCCCACATGGTTCTAAGACAAGGCATTGTATGTATATGTGGTGTGTGTGTTATGTGAGAATGTGTGTGTGCGTGTGTGTGTGTAAGAATGTCTGTGTGTGACCTCCTGCTGACCAAAGGGTCATAAAAGCAGGAGCAACATCACAAGAAACAGATCTTCCAGATAGGATGTATCTGCAATAAAACACTACTGCCCCCCACCCAGAACCTCAAGAATCTGGGGAGGGGGACAGTGGAATTCCTTTTGTAGAGATGGCAAGCATAAAAATGACAACATTTAACAATTCACTCTAACAAATATAACCAAGAATTAAAATCAAGGCAAATTAAATCTAATGAAACAGAATTTTACCAGAGCAATGATCTGACTAAACTAAACAATCTGACTATTCTAAGAGCCAGGTATGATAAATTAACAACAGAGAAAGTGGCAAAAAGTTTAATGTGGACCAAACAATTATTTTATAACTAAGGAGAGAAGGCAGGAAAATTATTGGCCTGGAGGATAAAAAAGATGCAAGCAGAAAAAGCCATCACCCACATAAAGTCCAAATCGGGTATTATAACAACAGACCCTTTAGAAATAAACAAAAATTTCAGAGAGTTTTATCAATCTTTATACAAATCTGAATATACAGGAAACAGAGAAACACAAACATTTCTTGATCAGTTAAAATTTCAAAGAGGATTTCAGAAGAGGATAAAACAGCCCTTGATAGTCCTTTAGCAATAAAAGACCTGTCAGAAGCCATAGACGACCTGAATAGCGGTAAAATGCCTGGTCCTGGTGGACTTCCAATGGAATTCTATAAAACATTTAAAAATAAATTAATACAGCCACTTCTTAACATGTATGAGGAGTCATATAAGTCCGGAATACTCCCAGACTCACTGAGATTAGCTACAATAACCCTTTTATTGAAGCCAAATAAGCCTCTGACTGAATGCTCCTTTTATAGGGGAATTAGTCTTATGGGATGTGATACAAAGATTTTGTGTAAAGCATTCTCTAGGAGACTAGATAAATATGTGCCTAATTTGATAACAGACGATCAACAAGGTTTTGTTAAAACGAGACACATCCGTTGTATACACATCCAGCAGCACAAGTTTTAACTAATAATAACGTATCAAAACCCTTTAATTTACAGCAATCAACCAGGCAGGGCTGCCCCCTGTCACCAATTCTCTTTGTGTTAGCAATAGAACCTCTGGCCATAGCTGTGAAAGCAAATGCAGGAATATCAGGGATAAGAATTGGAGGAAGAGACCATCTAATTTCTTTATTTGCAGATGATATTATTATTATTTTTTGACTAATCTGAAAGATAGTATCCCTAATTTAGTAACATTAATAAAAATACTTGGAGAATTTTCAGGATACAAAATTAACAATTCTAAATCAGAATTAATGTTTCTTAATGAAGAAGAAAGAAGAAGCCCTGTGGTGGCCACCCCATTTAAAACAACTACAACTTTAAATATTTAGGCATTAGGATCACCCCAAGCCTCAAGGACATAACCTCAATAAATTACGATCCCCTTGTAGAAGAGGTCACGGAAATGCTAAACCGTTGGAAAAACCTGCCTGTATCTATCTAAAAATGACAATTTTACCCAAATTTTTATATTACTTCCAAACACTTCCGTTGCCTCTACCAACTTCATATTGTGAGAGTTTAAACAAACTATTTAACCAATTTATTTGGAAGGCAAGGCTCCGCTTACAACTACTTTACTTGCCTTATGAAAGAGGAGGTCTCCAAGTCCCCAACCTCAGATGGTATTATATGGCTGCCCAACTAACATCAGCCACCCATTACTTCTGCCCAACAACACCTACAGCCTGAGTTGACATTGAGCAAAAATCTGTTCCAGATCTTCCTTTACACACTTTTCTATATTCTTCAGACACTAAGACTGTCATGATCCTGGGTCATTTTGACCCAGCGTTTTGTGTTTCCTTGAAGTTCATTTTGTGCCTTGTGTTTATTCTGATTTTGTATTAGTTTAGGGTTGAACCTGAAGTTTAGTGTTTTATCAGCCCTACCTGTGTCTGTCCTCGGTGCTCTGTTCATGTCCCCGTGTTTGTGTTGTAAATCAGTCTGTGTGTTTCCTGTTTTACTTTGAAGGCCCGTGTTCTGGATTTCCTGTTCTATTCTGAAGGTCTGTGTCTGTTTTCATTGTGTTCAGCTTGTGTTCTCCAGTCATCGGCTGTGTCCCAATTAAGAGACTGCACGCTTGAAGTACGCGCACTATGCGTACTACGTACGGTGCGTACTATAAGTACGAGAAGTACGGAAGTGAGAGGCTTGTGAAATGGGACAGTACACGCTTCGTCGCGCTGTTCAGGTTGCCTAGCAACCATGATACTAATGCGAGACACGTTACATACAGCTTTGTTTGACAGAAATGAAGGAGAAAAATGTTTTGTTGGTCATTCATTTTTGTCATGACATCACTTTGATTAGTTGAGTATCTGAGGCTGAGACCACAGGACTGGAAAACATGATTGTTGGGCTTCATTTCTGTGCTGAACAGTTATTTAAGATTAGTTAGTGAATAACAATTAGTTAATGTTGTTCATGAGACTAAAGTCATCTCACTGTGGTAATGTAAATATAACATGGCCAATATTATAGCATTGTCAGATTATTATGAGATATATATATATATATATATATATATATATATATATATATATATATATATATATATATATACACACACACACATATATGTATACACACATATGCATATATCACTGACTTTCAGCTTGTTGTGTTTGTGGATATATGACTGACTTTAATTATTAAACATTCGCACATAAATAAGTGACGTCATATTCAGTACTTTTGACAGTTCACTCTTCGGCCGCTCCATCTTATTAGGGAAATTCCATATACATAAATGTAAATTTCAAAACTCAACCCCATCATTTAATTTGTTTTTGATTGAAATTGAATATTACTTAAACTCTCTTAAAGGTTTATCATTGATTGAAATTCATTCAGAAATGTTCAACGAATGAGCTGTCACAACTGTCAAGTACAAAGTTGTTATGAAGTCTGTCACATTCCCCCCCTTTTTTTTCTTTTTTATCCTTTATTTATTTATCCTTCTTATTTCATTGTACTGTATATTGTTACTCTTATTTGCCTTGTATGTCTACTGTACAAACTGAACTGGAATGACTGACTGTTCGCTTTATAATTTCAATAAAGTTTGGGGGAAAAAAAAAAACCTCTTCGGCCGCTCCCTTCTGCCGTATAGGGCTTTGGAGCGTGATGTCAGAGGAGGCGGGCCACGCCCCCCGCCGCCATGACAGTAGGCCAGACAAAGGATACAGCTTCAGCTATGGTTCGAGTAATAGGTAGTTTGCACAACAAGTTCAAAATGTTACACACTACAATGCCAATCCGATTACTCTTATCATGTGAGGCTGAAGACACCACACTTCTTGATAAGATCGTTAAGGTTTGCTGTGTTTTTGTTAATATGTGCCCCAGTGTTGTTGTCAAACCAGGGCCAAATGACACTTGCTCCTGTTGAGTATTCTTAAAGCTGTTTTTTTTTTTATGTACAGTACATTGCAAATAGTTGTACTTTGTGTGAAGTTGTTTTAATAAAACAAAATAGAATAGTATATTTGTTTGTTTTTCTTTATTATAGATCTATTCACATGTACACAGCAATCACATAAAAATGAAATGCAAACTATTTACATCGCACCACACAGCTGTCATCAATCTTTAAGCACAACATGAAACATTACAGGCTATTTAGAGCAGCATGTTGTTTCCAGAAGTATTTCCCAACAACTTCAGGAAGGCACACTTTACGAAAGAAGTCTTGTGCTTGCTTTAAGCGCGGTTGCCAGAAATCCACAGCAGGGATTAATAAAAGGCCTGTAATTAACAGAGGCTAATATAGATGGGTTGGCTGTACGTGCAAATTAAAAACTGTAACAAGGAAGTTGTTTAGAAAGTTATCAAGTTCAAAGCGACTTACCTTTGTCTTAACGACAACGTACTCGCAGCGTGGAGGCTTAAAGATGGACAAATCTTGCACCCAGCCGTTCGTGAATTGGATGTGGGCCTCCAGGGATTTATAATTCTTAAACTGGTTCACTGTGTATGCGCTGACTCCACAGACAAGGTATGCGAAGATATCGGGATAGGACAAAGGCGGTAGGTCGTCTGGGTTTCCACTCCACTTCCTTATTTCATATGGGTCCACATTACCAATGCACGCAATTTTTTCAAAGTACCGTCTCTTGGCGTCTGGGCACAATCAGTCGCGATACAGCCCTTTGTCTTTTGCGCTGATTTTGAGCATGGTTCTGGCAGTCCCGAATCCAACACTCCAACACTGTGCGCTTGTTTTGCTTTCTGGCCTACTGACATGGCGCCGCGATCCCACAATGCACTGCGGCGTGACGTCAACTCCAAAGCCCTATTTTGCAGCAAAATTATCCACACCCACCGCTGCGCTATGAATTGTGGGATATATGGGACCATGAAGCGTGCACCGGACCACGCTTGATATTTGGGGAAATTGACGGCGCATTTGGAGTATGCATCTGAAGTACACTTCGAATTGGGACAGCCGTCGTCGCGTGGCGGTGACGTAACCGCACTTAAAATGCGTACTTCAAGCGTGCAGAGCCTGAATTGGGACACAGCCATCGTGTGTATTAGGATCAGCTGTTCTCCCCTCCTGTGTGTGATTACCCGATTACCTTGTGTATGTATATTCAGTGGGTGTCGGTCTGTGCTCGTTGTTGGCTCGTCTGCGTTTCTTGGTGTCCTATTCGTTGGTCTGCGTCTCTCTGCCTTTCAACCCGTTTGCTGAGGATTTCAAGTTTGCTCTTTAGTTTTTCCCAGTTTAGGTTTCTGTTAGTATTTCTCATGCTTCGTTGTCTGTTTCTGCCACTGCCACTTGTAAATAAACGTCACACTCTTCATCAGTCAGCTGCCTGGATTTTGGGTCCTTTTCATTCCACAACACGACTGCTACCCCAGCCATGACAAAGACATTAAGAAAAAATACAAGGAACCCTTTCTTGAAAAATACAATTATAATTTGGCATGCAGCTCATAAATATGTGGGCGATCCTCCATCGCTTTCGCAATTTACCCCTATTTGGGGAAATGAAAAGTTCACGCCTGGTAAAAGTAATGAAGGATTTAAAATATGGAAAAATAAAGGCATTCAAAATTTTAAAGACCTATATGCAGACGGCATGCTGCTCACATTTGATCAGTTATGTAAAAAAATATTTAATACCCCCAAAGCACTTTTTTAAATATTTACAATTGAAAAACTATTTGTCATCGAAACTGCAAAGGATTGCTGAACTTCCACCATTAACAAAAATAGAGGAGGCATGCATTAAGAATAAAAAAAGAAAAGGTTTTCTCTCTATATATTATAATTTACTGATGCTTTCCTTCAAAGACTCAGCAGCAGATAAACCGGATGCTTGGAGAAGGGAGATCCAAGAGGACATAGATGTTAAAAGCACAAAACAAACAATAAACACACGCTTTAAACTACTGCAATATAAATGGCTCATGAGAACCTATATAACACCTGTCAAGCTTCATCATATGTCCAATGATATTCTGGACATCTGTACTAAATGTTTAGTTGAAAAAGGAACTCTTCTTCATTGTCTATGGGGGTGTCCTAAAATCCAGGAATTTTGGAAAGATGTTATAAAATATCTGTCCGAAGTGTTTAAGGTAAAAATCCCTTTAAAATGAAAACTCTGTGTACTTGGAATATATCCAAGGGAATTTAAGCAATCGGGAAAAAAAACGAAATTACTGGACTATGGACTACTTCAAGCCAGAAGAGCCATTGCGCTATGTTGGAAAAGTATGGATGCTCCCTGGAAGAAGGAAATTGCAGTCTCTCTAGGCCTGGAAAGACTAGCATATATTGCAAGGGCAAACAATGGGACTTTGTGAATATGTGGAAGCCATATATGGATATTTTAGGGAGTGGAGGTGAAGGACATTTATGAAAAAGAAGGAAAAGAAGAAGGGAAGGAAGGGAAAATCGTGTCTATCCTAACCCATTGTATTTTTGTATTACTGTGAGAACTAGGTGTATGAGATGTTTTTAAAAGTCTTTGTGCTTGTCAGTCCTTTAGTGGTTGTGAAATGAGGGCTCTGATTGCTTGGGGGGAAAACTCTTGCAGTGTCTCGCCATTACGGTTTTGATACTGCAGAACCATCTGTCAGATGGAAGGGGGGAGAACAGTGCATATGACGAGTGGAAAGTGTCCTTTACTATGCAGTTCACACGTCAGATGATGTGAGTTTGGAGATGGGTGGGAGAGGGCTTCCAATGTTCCTCTCTGCTATCCTCACTACTTCTTTTCAGTGAAGGTGCAGTTCCCGTGTAACCCAGTCATAGATTACACAAAATGTGTTCTTTATACCTAACTGTTAGGACCTTCAAGCCTGTAGTTATATTCATTATCAGTTAGAGCCCCTCCTCATTGTTTTTCTTCTTCTTTGGTGCAACCCTATAAATACAAGCTGTGTCCCAAAACGTAGGCCGCATCCTTTGGAGGACCCAGCCTTCGTGGTAACGTGGGCCGGGTCCTTCGAAGACCAAGAAGGCCGGAAGTGCAAGGCTGTGAAATGGGACAGTCTAGCCTTCAGATTTGCATCACCGCTGTGTCGGTGGAGTTTAATAAACTCAGCTGTCTGCCCCTTGCTATCTAAAATATAACAGGACACTGCCGTAAATTCTTGACCGTCTCACACTTCTGTTTAATCAGTTTTCTGTTTGACATTTATTCAGCTGTGTGAAAATCCCAGAGGAACCCACCCGATGGATTAATAAAGTTTTATTTAATCTAATAACTTTGATCTCAGCCAAACCGATTTGCTCTGGAACAAATAAAACACTGAAAAAAGCCAAACAATTACATTTTTAAGTTATCCGAGTGACTTATATATCATGTTTAACCTGAGTAGCAAAAGACAGCGGGGGTCTGAAAACAATGAAGCTGAGAGTCTGTTGCTCTCGCCGGCTTGAGTGACTATTGAACCCCCCGGCTAGCTATCTACCAGGTGGGTAACAGACATCTCCAAAAACGTCGGCGCACTTTTGCCTGGCAAAAAAGGTTAAAATGACCAAAGAAAAAGTGTAAAACAGCTAAACATGAGAGGTTTTTGGACAAAGTTTTTTTTTTTTTTTCCATTGTTTAAGCACTGCTTCCAGCCAAGAGTGATACCATATATGACCTATAGCTGCAGAAAAGGCTAACATTGTTATCTTTTTACAAAAAAACAGCTAAACATGAGAGGTTTTTGGACAAAGTTTGTGTTCTCCATTCTTTAAGGAATGGTTCGAGCACCGTTTAAGCACCGGCACCATTTCAAAAGTACCGGTTTGGCACCGGTATCGGATAAAACCTAAATGATACCCATCCCTAGACAACGCAGAAACACACCGGTTATACTCGCACCAGATAGTGATGTGGCAGCAGACAACGTTTTCAGTGGTTCCCTGGTAAAATGATGTGAGGATGGAAGGAGGGAGACTGGCCGTCTTCAGTTTCCTAAGAAAGTGAAGATGTTATTAGGCTTTCTTCATGATTGTGGTGGTGTTCAGGTTCCAGGAGAGGCCATCTGATATGTGCACACCCAGGAACTTCACACTGTTGACCATCTCAACAATCTCGGCCATCTCAACAGCAGATCCATTAATAAAAGCTATCGTCATTGTTTGCAGTATTCAGTTCATCAACAGTGAACCCCAACGCCGAAGCTGCTGCAGATTCAGACTCTCCCTCCTACTCAGAACACACAGAGTCAACTGACCTACTCTTAGCCAGAACAGCAGTCATGGCACTAACTCGTGTCTCGCCTCCAGCCTTTGATGCCTTTGATGCCATCTGCTCTGAGTCCGGACCATTGCCCTTTTGACTACTTTAAGGAGATTGTCATCAGCTCCACGCTTCAGCTAACTCCTTCAAAGCTGTGAGACCAGTTGTGAAACTTACTGCTGGTTGTTTAAACTTAGATCACATTCGTGTTGTACAGCTGTGAAATCATAAACCTTTCACTGAAAACATGCACATGTAATCTTTTAAAACAGCTGCGGCTCACACTTCTACTGAAGAGTCGTGTGCAGTATCCTGGAAAAATGCTGAGGCCACTTCAGATGAGTCTATCTGAGGACGCCATCACACCCTCATAACTGCAGAGTGTAAAATATCATCAAAACCTGCAGAAAAATATTTGCTCACAGCAGATGATGGAGTTCTATTGTTTGGCTACTAGATGGAGCCAATCAGCAGCTAAATGTCTAACCTCAGAGTCAGAATATCAGCCGTTCATCAGATTAGTTCAGATATAACGTCGACCATATAAACCAATCACAAAAGGAGAGTGAGACATTGATTTATTCTCTTTTTCACCTAGGACGCATTTTCTTATTCATGCATCTATTAAACTGCAGGACGTCTAACGGTGGAAAGGTCCGGAGCTGCATGCGGTTCTTTAGTCCAGCTCCGCGTGGTTTGGGAAAGTAAATTAGATTTAGCGGAAGTGTATTTTATTTATGTTAGTTCTTTTTTAACTTGTAGTTCTAAATTGGAAGATTATTGTGATATTGAAATATAAAAATAAAATTATATTCTATTATTTTTTTATCGCTCAAAATAAGCGTCACACTCGCGGAAGCCGGTGTACCAGCCGAAACGCTGTGCATTTATCGAGACTTTCAACCCCAGGTAGGCCAATTATGGATCTTCGGATCCACATTATGCCAGCAGCTATTCTCCACCGTGAACTATGTTAAAAACAAACACGGCTCATGCCTCACAGATGACAGCTTACAGTCCTGCGTAAAGATGAAAGTGACTTCGTACAGCCCCGATCTGCAGACGCTGTGCACAGAGGTTCAGGAGCAGAAGTCCCATTGTAAACATATCATGGCAGACCCGACGATGTTTGTATGAACACGCTTTTCAGCATCTCTTTATTGACCACTTTTCACACACGGTTGCTGTACGTATACAGCCGGCTGTAGCTTTGCAGCTCACAGCCCGACACACACCAACACAACAGCATAGATAGCACAGACGTAAAGGTGGCGAGGCATGATTGCGGGTCCCGCTCAGGTGCGTCCGCCTCCCCTGCAGTGGCGCTACAGACCACGCCCCGCCACACACATTAACCAGGTAAAATACATATTTAGGCAGAATTTTGCAAATATCTATTTTTCATCTTTTAGCAGCATAGTGCTTTTTTCCGGTTGTTTTTTAAAAGTTAGGTCAAGGCTCCAAAATCCAAAAGGCGAGTAGAGTGGCGGCTCACAACAGTTTTTGTTTGCTACATGGATCATTTTAGTTCAGCTGGGTGTCTTTCCTTTTGTTATATTTCTTTAAGAGTTTAAAACGTGTTAATTACATAAATAAAATGTAATTTTCTCTGTAGCACTTCATGGATTTCATAAGCAACACACCTTAGTTGTTGACACAAAGCATAAAGGTAAAAAACAATATATACAGTGTTATCTTCATTTTAGATGTCAAAAAGTATTTGCAGCTCCCAATGTTTTCTTTTGCGTGGAACCCGGGTCCAAATGGCTCTTTAGATGTAAAACGACTCTCTGCATCCAGTTTTTCTCCAATTCCAACTTTTTCATTATTGTTATCTGATTGCAGGGCATGTCCTGTAAGAGTCCATAATGAAGTCCAAATTACAAGAAATAAAATTAAAAGAATCGCTGGTGGAGGGGTTTGTGTGTCCCAGGGATCCCAGGGGCTATGTTGTCTGGGGGCTTTTGCCCCCTGGTAGGGTCTCCCATGGCAAATTGGTCCTGGGTGAGGGACCAGACAAAGAGCGATTCAGAAGACCCTTATGAAGAAAACATCAAGGGAACAGTTTACCCTGCCCGGGATAGGGTTACCAGGGCCCCGCCATGGAGCCAGGCCTGGGGAGGGTGCCCGAGGGCGAGCGTCTGGTAGCCGGGCCTTGGTCCATGGGGCCTGGCCGGGCACAGCCCGAAAAGGGGACATGGGCCATCCTCCCGCAGGCCCACCACCCGCAGGAGGCGCTATAGGGGTCGGGTGCATTGTGTGCCAGGCGGCGGCCAGGAACGGAGGCCCTGGCGGACTGATCCCCAGCTGCCAAGACTGGCAATTGGGACATGGAATGTCACCTCTCTGGTGGGGAAGGAGCCTGAGTTAGTGTGTGAGGTTGAGAGGTACCGGCTAGATATAGTCGGGCCCACCTCTACACATGGCTTGGGCTCTGGAACCAGTCTCCTGGAGAGGGGCTGGACTCTGTCTCAGTCTGGATTTTCCCCTGGTGAGAGGCAGCGGGCTGGGGTGGGTATTCTAATATAATCTTGGCTTGCTGCTGGTGTTTTTCCCGGTGGATGAGAGGGTTGGGGAACGAGTCCTGACTGTCATCTGCGCTTATATGCCAAGTGGCAGTTCAGAGTACCCAGCCTTCTTAGAGTCCCTGGGTGTGGTGCTGGAAGGTGCTCCACCTGGAGACTCTGTTGTCCTGCTGGGAGACTTCAATGCTCACGTGGGTAACGACAGCGAGACCTGAAAAGGCGTGATTGGGAGGAACAGCCTCCCCGATCTGAACCCGAGTGGTGTTTTGTTATTGGACTTCCATGCAAATCACAGTTTGGCAATAACGAAGACCTTGTTCGAACATAAGAGTGTCCATAAGTACACGTGGCACCAGGACGCTCTAGGTCGCAGGTCGATGATCGATTTTGTAATCGTATCACCAGACCTGCGACCATATGTTCTGGACACTCGGGTAAAGAGAGGGGATGAGCTGTCAACTGATCATCACCTGGTGGTGAGTTGGATCAGGTAAAAACGCGTTGTGAGGGTGTGCTGGGAACGTCTAGCAGAGGCCCCAGTCCGCGAGATCTTCAACGCACACCTCCGGCAGAGCTTCAAAAGCATTCCGAGGGAGACTGGGGACATTGAGTCCGAATGGACCATGTTCAGCGTCTCCATTGCCGAAGCTGCTGCACTGAGCTGTGGCCGCAAGGTGGTTGGTGCCTGCTGTGGTGGTAATTCGCAAACCAAATGGTGGACACCAAAGGTGAAGGGAGCCACCAGGCTGAAGAAGGAGTCCTATCGGGCTTGGTTAGCCTGTGGTACTCCGGAGGCAGCTGACAGGTATCAACAGGCCAAGCGGAATATGGCTCGGGCAGTGGCAAAAACCCGGTGTGGGAGGAGTTTGGAGAGGCCATGGAATAAGACTTTTGGACTGCCTCGAAGAGATTCTGGCAAACCATCAGGCGTCTCAGGAAGGGAAAGCGGTGCTCTACCTGGTCGGAACACTGGACCAGCTCTTTATCCTCTCAAGGATACTTGAGGGTGCATGGGTGTTTGCCCAACCAGTCTACATCTGTTTTGTGGACTTGGAGAAGGCATTCAACCGTGTCCCTCGGGGTGTCCTGTGGGAAGTGCTACGGGCCATTCGATCCCTATACAACTGTTGCAACAGCTTGGTTCGCATTGCCGGGAATAAATCGGACTCGTTCCCGGTGGGTGATGGGCTCCGCCAGGGCTGCCCTTTGTCACCAATTCTGTTCATAATTTTTATGGACAGGATTTCTAGGTGCAGCCAAGTGGCGGAGGGCTTTCACTTCGGTGGTCTCAGAATCTCATCTCTGCTTTTCGCGGATGATGTGGTTCTGTTGGCTTCATCGGGTGAAGGCCTCAAGCTCGCACTGGAACAGTTTGCAGCCGAGTGTGAAACAGCAGGAATGAGGATCAGCACCTCCAAATCTGAGGCCATGGTTCTCAGTCAGAAAAGGGTGGAGAGTGTGGGATTATAATATTATTTTATGCCATGTTATACCCCTAATTAAAGATTGTGAATTATTATGTAGATTTAGTTTGCATTATTCTCCTGAATTAGAAGAAGGTGATAACTATTGCATTTGTTAAACTGATTTGCATTACATTAGACTGCTGATTTATTGTGAATGAATGATATTGTTTTATGATGCATTATACTGCTGAGTTATAAGAAATACTGTTTGCAGAAAGTCATCGCCTTATTTGTCTGATTAGAAGAGAACAGAACATACTGGAGTTTTCTGCCCCATCTCAGCAGGAGCAGATAAACAGGGAGCCAAGGTCGTAGCTTAGGCGCCGTGTGAGAGAAAGAATGTGAATGTGTAGGCTTTTATGATTAGGTGGGGGCCACTAGAGGCTATAAGAGTTTGATCAATGCTTTTTTGAGATCTGATGCTGTCTGCGTACGGTGTCCATCTCCCACGCGTGTGATCATTAAAATCATCGTTTGACTCAACCCGGCCGGACCAGTGTTGTTATTGTGGTTTTTCCTCTTGTATCCATCCCCAATATTTGAATCCGTAGCAGTTTGGGGGCTCGTCCTGTGGTATTGGGGTGGAAGTTGGAGGTTTGGACGGTCCGAGGTTGTCGAACAGACAGGCACAAGCCAGTGGTCTGACGTGAGTGGGCATAAGCCGGGTTATACAAAGGTAAGGCACTACCTGTTGAATCTATTTCCAAAGTGTGCCAAATTGGACATGATAAAATTAAAGTCTACTCACTGAAATTACTGGTGAAGGCCCGTTTTGATTTTGATGAAAAATCTCATGAGAACTGAAGCTGAAGTAATGATAATGAAACTTTGAAAGTGACAGTACTGAGTATTTAAAGCAGTTGGACTGCTGAGAGATTTAAAGCAGTTGGACTGCTGATTGAAGTTAAAGCAGTTGGACTGCTGAGTGAATTTAGTTTGATAAGGAATTGGTCATTTTGTGGGTTAGAGTCCCCATTGGTTTTAAGGTTGGACGTGCGTCAGTCATACTCTTGTTTTGGGGTGTTGACTGTTGTTTCAAAGTATTATAAATTTTTCAAGAACGGCAGTTGGACTGTTAAGAAGCACATAGCCCGGAGGTTAAGCTCCCTCCTGGCCGTGGACGCGCGACCTTGACCTGTCGGCGAACAGGGTTAGTTCAGTTTGGCTTGACTGTGGGGTACAGGGCAGGGGCGGAGCGTGGGGGTGGCTTACGGGGCTTAAGCCCGGGTTGTTTTGTCAGAAGCCCGGGGTATTTTGGAGTGTAATTTTTTCATAGTTAGATGCCTGGCTGACAACTGTATAAAACAAAAAGTACACACAATATTCGAAGCACATAGTGCACACTGTGGGAATTTACGACTGTGCGTGAACCCCCCCCCCCCCCCTGATATTGGTATGATCCAAGCTCAGGCACTAAGCGACTGAGCGAGGGGGCGGGGCAGCTGCTGCTCGTGAGTGCGCTGTTGGAGAGACGGAGCCAGGCAGACAGAGGAGAGCTTAAGTTTGACCAGGTACCAAAGCAAATCATTCGTACCGTACAAATAATGTAAATATGACGGTGCATCACGAAAGATTGATATGAAACTGATCACTTGACCAATATTACGTTATTTGCTCTTCAAGTGAATCAACACACGGTGAAATGAAAAGCCGAACAAATGCTATTTTTTTAGAGAGTCTTAGCTTACGTGTGTTTATTTCATATTTTCAGTTCTTACCCTCCCCGACTAAATCGGTTTCAGTAATGCACTGAAATATAAAAATGGACATTCGAGGGTTCTTTCAAAGAAAAAACTCAGGTAAATGTTATTTTATATATTATGCTTTGTATGTTGTTCAGTATATTTCTATGCAAAACAAGAGGGATTTCAGTACACAGCAGGATATTCACATTTGTAACCAGATATTTACATACACTTTAGGGAGAAAACATAAAACATTTTTACTGTACAACATCAATTTAGAGTAAACTTTTGTTTTAGATAAATATTGAAATATATTCTGAATTAGTTAAATGTCAGAATAAAGAGAGAGAGATCTGTCTATTTATTATCACTTTCATCAAATTTAGGAGTACATATACACTAAGTTTATTGTTAAATAATAAGAAAACTCCAGACGATTCCATTCTGAGCTGAAGAAGCTTCTGATAGGTTAGTAGAGTCCATGTGAGTAAATTGGTGGCACAGCTGTGGATGCATATAAGGCAAAACACAGAGCCTGTTTCTGTGACATGGGAAAATCAAGAGATGTCAACAAAACACCAGGAAAAGAACTGTGGAGCTCCATAAGTGTGGCTCAATTTTGAATACAATTTGGGTGTCATTTGCAATTAAGAAATACAGATAGTTTCTCTCTTTACTCTTAAAGTTAACAAATATAAATTAAACATTTAGTCTAATTTGAGGTTTTACCTTAAATAAGTGTTTGTGTTTTTATCTGAAGAGCATGTAAATATCTGGTTTCAACTGTATATTTGATGATGTTGGTGTTTGGTTTGATTGTCAGCACAAAGAGGGAGAGAGAGGGTGAGAGAGGGAGATGGAGAGGAGAATGAGGACAGAAGAGAAATGGAACAAGAACCAGGTGAGACAGACATGTTAGTCAAATGGTTGTTTGCCAAAACATCAGAACACATATCTAGTACCTAGTGTATCTTTTTAGGTTTGTTATTTTTCAAATTCTATATTTATTAAGTTATGCAAACTTATTTGCACAACAAGGCTAATTAGTTATATAAACTTTTCTGAATCTAAATAGAGTACTTTGGTAGAATTAAAAATAATATGGCACAAACTTGTGACTCACAAAGACAAATACAGAGGGATCATTAATTAGTAATGATTCTCTTTCTGATCATTCAGAGAGGTCAGGGGAAATCAGGAAAGCAAGAGAAAACCAAAACACAACAGCATCACAGCAGGAAGCAGCAGGTGGATCGTTAAGGACAGCTGAAGGAGGTTTACTGGAAGGAGCAGCAGGAGATGATTTAGGAACTCTAGAAAGTGGTCCAAGACAAAATGTCCTCCCACAATATCCGCTGAGCCAGTTTGGAGGTCAGCAGAGGGCGTTTAATAAGAGTTGGTTTGAACAGTTTACATGGCTGGAGTATTCTGTTGTGAGGAACTTGGCTTTCTGTTTTTCATGTCGCATTTTTGGGAAGCAGAATACTTTAAAAAAAGATGGCCTCAGTCATTCAGGGTTCTGCAATTGGAAGAGGGCTTTAAATGCCTTTAGGGAGCACGAAAAGAGTTCTAGCCATTCGTCTTCTATGATCTGCTGGCACAGCTGTAAGACCACAAAAAACCAAGGTGACGTTGTTGAGCAACTTAGATCAGCAAGCGCAGCACAGATTTCAGAGAGACGACAGTATCTCCACAGGATCTTAGCTGTAACAAGTTTCCTTGGAAAACAAGGAATACCATTCCGTGGCCACGATGAGCAGGAATCCACCAGTCATAATCAAGGGAACTTCCTTGAGTGCATGAAGCTGCTGAAAACATTTGATCCATTTTTGAAAAATTACAGTCCTGTCTCACATACTACCTATGTGTCTCATTTTTCACAAAATGATATGATAACCAGTATTTCACATGAAATAACTGGAAATATAGTTAAAGAGATGAAGGAAGCTAAGATGTACTCTGTTATGGCTGATGAGGCTAGAGATGGGCACACGGAGCAGCTTGCAGTGTGTGTACGTTTTGTGTCATGTAAAGGCCATGTCAAAGAATGTTTTCTTGGTCTACGGAAACTAGAAAGGTTTGATGCACAGTGCATTACAGACACTATTGAGGAGCTGTTGCAGTATCACACGCTCAGTGACTTAATTTGTGTTGCTCAATCCTATGATGGGGCATCTGTCATGAGTGGTGCTGTGGGTGGTGTGCAGGCCCGTTTCAGACAGAGACACCCTGAAGCAGTATATGTGCACTGCTATGCACATGAGCTCAACCTTGTCCTTTGCCATACATGCAAGGCTATTCCAGCTGCTTCTGACTTCTTTGGAGTTTTGGAAAATGTCTACACATTTTTTAACACCTCCCTGGTAAACCACACAAAGTTTAAGGAACTGCAAAAGGACCTTGGACTGTTTGCATCTGAGCTTGTTCAGCTCTCTAACACAAGATGGGCCTGCCAAGTAAATTCCATCAAAGCCCTTCTCAACAACATTTCTGCAGTTTTAGCAACTCTCGAAGCCACAAACACTCCTATTGCTAAAGGGATCTTGTCCAAGCTGTCAAAACCCAAGACTGTGTACATGTTAATCATGTTCTCACAGCTGCTTGGCACCACTGAAGGCCTGCACCGCTACCTGCAGGGAGAAAGGCTAGACATGGGCAAAGCTGTGGAGTACAAGATGTCGGTAGTTGATACACTGAGTAAACTGCGCACAGAGGCTGCTGCTGAGGAAATATTTGAGAAGGCCATGGACATTTGTGGAAGCTACAACATCCAGATTCCTCAGGGGGCAAGACACAAACAGAAAAGACTTGAAGGATTTGTACTTGAGTCCAGCTGTGGTGCAACACCAAATCTCACAAGCTCAGCAGAGTTTAGGTACGAGATATTCTTTCCTTGTTTGGACCGAATGTTGCAGGAGCTAGCAGACAGATTTTCTGGGGCAGGACAGAAAATAATGGAGGGCATTCAGGCATGCAATCCATCCTCCCCAACATTCCTTTCCGAAGATGCCCTAAAACCCATTGCGGCACACTACCATGTGACAATAAAGCCTGAAGAACTTGTTGTGGCAAAAAACTTCATGAAAAGAAAAATGGAAAAAGAGGACATTTGCGACATCACAACTGCCTTCCACTTGCTTGACGAGGACATGTTCCCAACTCTGAAGGTCATCTTTAGAATTGCACTAACCATTCCTGTCAGTAGCTGCAGCTGTGAGCGCTCTTTTAGTGCCTTGCGTCGTCTCCACATGTGGCTAAGGAGAACCATGGGACAAGAGAGGCTGAATGATTTGGCCATATTATCTATTGAAAAGGAGTACTTGGATAATGTTGACCCTGAAAATGTCATTGATAGGTTTGCAAAACTCAAGCCTCGAAGATACAATCTCATGTTACCACAATAAAGAGGTGTTGTCAGTGTAGTGCAGATCTGTGATGATTTTCAGTGCTACCGTCATCTAGTTTTGATTTTGGTTCTTTGTTGGTTAAGTCCTGAAGTAGTCTTGATTTTGAACTGTTATTCTACTGTTTTCATTCTGGATCAGTTCTGCGTGTGGTTGAAATGGGGTTTAGTCCCCGTATCTTGAAACAGCCCTAATTTTGTTCTGCCTTGCTGTTTAAGTAAAAAACTGTTTTTAAGCTACATATGTGATATTTTTTTTTCTCATATTAAGTTTTTTTTTTTAAGCTTACAACACAGCCTAATAAATCTTCAACTTCACAGCAGGTTTTTTTTGTCATTTCCAACCCCCCCCCCCCCCCACGCATATTACCCTTTAGGGCTAAGCCCCGGGTGTTTACAATGTCTGGCTCCGCCTCTGGTACAGGGCATCCTGGAATAAGCTAGGAGTTAGAGTCTCCTTACCGTTTGGAACGGTATCTGCGCTTTTTTGGGCAGCAAAGGTTGGACCTTGGGTGTTGGACACTTTTAAATTGAGTTAGGGACTTTAGAGATGAGGCCAGAGACTGTTGGACAGATACTGGTTAATTGATCACAAAAAAGTTGGACTTTTTCGGTTGGACCGTTAACTTAAATTTGTCGAAATTGTGTAGGCGCTAAAGCTGTCAGGCCTGAGAGTAATTGTAAATATAAGACGTCTTTGTAACATAAAATAATAGAGCTGTGTGTGAGACGAGGCTGTGTGTGATGTCAGCGCGCTGCAACGCTGCGAGCTATTTTTAGACGGTGTGTGAACATGCAAATGAGGTGGCTGCTGTGAAGCGCACAGAGGACTTTTGCTTCTTGTTTAGCGTGTTATTGAGTTTTATAATTATGATTTGCAGACAATGATACATGCCTGTAATTAAAACGCTGATTTTGCTGATTATAATATTACAAATAAAGTTTTGAATGACTAGGGTGAATGTTTGATGTTTGGCTGGGTTTTGATATAGAAGAGACAAATCGTGCATGATTTAGACCGGCACTTCAGTCGGCAGGGTAAGATTGAGTGATAAATACAGCTGTGATTTGTTTCAGTTTTGTGGTGTGAAGCAGGATTTATAAGATTTTTAAGTGACTCTTGGTTCAGTTCAATAATATAGGCAGTTACATTTGATTTATGGTTACGATTATTACTGGTTTTATACATTCATATTAATGGAGGATTGTGACTGAGAGTGTGGAGAAAAGACTTGAAGACAGCTTTGCAGCTGCTGGTGGTGAGTAGCTGTGTGTGTGACAGGAACTCTGCATGCCCATAAAAGGCAACTGCCTGACTGTGTGAAGTATGCACCGAGAGAGAGAGAGTAAAATCTAGGCAGATGAAGCGAATGGATGTTTTTAGAGAAAAAATAGTAAGTGGATGTTTTCAGAAAAAGAAATACTAAGTGAATGTTTTAGTGTTTTAACACAGGTGGATTTCTCTCCACCTGGAAACCTGAGTACAGTGGCAAAAGCATAAACAGAATTGGGACGACAGACAGGCCAAGCTTTGGCTCAAAAGTTTACAGCTTGGCCTCACTTTGTCCCCACCCTGAAAAGAAACTTAAAGGACATCTTCTCCTCCAGTTATCGGTTACCATCACTAGAAATTTTCAGGCAAGTTTTTGGCTGAATTGTTATTAGCACCATGTGTCCCTGAAATCTCACAAGCAAGCTCTGACTCCTGGCTGAAGACATGGAATGCTGTTATTTAAGGTGGGAAATCAAAATTTGGGAAACAAAATAAAAACACACACACAACCAGAGAAATGTATGAAAAAGACACGTGTTAGAGGAATGCCTTGTTTGAGAAAAAAGCTAAAATATCCCACCCACAAACGCACACACACGCAATGAAGAAACAGCTTACAGTCATGAACACGTGAAGATTTTCCAGCAAGGTTAAAGCAGCGAAACTTAACATACACCTGTTGTTAAATGATAAAGTTTATCCACTACTAACAAATAAACTTTCTGGGTTGCAGGACAACGACTTGACTTCAAAAAGCAAGACACTGGTCTGACTAACCAGTGAAGACACGACAAATTTAGTGGTTAAAAGATTCAAATTGTGACATGTTTTCTGCTGATTGATTAATACAAATGATTACTAAATGAAGGAAAATTCCTTTTTTTTGGCTTTTAAACATGATCTTAAGAATTTTAACATGTACCTGTGTTGTCCTGTCAGCTTGGTGGGTTATGAGTTGATTATATGGTGAGAAAAAAACAAAAAAAGGGGGAGAGAAGGCTGACACAGGGCCTGGCTCGGTGTTTCTCCCCTCTCTGAATAACACAGCCAACACAACATCATTTTCCTGTTCGTCCGCTTTTGTTTTGTTTTGTTTTTGTTTTGTTTTTTCTCTTTATGCTTGATTACAGGCTGCTTTGTCGGCCCGGAAAGCCGAGGCTGACCTGGACTCCTGCTCTCCCCTCTACCATCTTTGCTCACTCCTCTACCATCTTTGATGTGACCCTGACCAAATGCGACAGCAGCTGGATCCACAACAACAACCTGAAAATGTCAACACTGCCGCAGGAAAACGATCTCATGCAGCGGAGACGGAGAGTGTTAAATCCAAGGCCCGTTTCACTACATGGGGGAGATTTCCAGACTGCTTCAGCTGACAGAGCTGTGACGAGACGCCCATTAAGCCCAGATGAAAAGTGAGGCCGAGCAAAAGAATGCTGACCTTAACAACTCTGCATTAAAACTGTGCAGGACAGTGACAGACCAACACGAATGATCGGGCAGCAAAAGGGGCGTGCCAGAGACAGGAGGAGTAACTGAGGTCAGGAGGCACCTCAGAATGGACAAAAGCACAAGAAGAAAATAAGCTGAAGGCACAGGTGTCGGGGCTCGGCCAGGAGCTGACCTCTGAGAAGAGCCGAACAGCAGAGCTGTAGAAGGCCGTGGAAGCAAAGCAAGGAAAACATCAATAAACTTCAATCTGACGTGTACGGAAAAGACTCTGAGGTTTCTGCCCTCAGTAAGAGCTCAAGGCATCAGAGCAGAAACTGAGCATGGCTCAGGAGGAGCTGGCTGCTTATCGAACCCATCAGTCAGGCTTGGAGTCCCAGACACAGGACTTGAAACCAGGCCGGAGTTTGCTGGAGCAGGAGGTCGCCAAACCTGACCAGAAGCTCCAACAGCAGGAGCAAACCCTGAAGGAGCTACAGAAGCAAAAGGGTTAAGGAGGAGCTGGACAAGGAGAAGATGCAGGACACTGGAGAAAAGCACTGCCTCAATTGGGGCTAGAACCAGTATGGACAGAACTTTGAGCAGCAGCACCAATGGATGCAAACAGACTGAAAAGGAGGAGGGCAGGACCCCAGGGCACGCTTCAGGCCGTGGTTTACCCAGAACACCAGAACAGGAAAGTGATGAACACAAACACACACAAACACACACATCTACTACCACTGACTCAGAATGAAGAGAAACACACATATGAACATATATGCACTCGCTGATTGAGTGAGAAATGACACTCAATCATTGAGGAGGAATGCTGATTTAATTCACTGAGAAGTGATCCACACACACACACACACATGCACACGCTTGTGCAATGAAGAGTGATGCACACACACACGCTGATGCAATGAAGAATGCTTTACTAACAAATGCTTACACTGATACGCAAAATGCTGCACACAAAGATCCAAATTCAGAATCTGTTACAACAACAAGAAGCCATTGATTGTTTATTGGTTAAATGGATTTCATGTCACCCAGAAGGCATTTGTGTAGATTTGGGGGACAGGGTCTAAGGCATTTTGGTTATGAAAACAATGTCTGTGTGTGGTGTCTGTTAAGGCCTCCACTGAATTGTTTACTGTGCTTCACATAGCCTGATAAGGAGCAGTGGCACAGAGTGAAAATGATGAATTAACGGTGTGAGCCTTATTTCAGAGCGCCACATTTTTGTGATTGAGATTTAATTGAAGGAGGAACACACTGAGAAAAAAAAAGAAAAAGAAAAAAAAGGGGCCAGCCCTTGGATTTACGTAAGCATCTCGCGTGTATTTACCACAATTGCCTCAGGCTTTAACACCTGCAAAGCCAGGCTTCTACCTTTCTACCTATAAAACCCGGAGAGCAGCCAAATGGCTGGTAGGCTTTTAGCTAGGCTTTAGCTTCAGCCAAGTGGAAGCTAAATTGGCTAGTCATTCATATGTATATTAGGTTGTTACCTGGGAATTCTGGAGGGAGGGGAGTGGGGGTGAGTTCCTGATTTAACAAATCAGCTCTTTAATCCAGACCTGAGAGATTGAACTTTAAAGCGCTATAAAATATTCTTACTGGAAACAGTCGCAAAGTATTTTTCTCCATGATTATAATGGGCTTGGGAGAGATTCACTTATCTGGGACATTGATCACATGAGAAGTCCTGAACCCAAAAGGATTGCAGCGAGTCAATCCAGTCCAAAAAACAAGGAACTGTTTTCCTTTAAAATGATGACGTCATCTTGCTGGTGATGGAGGCTCAAATAGGTTGCGCGTGAGACTCCATTATCAGCAATAACTGGTATGAATGTGTGTGAAAGTATGCATGTGACTGGACTGTGATGGACTGACAACTAAAAGTTTTAACTGACTTGATACTGAGACAATAACGGGGCATGTGCTGAGAGGTGGTGCTGCACAAGAACAAGAGCAAAATAAAGAAAAATTATTGTGTTTAGCTTTGAGTAATTCAAATTAAAATGTACCATTACACTCAGAGGATCAATATGAAATTCAATATATGCTAATTTTGTATGAAGTACATGACTGATAACTGTTCTGTCCTGAGCTTTTGTTTTTATAGCACCCACTTGACCACACCAACAGTTTCTCGCCACCAAAAGGGGGTACTTGCAAAGAATAGGGAGGAATATTATCAGAAGTGGGGAAGGTAAGCCCCAAAGGGGGTGATAACACCATAACTTTCACTTATGGTCAAATTCTCAAAATTTGACCCCAAACTTGAAAAATTCTTCAAACATTTAGAGACAGAGTGGATAAACATAATGTTGCAAACCACATAAGGATGGAGCATTGGAATCGATAAGATGGTGAAATAACACGCAGTAAAATGTTGATCATGTTGATTATGTTTATTCCAGTGTGCAGAGCAAGGTTATTATCGTTAACGAAAACTAATGAAATAACAAAAACTAGAAGTGAAAAAAACATTTTCGTTAACGGAAATAAAAATAAAAACAAAAAAGGGGGTTGGGAAGCGTATCTGTAACCGGAAGGTCGCCGGTTCGATCCCCGGGCTCTCTGTCCTGGTCGTTGTGTCCTTGGACTTTACCCTACCGCCTACTGGTGTTGGCCAGAGGGGCCGATGGCGCGATATGGCAGCCTCGCTTCTGCCAGTCTGCCCCAGGGCAGCTGTGGCTACAACCGTAGCTGCTTCCACCAGTGTGTGAATGTGAGAGTGAATGAATAGTGGCATTGTAAAGCGCTTTGGGTGCCTTGAAAAGCGCTATATAAATCCAATCCATTATTATTATTAAAACTGTAATGAGTGTTCACAAAACTAACTAAAATTAACTGAATTTATAGCAAAATGTGTTTAGTTTCATTGATGTGGGCGTGTCCTACAATAGTCAAGGGTGAAAATGAAGTTTAGTTTCCAGATTTTTTCTTGCTGTCTCATTATGCCAGCAGGTGGCAAGTACGTTAGTCGAGTCGTCTGTGTTGCTGC
Organism: Maylandia zebra; assembly: GCF_041146795.1. Classification (NCBI taxonomy): domain Eukaryota; kingdom Metazoa; phylum Chordata; class Actinopteri; order Cichliformes; family Cichlidae; genus Maylandia; species Maylandia zebra. The sequence continues at coordinate 26,984,177 of NC_135181.1, read as the reverse complement.
TCTGTCCACGCGCAGAATCATGTCAGGAAAAGTCGGGAGAAAGCGCCAGAGTCCAATTTGGGATTACTTTGAGTATGACTGTGCTTTGGATAAAGCAAGTGTCTTGTAGTGGAAAGAGACAAATTATGAGGGACATTTCTAAAGGAATAAATCCCACAAACCTTAGAGTGCACTTGAAAAGCTCACACAAGAAGGCTAACCTAGCTTACCTTGAGAAGGTACGGGAGCACACTCAAAACCCTCATCCCCAGAAAACAGAAGCTAACCCCATGCAAGGCAGCGTGATGCGTCCGAGACAACAGGACTGGGACATCTACATAACTGTGTGAGTCAATTGCCTTTAAAGAGTTTATCAATTCACTTGAACCAAAATTGCGAACACCCGGTGCTGCAAGAGTTAATAGTCTCAATACCCAAGGATAAGCAGAAGAGCATGACTGATATGATGAAACTGGGATTTTGTTACACTTAATTTTTGCAAACACAGCTAAAACTATAACTGAAACTAATCAAAACTAAACTGAAACTAAGGATTTTCAAAAAATAGAAACTAAACTAAACTAGCAAACAATTGGTAAAAACTAATTACAATTGACATAAAATTGAAAATCTGAGGTCGAAACTAAATAAAAATAAAAACTAATGAAAATTGCGAAACTATTAAAACCCTGGTCCAGACTAAGATGGCGTTGGACATCTTCAGGGCGGAAAAGGGTTGGTGTGACCAAGGTGTGGTTTGGCTTGTTGTATGTATATTTCGAGATGATCTGGCTCTGGATGGACCAGTTACCAGGGCATGGAAGGAGGACAGACTCATTAAATGAGGAGAAGGAAATTTCTGGGATTGGAAATCCTCTGGGTGAGTAGTTGACTAAAAGCATGCATAAAATAAAAGCTATTTTTTGTTATTGATTGGTAATAGATTGATAATTGGCCACATTTACAGCTGTATTGACTTGTTGTGGGCGCAGTCTACTTCATGTTTAAGCACTCTAATTAACAGATTGAAAATAGTGACATTAAAGGAAGAGTATGCAGCGCCACCCTGTCAGACGCCAGTGACGGTGGGGCTCAGTGATGAATCAGGTGAGCTGGATTCATGGCTGAATCAAGACAAAGTTTCCCCTGCTGTGGTCAGTAAGGGAAAAACGGGGGGAAATAAAATTTAAAAGAGGCATTTATAAACGTTTATGTGTCAAGTTTATAAACGGGATAAAAGGGGGTGTTTTACTGTTATTTCAGCATCAGCATTATTATTGCATCAGAATCATATGGATGACGCAGACTGGGACATGTTTCGGTGCAGCTCTGATGACATCAACATGTTTACGGAAGCGGTTGTGGGATTTATCGGGAAACTAGCGGACGACACAGCAGAAAGAACTATCATCCGAACGTTTGTGTGATTTGATAAGTATCTGAGGCTGAGACCACAGGACTGTAAAACATGATTGTTGGGCTTCATATCTGTACTGAACAGTCATTTTAAGATTAGTTAGTAAATAACAATTAGCTAATGTTGTTCATGAGACTAAAGTCATCTCACTTTGGTAATGTAAATATGGCCAATATTATAGTTATTATATTAATAATTACCGTATTTCCCGGACTACAGAGCGCACCTGAATATTAGCCGCACAAGCTAAAATCAGGGGAAAATCCTGTTTTGTACATACATTAGCCGCACCTGACTAAAAGCCGCAGGTGTTTCAATGTTGACTTATCATATGTAAGAGAATTGTCAAAAAAAGAACAAAGCGAATTGTCAGGAAAGAGATGGCTGTTTGGAGACATCACTTTTATTAATATTTTGAAAAACAAGTTATGGGTACATATTTGCACATGTACTGTGCTTCATAAATGAGTAACAAATGTAGTATATAACAATAACCTACAGCACACCAGAAAAATAGATTCAGACTACCTTTTAGGCTCAGGTGCAGTGACACGGCTTTAACAAGAAGAAAAGTCAGTCACTCACCACCATCTTTCTCTTCTTCCTGCGCACTAAAACCACCAAAGTCCTCTTCTCCAGTGTCGGAAACGAACAGGCTCAGGATGGCTTCGTCATCCACTCTCCGCTTCTCTCCTTCGTTGTCACTTTCAAAACCAAACAAATCCTCGTTGTCAGTGTCAGAGTTGAACACCCTCAGAAGGGCCGTGGCGGTGTCCTCCTCTCCATCATGCAGCAGTCCAGCCCTTCGAAATCCGTTGGTGATCGTGGATGTTTTCACACTTTTCCACGCTGTCAGAATCCAATGGTGGAGTTGGGCATAACTTGCTTTTCGCAAGTTTATCGCCGCTCATCATCCAGCTGAACGCGTAGCGCTACTTTGAAGTTTGTTTTTCACGCTACTTCGTACGGCACTACGTTGCCTGGCGGATGGACATGTGACCAACATACCACTCTTGAACCCCGATCCTTCCGCCAGGCAACGTAGTGCCGTACAACAGCGGAACAAACAAAACAAATCCGCTCATGGACAATCCATAGAAAAGCCGCACCTGACTAAAAGCCGCAGGGTTCAAAGCTTGTGCAAAAAGTAGCGGCTTATAGTCCGACAATTACGGTATTAGTTATTACAGCAGTGAGTTTGAACTCTGTGTCAAACACTGAGCTTCAGTAAAGATTCAAATTGCAGCTATTTATATGTCCTATCACCTTAAATCTTCACTCAAAGACAAGTATCTTTGACAGTGTATCTATAGATGTATTATATATAAGAGACAAATATTGTTCTTTTAATATGTTGGCATTACTAAATTTGGCTCAATGCTTACATATATGTGTAAAAAGAAAATGTATGAGCTGTGATAACTGTTGCTGATAAAATGAAGAGTAGACTGATATATTAAATATTCCTTTATTGGGTGAGAAAATCAGACCATGTCATAACTGCTTTAAGTCATACAGAATAGATATCAGAGCCTTAAACAGTCTGACTTCTGTTAAATGGGTCAAACTGGGCAGAAAGTCTACAAACACATAACATCCTTATAGAATATGATGTAACAGTCGTTTCCCAACCAGAAGCCGTGGGTGGATAAAAACATCCGCGACGCTCTGAGATCACGCACCGCTGCCTACAATGAAGGTCTTGTCTCCGGTAATATGGACCTATACAAGGCTGCGTCCTACAACGTGCGCAGCCCGGTCCGAAAGGCAAAGCGGAGCTACGGGGAAAAACTAGAGTCACAGCTACGACAGTGCGACTCTGGAGCCTGTGGAAAGGACTGCGGACTATAACGGACTATAAACGACCAGCTTCTTCAATGATGAATGCAGATGCTTCACTGGCTGATGAGCTGAACACGTTTTATGCTCGCTTCGACGCCGCAGCAATTAAAACAACAAACGGCTGCGCGCGCTCGGAGTGCACCAGTGAAGAAAATGCATTCATCATCACAGAGCATGCCGTGAGGAACACCTTCAGGAGGGTGAACACCAGGAAGGCAGCAGGACCAGATGCAATCCCTGGCCGGGTCCTTAGAGCCTGCGCTGATCAACTAGCACCGGTGTTCACGGAGATCTTCAACCTCTCCCTGGCCCAAGCTGTGGTTCCCACGTGCTTCAAACAGTCCATTATTGTCCCTGTTCCAAAGAAACAACAGCCTGCTTGCCACAATGACTACCGTCCAGTAGCACTGACTTCAATTGTGATGAAGTGTTTTGAAAGACTGATGAGAGATCACATCACTTCTTCACTTCCTGCCACCATCGACTCACTTCAGTTTGCTTACCGGACTAATCGTTCCACAGACGATGCCATATCTCACCTGCTCCACACATCCCTGAGTCACCTGGACACTGGCAGAGGGAATTATGTTAGGATGCTGTTCGTGGACTACAGTTTAGCATTCAACACAATAATTCCCTCTAAGCTTTTCACCAAGTTGACGGATCTAGGACTCAGCTCATCACTGTGTCAGTGGATCCTCAACTTCCTCACAGACAGACCCCAATCAGTGAGGGTGGGAAAACAAGTCTCCCCCTCCATCTCACTCAGCACTGGAGTGCCTCAGGGCTGTGTTTTAAGCCCCCTGCTGTACTCACTGTACACTTATGACTGTGTAGCCACATCAGACACCACCTCCATTGTCAAGTTTGCTGACAACACTGCTGTTGTGGGCCTGATCTCCGACAACATCGAGACGGCCTACCTGGAGGAGATTAGGAACCTGGAGACCTGGTGCCAGGAGAATAACCTCCTCCTAAACATCAGCAAGACTAAGGAGCTGATCGTGGACGTCACTACAAAGCAGGCGAGGAATTACAAACCCCTCGTCATCAGTGGCACGCCAGTGGAGAGAGTGGACAGTTTCCGATACCTGGGTGTCCACATCACTCAGGACCTGTCATGGTCCTGTCACATCAACACCCTGGTTAAGAAAGCCCGTCAGCGTCTCTTCTTCCTCAGAAGACTTCTAGACTTCGATCTGCCACTGAAGGTGCTCAAGAACTTCTACTCCTGCACCATCGAGAGCGTCCTGACGGCAAACATCTGCACCTGGTTTGGGAACAGCACCAAGCAGGACAGACGAGATCTGCAAAGGGTGGTGCGCTCGGCAGAACGCATCATTCAATCAGAGCTCCCTGACCTGCTGTCCATCTACACCAAGCGGTGCAAGTCCAAAGCTAGGAAGATTATGATGGATCTCTCCCATCCCAACAATGGACTCTTCTCACTGTTGAGGTCTGGGAAGCGCTTCCGCTCCCTTAAGGCCAAAACAGAGAGAATGAGGAGGAGCTTCTTCCCCCAGGCTATTCGGGGCCTGAACCAGGTGTAGGACTGGACTCTCCCAAACACGTCACTATAAGACTGGACTCTCACACACGTCACCACACGCACCACCACACATTTCCTATAATCCTATAATTCCTATAATTTATAATCCTTATCTTTATAATCTCTTCTGCTATTTGCACATTCTTTACTGTAAATTCCTAAGTTGATTTGTAAATTTTTTGTAGTAAACTGTAAATTGTAAATATTGTAAAACTTTTCTTCTGTTATTTAATGGTTGGGCATTGTACAGCTACAAGCATTTCACCCCCATGTCATACTGTGTATGGTTGTGCGTGTGTGACAAATAAAATTTGAATTTGAATTTGAATTTATAACAAGCATTGCATTAAACATTTCTTGAAGCTTTTGACATTGTACTAACATTTGTGTTCCAGTGATTGTTATAACCTCAGGTTAATCTTCTAATTACAGGTGTCAGGATAATCATATGATCTTTCATTGCAGGTGTAACCATGATCATTTTTATACATATTGCAGTTTGTTGCTCATTATAGAGTTGTGCTCAAGTTAATAAGGGTTAAAAGCTACAGTCAGCGCGATGTTTGGCTGATCTATGGACTGGAGTGACTTTGGGCATGGAAGGCCGCACTCGCTTACATAACACTGATATCATGCTTTTCTTTGTGATCTTTTATTCAGTTATATCTTTTGCTAAGTTTTAAGTAGTGGCAGTTGATTAAACAGCATTCATTTAATATTACATACCTGATTCAGAGCATTACACACAGATCAACTTAACAATCTGCAAAACCTTGTAGCTACAATGTTGTGTCTCCATAAGGGACAGTTGGCTCCAGGAGATAGATGGGAGTCAGTGCCTGTCCTCGAGAAGGAGAGAATGTTCCTTTGCTGTGTCAAAAGTAGTCAACAAGTTCATATTGAAGTGAAGTTCATATTAAAACAGGTTTTGTTTCTTGGCAATTCTGCGGACGCAGGCTCTGGGCGGAGCCAGGAGTTGAACAGATCTAACATGACAATTAAATTGATTTCATTCCCTGGCACAGGATGACAAGACTGGAGCAACGACACTGGATAGGAGAAGGTCTCATACTTTCTAAGATATGAGGTCACTAACCTTTTCTTTTAATTTTCTAGCTTCGTTGATTTGACATATGGGAATGTGTCAAAAAAGGGGGGGGGGGAGTTGAGTTTTAACATCAAACAAGGGTTATATGAACATTTTTATGACTTCATTTGTGCTTTAATAACTCAGGTATGGTAGAACTTAAGCTAATAGTGACCCAAAAGGTTTCCGGACTTTTTTAGAGAATCAGTGAGAAGCATAAATCATTATTTATATGTTTAAGCATTAATCATTGAAATGAACTGAATAGCGTTTAGAAGATAAAATGCCCGTGTTCATGAGAAGCTGCGTACCACACTGGAGAGGAAACCGTGGGATGGTAGGCAGAAGGAAACACGTGATTTTTGTGAAAACGGGGGCAAATGTTAGGATTAAAAATGGCTAATTTGTTTTTGATGTCTTTTGTTAAAATTAGTGGTTTTAATAATTTTCAGACACGCCTTGCAAATGTGCTTATAATGAGTTGGAGTGGCACTCGGTCTTTTGGAGGTCGTAAGCTTCGTTCGGCATGATGGTCCGGACTGATATATTGCAGGTATTGACTTTGAGTGCAGAGGGCTAAATGCAAACACGCTTACACACACATAGGATATGATTGGAATAAGTCCCTGGGACATTCTGAATATTCTAAACCAATTCTGAATCACCAGAAGATCAGTAGATAACAACATTAGATTATTAGAGCTAGGCAGAGAGGTATTTTGGTTTTCTGTCTCTTACAGAGAAAGGAACAGACACCAGACGAGGTCACAGATATACGAGGATCCTTCGCAGCAGAGACAGACACAGTGGCTGCTGAGACACCAACTGGGTTCAAGTGTCATGGCGTTTGGGCTCCAGCTAGTCACCTCAAAAGGATGGATCCCATAAATACAGCAATAACCATGACGGGGTTGGCGGAAATCCAGGAACACCAGGCCAACGAGGTTCAAGAGGCTCTTGGTCAAAAGGGGGACACGTTCCTGTTCCTTTTTCTGGGGGATACACAGGATACACAGGACCCGAGGATACACAGATCGTTGTTTGAAATCGGGGCATAATAATCCCCTGATCTGTGCAACGTCTGAAGGGTTGTCTAACCCCTGAGGTTGAAGAAAGAAGAGCAGAGGATCACCCAACTGGAAGACACTGGTGGCTGCAGCAATAAAATAAAGGCTAAAAGCTCTTCGGACAGAGGTTCTAGTCTGAGTACATCTGAAGGGTATAAGGTCGCACCAAAATAAAGCTGTGGAAGAACTGGGGAGTGTCATCTGTACCTGCTATTGTAATAATAGTTTTTCTTGCATCTGAACTGCACAAACTCAGAGGTCATCTCACATATGGTTCACCCAACAGGGGGACAAAGGGCCTCAGGAGTGAGAAGAAATGAACCCGCCCACACTGGATTACAGGGTGTAGGCTAGCTCTTTATTCTAAAGAGCTCAACAGGGGGAGTGTGGGATTATAATATTATTTTGTGCCATGTTATACCCCTAATTAAAGATTGTGAATTATTATGTAGATTTAGTTTGCATTATTCTCCTGAATTAGAAGAAGGTGATAACTATTGCATTTGTTAAACTGATTTGCATTACATTAGACTGCTGATTTATTGTGAATGAATGATATTGTTTATGATGCATTGTACTGTTGAGTTATAAGAAATACTGTTTGCAGAAAGTCATCGCCTTATTTGTCTGATTGGAAGAGAACAGAACATACTGGAGTTTTCTGCCCCATCTCAGCAGGAGCAGATAAACAGGGAGCCAAGGTCGTAGCTTAGGCGCCGTGTGAGAGAAAGAATGTGAATGTGTAGGCTTTTATGATTAGGTGGGGGCCACTAGAGGCTATAAGAGTTTGATCAATGCTCCACCATTTTGAGATCTGATGCTGCGTACGGTGTCCATCTCCCACGCATGTGATCATTAAAATCATCGTTTGACTCAACCCGGCCGGACCAGTGTTGTTATTGTGGTTTTCCTCTTGTATCCATCCCCAATATTTGAATCCGTAATAAGAGCCCACTCCGGGTCGGGGATGAGTTCCTGCCCCAAGTGGAGGAGTTCAACTATCTCGGGGTGTTGTTCGTGAGTGATGGGAGAAGGGAGCCGGAGATCGACAGATGGATTGGTGCTGTGGCCACAGTGATGCGGACACGGCACCGGTCCGTCGTGGTGAAGAGGGAGCTGAGTGTAAAAGCAAAGCTCTCAATTTACCGGTCGATCTACATCCCTACCCTCACCTATGGCCACGAGCTGTGGGTAGTGACCAAAAGAACGAGATCGCGAATACAAGCGGCGGAAATGAGCTTCCTCCGAAGGGTGGCTGGCCTCTCCCTTAGAGATAGGGTGAGAAGTTCAGTCATCTGGGAGCGGCTCAGAGTAGAGTTGCTGCTCCTCCACATTGAAAGGAGCCAGCTGAGGTGGTTCGGGCATCTGACAAAGATGCCTCCTGGGCACCTCCTGGGCGCCTCTTGGGTGAGGTGTTCTGGGCATGTCCCACCGGGAGGAAGCCCAGGGCAGACCCAGGACACGCTAGAGAGATTATAACTCTCGGCTGACCTGGGAACGCCTTGGTGTTTCCCCGGATAAGCTGGAGGGGGTGGCTGGGGAGAAGGAGGTCTGGGCTTCTCTGCTTAGGCTGCTGCCCCCGCGACCTGGCCCCGGATAAAGTGAATGAAGATGGATGGATGGATGGATGAATCAAAAGGAAAAATACAGAAATCGCAGAGCAACAAAGGACCGAGACGACAGACTGTACACACAGAAGGTTACAGACACAGGTGAGGACAATCGAGACCACTAGACAAGAGGAGGAGCCTGAAACTAGGAGGAGCCTGTGATTCAGTGGTGCCTGGAGCAGCATCTAATAACCAACTCGCAAAATAAAACATAATAAAAACACAACAACAAACATGAAAACACCAGACATTATGATACAGACTTATAATTTGCACCGATGTTTTTTCGAAATTCTGTACGCGAAAAGTGAGCGCAAGAGCCCTCGGTGCGCCTGCTCACTGCTGAAGTCAAAGTCAACTTTATTGTCATCTCCGCTACATACAGTCCAGTATATAGAGAGATGAGATGACGAGGCTCCAGTTACAGCAGTGCAAGTAAACAAACAATAAATATAAGAGGAGTAAGAAAATAAATAATCACTTTAGGACTAGGGATATGTGACACAGGACCCACACACACATGGGTTATGCTTAGTGTCTTTTTATTTTGGAAATAATCTGCGGTTTTTTGGCACCCGCCTCGGACGCAGCCACTCCCTCTCTCTGCCAGTATCATCTGCTCCATCTCACTGTGGGCACACAAAAAGACATCTCCCTCATTAACACAGTTCTGTACCCCTGTTGCCTCCCCGCCTCCATGCTGCCCAGAGAGTTCATTGTGGCTGTATCCCAATTCAGGGTCTGCAGCCTTAAAGTACGCAGCCTTAACGGTCCTCAAGGGCCGCGTACTCAAAGACCGCTAAGGTGCGAGGCTTGTAGGCTTGTGAAATGGGACGGTCTAGCCTCCGTCGCGCTGCCCAGGTTGCCTAGCAACCATGATACTAACAGCTGGAAATGTTTCATACAGCTTTGTTTGACAGAAATGAAGGAGAACATATTTTGTACATTTGTTTCTACATGAGCTTTGTGTGATTTGATAAGTATCTGAGGCTGAGACCACAGGACTGTAAAACATGATTGTTGGGCTTCATATCTGTACTGAACAGTCATTTTAAGATTAGTTAGTAAATAACAATTAGCTAATGTTGTTCATGAGACTAAAGTCATCTCACTTTGGTAATGTAAATATAATATGGCCAATATTATCGTTATTATATTAATAATTATTAGTTATTACAGCAGTGAGTTTGAACTCTGTGTCAAACACTGAGCTTCAGTAAAGATTCAAATTGCAGCTATTTATATGTCCTATCACCTTAAATCTTCACTCAAAGACAAGTATCTTTGACAGTGTATCTATAGATATATTATATATAAGAGACAAATATTGTTCTTTTAATATATTGGCATTACTAAATTTGGCTCAATGCTTACATATATGTGTAAAAAGAAAATGTATGAGCTGTGATAACGGTTGCTGATAAAATGAAGAGTAGACTGATATATTAAATATTCCTTTATTGGGTGAGAAAATCAGACCATGTCATAACTGCTTTAAGTCATACAGAATAGATATCAGAGCCTTAAACAGTCTGACTTCTGTTAAATGGGTCAAACTGGGCAGAAAGTCTACAAACACATAACATCCTTATAGAATATGATGTAGATCAATTTAAAGCATATAAACAATTACAGCAATATGATGCAACAAACACAGCAGTGCTACTAATCCAAAATACTCAAAGCTTCATAGAACTGAAACAAACATTTATCTTTAGGTCCATTCTGCTGCTGATACATACTTTAGGTTTCTGAATATTAAACTTGTTTCTGCCTTTCATAGTGTGTAACTTGAAGGCCCTGAATACTTTCTCCCACACTGAAAACACTGGAATGATAAAATGATTTGAACATTACCTAATAAGACGGATTCAGGACAGACAGTTATTTTAAACTTTTCTAGCAGTCATTCACAAACAGGGAACAGTCTGTCTATTCTCTCCATCTGTCAGCTGCTGCTGGCTCTTCCTCCTCCTCTTCCTCACACACTGCTGAGTTTGTCCTGGTGGATCATCAGGGGTGCAAAGCCTCACAGATGATGTGCAGCAGTGGGTCCCTCAGTCTGTCGTCACTCTGGACACTTGCAGTTGTCACACATGGAAATCAAATGTGTGATAAGCTGCAGAATTCAAACACAAATGTAACTTATAAATACATGTTCAGACTTTTATTACACAATCAGAGAGAAAGAAAAGAAGAGAGAGTGCAGGACAGACAGGTGACAGTCTCAGGTGTATACACTGCTACAAAACAGCACAAGAGAAGGAGAATTTAGTGATTGTGTTATTACGAGTACTAAACAAGAAGAGTTCCCAGATGGTACAGTGGACACATGTGTGACTCCTGTGATTAAAGCATCTTTCTATCAGCTTAACGAGTGAACCGTCAGCTCGTCCAAACAAACGTTAAAGTCCGTTTGGCTCGACACCTACGAACAGAGGCAGCAATATAACATAGCTAACATTAACAGTGCAGTGGATCCTGCTTGTGCGGTGATATCCAGGACCGCAAACCGAGCAGCATTCACTGACTTTCAGCTTGTTGCGTTTGTGGATATATGACTGACTTTAATTATCCACAAAATCATCACATTCTCTGTAAGATTAAGGCCAACTATCAAACGGCGTATAAAGTAAAGGCTTTAAAACAAAGTAAACGCTGAAAGTACAAACATCGCTAATGTCACATAACTTTGCCGGCATGTGGCCAAAAGTAATGTTTTAATGTTCTTCATTATTAAACATTTGCACATAAATAAGTGACATAATATTCAGTACTTATTGTATAAGCCATGAGACCAGTTTTCCCGTGCTTCACTCGCGTACGTCAGTTTGAAGAGGAAAAAGAACTCCACGGGACTCCGATGTGAAAAGATGTAACAAAAAATTTATTCCACAGTTTGCATCTTACAGGAGTGGTCAGGTTTAACTTATCCTCAACAAAATAACCTACTACGGTAGGAAAACCGTGTGGCTCTGTTCTACCCTGCTGCCGCTTATAGCTTATGCCGTATTAACTCTTTTTCTCTCTCCCCGCTCCCGCACCGCATGCGCTAATTTGCATATATCCATGTTATACCCCTAATTAAAGATTAGATTAAGAGCCCACTCCGGGTCGGGGATGAGTTCCTGCCCCAAGTGGAGGAGTTCAACTATCTCGGGGTGTTGTTCGTGAGTGATGGGAGAAGGGAGCCGGAGATCGACAGATGGATTATATATCCGTGTTGCCCGGATTTTACTATAAACACGAGTCTTTAAGGCACATGCATTCATGGTACTACGTAACCAAACCAACACAGCAATAAAATAATTTTAGTTCCACCATAAACATGCATTTACTTCTTAAATTATTAATTACACAAACAAGCTTAACAATAGTGAAATATAAATACTAAAACATATGAACTATCTTAACTTGGCTCCGGTATGTGGGAGCCAAGTTAAGATAGTTCATATGCTCCCACATACCGGCCCCTAATTGTGACTCTATTACACAATTACCCAACTTGTGGAGCCAAAGTACACAAACTTCAGTCTCTGCAGTTGATTACTTCAGTCCGATTCCGGCAGAAGGCAAATCTTCGTAATAGGTCTGTCCAGTACACTCGTTTTGGTCTTGAGCCTAACCTGCCGCACCATTCCTGCCTTGTCCGAGATGGTATGGATTACTTTCCCTGTAATCCAAGAGTTGCGTGGGGCTGTATCATCAACAACAAGCACAATGTCTCCAACCAAAAAGTTGCGAGATGGACGGGTCCACCTTTGCCTCTCTTGAAGTTGTGGCAAATATTCCCGTGCCCATCGTTTCCAGAATATTTCCAACATGTATTGCACTTGCTTCCATCTTCTTGCATAGAGATCTTGCCTGTCGAACAGTCCGGGAGGAAGAGATGGTTTATTCCTGAGGATCAACAGGTGATTGGGAGTGAGTACTTCCAAATTATTTGGATTGCTGGACGCTTTGGTTATTGGCCGACTATTAATAATGGCCTCCGCCTCACACAGAAGTGTATGCAGGCTCTCTTCCTCCAGTGTCTGCAGCCTCAAGGTAACGTATGGGATTTTCTTCACTGACTTGATCAATCTCTCCTAGACCCCTCCATGATGGGGTCCTGAGGGAGGGTTGAACGTCCACTGAATGCCTTGTTGTTTTAGGTGGTCTTCAATTTTGGACACATTCCATTCAGCAATGGCTCTTTTAAGTTCACACTCTGCACCAATGAAGTCAGTTCCATTGTCAGAACGAAGGATCTTTATCTGGCCTTGTCTGGCTATGAAGCAACGGAGAGCATGGATGAAGGAATCTGTGTCCAGCGAGGCTGCCATCTCCAAGTGTATTGCACGAGTAGTTAGGCAGGTGAAAATGACTCCATACCTCTTCACCGTACTTGGACCACGTTTGATCTCGAACGGACCAAAGTAGTCTACTCCGCAGTTAGTAAATGGAGGGTCATCTGGCAAAACTCTGTCTCGGGGCAGGTCAGCCGTTTGCTGCTGCCCTGCAACTCCATGCTCACGCCGGCAGGCAATACACCTAGCGAGTATTTTTCTTACTGCAGAGGCACTGGGTACCCAAAATTTTGTTCTCAACTTGGAGAAAACATGATTGCGACCACAATGAGCCAAGTTCTCGTGTATTTCTCTGAGGATAAGCTTCGTGACGTAAAGATCCTTGTTCAGGATTGCTGGCCGCTTAGACTCCTCGGGTAGTGCTACTCTGCTGAGTCACCCTCCGACCCTGAGGATGCCTTGTTCAAGTACTGGACACAGTTTGAAAAGACTACTAGTCCTCTTCACCCCTTGACCTTTAGAAAGTGCGCTGATCTCCTTGGGAAATGTCTTCCTTTGACGGTAGCGAATGATTGCTTCTTCAGCCTTAGCAAGGTTCTCTACAGTTAGCTTGTTGGTGTCCCCTTGAAACAGGCTGTCCTTGAAACCTTTCATATCCCTATCGACTTCAGGATGAGTTTTAACAGCACTCAACTCCTTCCTTTTGAGACACAGTTGCAGCAGAATGCTCTTGACTTTAAGCATCCATGCCACTGCCCTTTTAAGCTTAAACCAGGATGAGAAGTACTGCAGGAACTCCAGCACTACATCTTCACATTCCTTGATTGTACTAGCACACACCAGGTTACCCTTTACCTCTGGGTCATCTGTAGTCAGGCCTTCAACTGGTTGCACCTCTTCTGGCCACTCTTTCATGGATTTGGTGAGAAAGTCCGGCCCCTGTACCGTATGTATGTGTGGGACTGCAGGTATCTCTCTGCTTGGAGCCCTCTTGACGCAAAGTCGGCAGGATTCAGTGAGGTGTTGATATACCTCCATTGCTCTGGACTGGAGCATTTCAAGATGGCATCCACACGGTTAGCAACAAAGGTATGGAATCTACTTGTTTGATTGCTGATATACTTGAGTACCATGGTACCATCTGACCAAAATACAGATGGTTGGAGTGGAAGCTGCAATCCAGATGTCAGAACCCTGTCCATGCGTGCTGCCATTGTTGCTGCGGTAAGTTCCATGCGGGGAACTGTAATGGGCTTAAGTGGGGCCACTCTTGCCTTTCCCAACATGAATGCGCAGTAGACTTCGTTACGGTTGTTCCTCTGTAGCAAGTAGCTTACTGTACCGTAGCCCTCTTCACTGGTATCAGCAAAGTGTTGCAGCTGATTGTATACTGACTCTCCAAAGCCCACAGGTTTAAAACATCTTGGAACGCTTATGTTCTCCAGCTGGTGGAGCTCATGCGTCATCAGATACACTTCATACATAGGTCACACCAAAACCACAATGACTTTTAACACAATTTAAAAAGGAACATGGCATCTTCATGGCAGATGTTTCCTGTCAACCTTTTGACTTCCGCTTCTCCAAACCCGCAGTTACAAGCAAACACGATTAACCTCTCACCTATCAATGATTCTCTCTAACTGAGTGTGTGTGTGTGTGTGTGTGTGTGTGTGTGTGTGTGTGTGTGTGTGTGTGTGTGTGTGTGTGTGTGTATGTCGTCCTTAAATGCTCTCTCATCTCACCCGTTGCACTTCTGACCTTTTACCAGAACAGAGGCTCATCCTTATGTGTAATAACCTAACTGGAACTATATGTAGTATGTTGAATAAATGTTTTAATCAAGAACCTCTACTAAAAGCTTAATAAAAGAATATAAGAGTATAAAAAGACAATTTGAATAACCTGCCCTTAGACTCTGCTTTCGGTTTCACTTCTGCAAAAGGCACACTCTGCAAACCTGCAATTTCCTGTCAGCCTGCAACTTAGTCTTTCTGAAAGACACACACTGTTTAAACATCTGAATACAATACCAATGCTGTAGATTATATTATTAATGCAATGGTAATGATGATGATTATTAACAATAGCAGTAAAATAATTTCCCTGATCTCCACAACAGCTGAAGCATAGTCCTTTAGTTCGCATGAAGTCAAGCTTTTCCTTATGAAGTGACTTCTTCATCCTCTTGCACTGTTCCATGGTGTGCTCTTCACCACGACAGAAGAGACAGGGTTTAGAAAATGCACACACCTGATTTCCGCTGACCTTGTTCCTTTCTTTAGAGGGTAAGTCCTGTGTAGTGGTGATAGTTGCAGCTGTGGTGAATCCTTTTCTGTTTCCACTTCTCCTTTGCAACCTCTCATCCACTTGCCCTCTAACTTGGACCTTTAAGGTGCTGTCCTTTATATCACCGAACAATGGATGCAAAACTTGTTTGGCCTGCTTATTGACAAACTCCGCCAGATCTGCAAACTTGACTCTGCGTTTTGCCTTGTCTAAGACCCCGCAAGCAAATGTTCTCCACCTTTCTCTCAGCTTGTACGGAAGCTTGGAAACGATAGCACGCATGTTGGCCGTGTTATCCAACTCCTCCATGTACTCCACATCCATCATTGCATTATGACATCCAGTAAGATAGAGGCTGAAAGCATGCAGAGCCTCTCCATCATCTGACTTGATGGTTGGCCAGTTAAGAGCCTTGTGAATGTATGCCACTGATATCTTGTAGGCATTTCCAAAGTGCTCTTCCAACAGTCTCTTAGCCGTTTGATATCCATGTATAGGTTCCATATGAAGACAACTCCGTATCAATTCTCGTGGTTGCCCACTTGTGTACTGTTCCATGTAGTACAATTGATCCTTGTCACTCTCTGTTCTATGCTCCACAACATGTTCAAATGACCGCATGAACAGCCGATACTCCAATGGGTCCCCTTTAAGTCACAGAAATGCGGCCTTTAAGGCTGCAGACCCTGAATTGGGGTACAGCCTGTGTCACCCCTCCTCTGCAGCAGGCCAGCAAACCACGCCCCCGACACAGCTTCCCCACCGGCCCACCGAGGCCGGGGACTAGGGATAAAAGGCTCAATAACAATTTAAAATTTATAATTTACAGTTTGATGATTTAAAGTCACACACACAACACGTCGAAAGGGGAGGGGCCGGCTGCTTCGAAATAGAGCACATTTCATTCATAATGTGGAATATCTAAGCCCATTATGTATTCATGATTTGAATCCTGGGTTGTGTGAAATCCCAGAAATACACCTTAGACAAAGTGAATCTGTGAACTAATATGTAGGTCTATTAGGTTATGTTGTGGTGATCCTCGGGTTGAAGGATGGGTGTTCATACTGGAGTGCATAATTAAAACCAATGGAAGATGGACAAGAAAAGTGTCATGGTCCCGGGCCATGTGGGCCCGGTATTCTCAGTTTTTGTATGTTTTGTATTTCATCCCCTAGTCATGCCTTGGTTCCTAGGTTCTTCTGTTAAGATGTTCCTTATTTGGTTACCTCCTGTGTGCCCCTGTGTAACTGTGAGCCCTCGTGTTTTATTCCATGTCTTCCTCAGCCCGTTATGTCTGTGTTTTCCCCGTGCTCTCTCTCCTCCTGTTTGAACCTCTGTACTTCCTGTTTGACTCTGCCTGTCTCCCGTCAGTGTTATGTTCACCCCGCCCTGTCTCGTTATGGTTATCTGTGTCAGCTGTGTTCCCCGTGTGTTCCCACTTTCCTCGTTAACCCTCTGTGTATTTCTGTCTGCGTCTCCCTCTGTTCGGCGTCGCATTCTCCCTCATGCTGTGTGTGATTCCCCCTGTGTTTCCTGGTGAACTTTATATTAGTTTTTCCCAGTTTAGTTTTCCTATTATCTTTTGTCAGCAATAAAGCTGCATTTTGAGTTTATCCCTTGAGTCCGTGAGTTTTTGCGATTGGGTCCTCATCCTGCCTGCCACACAGCCGTATCATGACAGAAGAACGCGACCACGACATGGACCCAGCAACTCACAACCCCTCCGCTGAGCTCCGGGAGGATTTGATCTATACGGTGGAGTACCACTGTCAGGAGTGGGAGGCGCTGCCAGGAGACGAACATCGGGAGGTCGTAGCCGTCCGTCTACAGCGGATGGTGTCCGGACTCCCGTGGCTGTTCGGAGCGCTGCACCCCCACATCCGGGACTTCCTTGTTTCCACCGTAGGCGTCCGCCCGGAGCTGCCTCTCCAGTGTGAGGGGTCGGAGGACGTTCAGCCCGGTCCGCTGGAGGATTCGCGGCCCGGCTCATCTCCTCCCCCCTCTCGGCGAAAACGGCGCTCACGCCGCCGCCGCCCTAAAGTTTCTGAGCAAACTCCGGTGGTGAGTGACACTAACTGTTTCTTCCATGCCACTTCCAAGTCGGACCAACTCGGACAATATTCTGTTCCTGAGTCCGCAGTTTTTCACGTCTGTAACTCATCAGAGATGAACAGTAAGTTTGAAAATGACTGTGTTTCCAGGCCTCATAACATTTCTAAGTTCACCTCTGCACCTATTAAGCATGAGACTGAGTTCAGGCTGACTTAAAAAACTCTGGCACTGTAGACTCTGTGTGCGTCATCCCAGAGACTGTTAACTCTGTGTCTGGTAATTCTGGGTCAGTTAATCCAGAGTCTGCATTACCTACCCTCACACCCATGTTTGAGAATGACTGTTTTTCCTTTGCTCCTCCCGGGTCAGCCGTAATTGACACACAGACTGATAATCCCACTTTAGAAAAGAAAAAGACTATTTTTGAGTTGCATACTTGTGAACTAAGTGTTAAAACAAACTGTCCTGAGGCTCCTCTTCCTGCTGAAACCAGAGGGGACCCCCTGGAAAATGAACAGTGTGTCTGCCAACCTCCAAAGGCTACACTTTCTGTTTCTCAGGTTGCTTGTGACCCTCTGCCACATTTAGCTTTTCCTGCCTTGTCTGCTAGCTCTGACTCTGTTTCTCCAGGGATAAAGAATGTTGCTCCTCTCGTGTTAACACTAGCTGATGCGAAGTCTGTTAACTCAGGTTCTGAAAACACTAAGACTGTGCATTCAATCACAACTGTTAAGGTTAAGTGCAACAAGTTACCGTCCGTCATGTGTAAACTGCTAGGGGAGCTCAGGTTGACTATTCCTGAGTTAGTTTCTCACCAAGTTGCCTCGGACACCGCCTGTGTTAACTCCCCAACTCCTGTACCTCCTATGTATAAGACTGTGGATGGTGTTTCTTCAGTCCTGAACTATGCTGCTCTCCAGCCTGTATATTTAGAAACGGTCTGTGTGAATGCTCCTGTGTCCGCAACGGATCCCTTTGTGCTCGGTATTACTGACTCTGACTCTGCTAAACCTGGATCTTCCTGTGCTATGACTGTTTTAGAGACTGCTACTCCTAACATGGACAGCTTAAGGCCTACAGAGTTGCCAGGAGTGACTCGCCATGAATCTCTGTTGGCTAACACTGCTTCTAGCTCCACTAACTCGATTCTCCCTGTGTCTGTTTCTGTTCCTGTGCTTCGCTCTCCGCCTCCAGTTCCTGTAACCAGGGCAGCGCGGGCCCAGCTCTCCCTTGCACCTGTATCAGCTCCTCGGGTGAGGGTGGCTGAGGTCCAGCTGGTCCCTGCTTCTGTCCCCAGCCTGGCAGAGGCTCCGTTCATCCCGGCACCCGTACCTGCTCCTCGGGTGGGGTTGATGGACACCCAGCCATTGCCTGTTCCGGTTCCCCGGGTGAGGTCAGCCGTGACCCTGCTGACTCCTGCACCCGTCTCAGTTCCTCGGGTGGGAGCGACAGAGGTCCAGCTAGCTCCTGCACCTACACCGGCCCCCAGGGTAAAGGCAGCCAGAGCCCAGCTCGTCCCTGCACCCGTATCTGTTTCTCGGGTGGGGATGGCTGGTGTTCGGCCAGGCCTAGCACCTGTTCCTGTTCCCAGAAAGAGAGCAACCCAGAGTCAGACACCTGCTCAACCACAAGCGCAACTACCACTTCAACTGGCTTTACTATCCATAACACAGTCTGTAGCTCAGTTGTTTACGCAGTTTCTTGTTTTGTCACCAGTCCAGGCTTTAGCACAGTTAGCAGCTCCATCTCCTGTTCAGTCATCGGTTCCACTACCTGCTGTTTCGCCATCACTGCGACATGCACCCCTGTCTTTAGCGCAGCCATCAGCTCCACAGTCTGCTCAGTCATCCGCTCCGTTACCGCCTCAGTCCTTTGCCTCATTGCCTGTTAGTTTGTCAGCTCAGTTATTGTCTCTGTCACCAGCTCAGTGCTTAGCCCAGCAACCCGTTCAGTCACTGCCCACCTCAGCTGGAAGCCTTTGTGAGCCTTCTTCGCCAGCTGAGGATTACGCGGTGCTGACACACTTTAAACTGACTGTTTGCCCTACACAGCCCCAGCCGTTGCATCCTAAGCCGGCTGTGTGCCCTGTGCCGCTACAGTCAGCGCCCGCGGTGCCAGAGGTCCCCGCACCCGCTGGCTCTGCATCCGTCTCCGCTGGGGGTTCAGGGGAACCCCTCCAGCCTCTCTTCGTCTCCGCTGGCGGCTCTGGTCAGCCCGGCCAGCACCTCCTCGTCTCCGCTGGCGGCTCTGGTCAGCCCGGCCAGCGCCTCCTCGTCTCCGCTGGCGGCTCTGGTCAGCCGTCGCCGCCGTTGCCGTTGCCTTGCGCGCGGCCGGCCTCCGGACCAGCTCTGTCTCCTGTGCCACCCGTCTGGTCGGCCCCCCGACCGTGTGGCCCGTGAACTTTTGTGCCTGTGGGCCCTGGGTCGGCCTCCTGACGTTTGTTATGAACTAGTGTCTTGTGCTCCGGTGTTTTCTGTTGGGGGTTTTGTTTCCTGTTTTGGTCCCTCCGTCCTGGTCCCCCGCCTCCCGCCCTGGGTGGGGTGTTTTCTGTTTTGCTTGTGTTTTGGTTCCTGGGTTTGGGCTGTCGGGTGCCAGCCCTTAAGGGGGGGGGGTGATGTCATGGTCCCGGGCCATGTGGTCCCGGTATTCTCAGTTTTTGTATGTTTTGTATTTCATCCCCTAGTCATGCCTTGGTTCCTAGGTTCTTCTGTTAAGATGTTCCTTATTTGGTTACCTCCTGTGTGCCCCTGTGTAACTGTGAGCCCTCGTGTTTTATTCCATGTCTTCCTCAGCCCGTTATGTCTGTGTTTTCCCCGTGCTCTCTCTCCTCCTGTTTGAACCTCTGTACTTCCTGTTTGACTCTGCCTGTCTCCCGTCAGTGTTATGTTCACCCCGCCCTGTCTCGTTATGGTTATCTGTGTCAGCTGTGTTCCCCGTGTGTTCCCACTTTCCTCGTTAACCCTCTGTGTATTTCTGTCTGCGTCTCCCTCTGTTCGGCGTCGCATTCTCCCTCATGCTGTGTGTGATTCCCCCTGTGTTTCCTGGTGAACTTTATGTTAGTTTTTCCCAGTTTAGTTTTCCTATTATCTTTTGTCAGCAATAAAGCTGCATTTTGAGTTTATCCCTTGAGTCCGTGAGTTTTTGCGATTGGGTCCTCATCCTGCCTGCCACACAGCCGTATCATGACAAAAAGTTCAAAGCCATCAGGTGCTCAGTTTAGAAAAAAGAGAAAAGAAGAGGAGGAGAAACGAGCAAAAGATACAGGTAAGCAGATGTGTCATTGGATAATGGCAGGTCATCCTGAAACAATCAGAATCAGAATACTTTATTAATCCCTAAGGAAATAATGTGGATTACAGTTGCTCCAAGAAGAAATGGTAAAAATAGTAACAGTAACAGACTAAACTCCAAACAATACATTATGTTACAGATTTGAATAGTAATTAGTCATTGTCAATTGTTGATTTGTCCTGTTCTCATTGTATGACGAATTATGATGGCTGTTTGGTAGCCGTTTGCATACAATGCATACTCTCTCTCTCTTCAAATCAAATCAAATCAAATCAAATCACTTTTATTGTCACATCACATGTGCAGGCACACTGGCACAGCACATGCGAGTGAAATTCTTGTGTGCGAGCCCCACAAGCAACAGAGATGTGCAAACACAACAACACAAACGAGCAAAATACAAGAATGGCCAACCTGAAACTAATAAATATATGTACAATATATAATAGTGTATGCATTTCTGGATGTGTATACTAAATATTTTCCTACGTGTGTGTGTGTGTGTGTGTGTGTGTGTATACACATTTTTACAAATTAAATAGTAAAATAAAAATATATATATATATTATAATAATAATAATAAAATATATAAAATATACAGAGTTGAATATGTGCAAAACAAGTGGCATTTATATACAGTGTGGAGTGCATAATGTTGAAGTTCCAGTAGTGAAGCTGAGGTGTCTATGACGTGTTCAGCAGTCTGATGGCCTGATGGAAAAAGCTGTCTCTCAGTCTGCTGGTACGGGACCGGATGCTGCAGAACCTCCTTCCTGATGGAAGCAGTCTGAACAGTTTATGGCTGGGGTGACTGGAGTCCTTGATGATCCTCCCCGCTTTCCTCAGGCAGCGCTTCCTGTAGATGTCTTGGAGGGAGGGAAGCTCACCTCCAATTATCCTTTCAGAGCACCGCACTACTCGCTGGAGAGCTTTGCAGTTGTAGGCGGTGCTGTTGCCATACCAGGTGGTGATGCATCCAGTGAGGATGCTCTCAATGGCACAGTGATAGAAGGTCCTGAGGATGTGGGGGCTCATGCCGAATCTTTTCAGTCTCCTGAGAAAGAAGAGGCGCTGCTGCGCCTTCTTCACTGTTTTGTTTGTGTGTACTGACCACGTAAGATCCTCAGCCAGATGTACACCAAGGAACCGGAAGCTGCTCACTCTCTCCACAGCAGCGCCGTTGATGGTGATGGGGGTGTGTACTTCTCTGCACCTCCGGAAGTCCACTATCAACTCCTTTGTCTTTGCGACGTTGAGGGTGAGATGGTTGTCTTGACACCAGTGGGTCAGGGCGCTGACCTCCTCCCTGTAAGCCGTCTCATCACCGTTGGTGATAAGACCCACCACTGTAGTGTCGTCCGCAAACTTCACAATGATGTTGGAGTTGTTAGTGGCTGTGCAGTCGTAGGTGTAGAGTGAGTACAGGAGAGGGCTCAGTACACACCCCTGTGGAGCACCAGTGTTCAGTGTGATGGGGGATGAGGTGATGCTGCCCAGTCTGACCACCTGGCGTCTGTCAGACAGGAAGCTAAGGATCCAGCTGCAGAGGGAGCTGCTCAGTCCTAGATCCTGCAGTTTCCTGTCCAGCTTCGAGGGAACGATGGTATTGAATGCTGAGCTGTAATCTACAAACAGCATCCTCACATACGTGTCTCTCTTCATAAGTGTGTGTTTCTCTGGCGAAATTCAGTATGGTTCCGACAACAGTTTTATGTTAATGCACAATCCTTAATATGTTTTGTGTGTGTGTGTGTGTGTGTGTGTGTGTGGGGGGGGGGGGGCGCCAGAGGGAGTGTTCACCCGGGGCGCCAAACAGGCTAGGATCGCCACTGCTTACAATAGAAAATAGACATAAAAAATATTTATTCTGTGACCCCAGTTCCACTCAGTCTTGTTTTTCAACAGTAATCTGCTGAAATTAGCCGGGCTGCTTTCATCTTTAGCTGAGGAGAGAATTTAATTCATTTCACTAATCTAAGCAATTAAAAAGAGCCACTGAGGTTCAGCTTCAGACTACAGAATGAACACTTTAATAAACGCTACAGCTTAAATAAAAGCCCCCCCCCCCCCCCCCCCCCCCGAGGTTAAACCTGGAACCTGGAACACTTAGCAGATGCTCTGAGGCCTTGCTTGGGTCTGACTCAGGTCATATTCCAGTACAAATACTGATTACCTGAAGATTATGGAGGCAAAGGTCAAAATAATAATGATGATTCTAGTTTCCACAGCAGGAAGTTCTGACTCTGCCTCCACCTGCAGGCCTGCGTCCATGCTGTGAGGAGGCACAGTGGTTCTCCTTCTCAGTGAGTCAAACCTGAGCACCAGCACCCTTCAAAGGAGGCTCACCGCCACTTACATTCACCCCCACCAGCTTTCAGTCAGTGACAGCTTCACAGCAGCTACACCAACCTGTCTGTCGTCTCCAGCTCCTCCCACCCCCACCACCCAGGAACAAGAACCTGAAGGCATTCCCACCTGCAGAGTCGAGACAGAGGTGTTAATCCTGGACCTGGTGTAAAGACCTCAGGACCGGCTCCTCGCTCACTGACCTCCACCCCACTTTAAACTCCTGTGGGTGGTGTTAGAGCACCATCAGCATTATGTAGCTGAAGTGTGCTGATGAGCCGTTATGTAAGCCCGTGTCAGAGCCTGTCCTGTCCCACTGTGTGAAGGTTCACGCTTCAGCAACATCATTCTCCACCCACAGCCCGTGCACACCCAGCGTCCCTTTATTCTGCAGTGGAAGCACAGATTTCCTCGGACGCTGAAGGAAAATCAAGCCAGAGAGTTCATAACTGAGCACTGGTTAAGCAGAGATGTACTCACAGTACTGGAACATGGCTCGGGGACGCGGGCCGGACTACAGGAGATATACGGTGAGTATCACACAATGCAAACCACTCTGATCCTGCTACACGTGAGACAGATGAGCACAAACATCTGTCCTAGGTCTACGCTGAGCTCACTGTTGAATGTGCTTGGCATCATTTCTAAAGCTTGATTCAGACTAACTTCAGTCCGAACTGATCCTCAAGTCTTTTCGGTACATGTCGGTGTGGAGTTGCTTTTCTCCCACGGTGCACATCAGGTTACTGCGTAGGGTTAAAATGGCGTTCTGGTTATGGCGACGTATATTTCACACGGCAGCACGATGGCACAGTGGTTAGCACTGTTGCCGCACAGCAAGAAGGTCCTGAGTTCAATTCCACCATCAGGCGTTTGCATGTTCTCCCCGTGTTTGCGTGGGTTCCCTCCGGGTACTCCGGCTTCCTCCCACCGTCCAAAGACATGCAGCTTGTGGGGATATGTTAATTGGATAATCCAAATTGTCACTAGGTGTGAATGTGCGAGTGAATGTGAGGGCGAATGGTTGTCTGTCCCTGTGTGTTGGCCCTGCGACAGACTGGCGACCTGTCCAGGGTGTACCCTGCCTCTCGCCCTATGACAGCTGGGATAGGCTCCAGCACCCCCCGTGACCCTGAAAAGGATAAGCGGAAGTGACTGGATGGTATAGTTCACGTATAAATGTGTCAAACTTGCTTTGCTGTACTTTCATGCAGCTTTCATGTCTCGCTCTGATTGGCTTGATGAAAACAACCTGATTGCCCTGTTTTTGTTTTAATTAATTATCAAAATAAATATTTTGATAAACAACAGAATAAATATGTGCTGCTGTAGCCGACTCCTGACCAATCACAACAATCCATTTTACTCTGACCAAAACCCGACTCGTTTCAACAGAGGATGCCACATGACTCGAGCACGCCGAGGGTTTGGTTCCATCTGTTCTTCAGGTATCCACACTCCTGGGTTCTCAGTGGAACGCTGTTCACGCACAGCTTACCTGGTCAGTTTGGATTAAAGACATTTTCTATTGAAATTAGAAAACCCGAGACCAACAGACAAGACAAAAGTTAGAGCTGAAAGTAGAGACGGTTTCTACTGGTATGAGTGATCAACAGTCTATTGCTCCCTTTCTTTCACATGTGCTCAGTATTTATGCCCTTATACTTCTGTGTCTCTGAATGCATGCCCTGTTCTACACACTCCACATTAAATGTATATATGCACACCTGTATGCAGGTGGTGGAGGGGGACACGCCTCTTCCTTTGGGCTCCACCTGTTGCAGGAAACGCCTTCATTCTGCAGGAGAGGACGAAGAGGAGGAGTTGAGGAGGAGCTGCGCATCTCGGCCCAATCCCGAAGGCTCGCTGTCGGCTGGCGAGCTGAGCCGCTATGGCGAGCCTGAGGAGGAGGAGCTACAGAGACTGTGCCAGCGCTGCCACATCATGGCGTCCCAGCTGAACCGACAGGCTGCTGCTCTGGCCGACACCGCAGCGCTGAAGGTCAGAAACACATATGCACACACGTGTCTCGGAAACACGAAACCCGGCACCAGTGCAAGGACATCACTGATGTAGTTTCTGAATGTCTCTTTAGGCCTGTGGCGAGGGCGAATAACAGCGCCTGCCGAGCCACAGCCGCCTTTGAGGCGTGACCACAGGCTCCCATGAATAAACGTTAAGCTCTGTGGCACTCACAGATACGTCATATACATCCTGTATGTTCCACACGCTACAGTTTGTGGTTTTATTGATGTTTAGAAAAACGTTCCCATTAAAAGGAGGCTGGCTCCAGGCTCCAAGATTCACAGGGACTCTAACCCGTGTGTGACCACTGCACTCACCTGTTCTGTAGTTGTTTTCAGTTTGTTGTCAGTATTTGAGTGTATGTCGATGCAGGCAGGCCTGCGGTCTCTGATAACGCCGTCCACTCAGACTTCTCATCGTTTCCTTTGCTCATGTAGTTTGATGGAGTTCATGTTTCTGTATTTGCTATGAACTTTGATTGGGAGATTTGGAGGTCCACTTCCTGTCCTGGTGAATGTTTGACACTGAACTCCTTTGTCAGGCTTTTTTTTATATCAATGCATGAACATCAGAGTGGCTCACGTCTCCGTTGGGCCAAGCAAGCTTTGCTCTTCGCTCTCGCTCGCTCTGCAGAGCGGGTAGCTGTGATTATTCTGATGATCTCTCTGGTCACCGAGTCGCTGCTCGCTCTGCTGAACACAATAACATCACAAAGTCTGAATTACTTGTGTTCCTTCACTCGCCTCTTTAATCTCTTTTTTCCCCTCCATCTCGTTGTTATGTGTATTTTAAGTATATATTAGATCCAGAGAAAATAATTTTATCCTGGTATGCAGGAAGTATTTAGATCATGTATGGAAGGAAAAATTGTAAATTATTACTTGTAAATACTGAAATCCTTAAAATGAGCACTGACCGCCAGTTTGTGTTAGCTGAATTAGAACAGCCTTGTTCACTGACAGTCCGACGGATTAAAGTGTTTCCGGTCCGAGCATCTCCAGCGCTGGACAAGCCTCTCGTCTCTTTGTCTCTTTCATTGAACAGAAACGCATCTGCGGTCGTTCTAGCTCCAAGTTTAAAGGAAGTACAATGTAACTGCAGCCGTGGGACTCATGGTGTCCCGATCACTAAATAGACGAAGAATCCTTCTCAGTGTGGACATGAGGATCAGCAGCAGACTTATGGCTGACCTTGTGCTGCGGATGGATCGCCTCAGACATACTCTCTGCTGGACTTCGGTGCATCGTTTGTGTCTTCTTCCTGCCCATCAGGGACCCTCAATGTGAACAATTTAACCCTTAACCTCTATATTCCTGTTAATGTCTTCCTGTTAGCCTATCCAGAGCTCATTAGTTAGCAGTACGTCATCATCTGCCCTGATTTCACCAGCCCGCCAAACATCTCTGATATTTAGAATAAACTGATCATTGTGTGAGAGCTAAAAGGATCTGACTGGTTTGTCTGTTTGGACCCGGAAACGTCTCCTGGTGTCAGACTGATTTAGCTCGTGCATGGTGATGGGTATTTTATTTGGAGCAAGCAAAAACAATTTCATCAGTTTCTTCTCTGATTTCACGTAAATCTGCGCTAGAACTAAATTTCTACAAGTTTTCACATTTGCTTTAATCCTGAATCCTGTTTGATTATGGTATGCGCTACTGCTAAAGGTCTCGCTCCAGTAAAAGCCCTGAGGATGTGCTGTGTCAGCAGCAGCTTTATAAGCCTGACCTCAAGAGCCTGACAGGAAGTGCTGAGCGTCACTTCTGCCTGTGCATTCAGGCCCAATATTATCCTGATCATCACCACAGCACATATCTCACTTCATGATGGTGATGGGGATTTTGCAGGTTTTGAGGAGAATAAACTCTGAGCTCGGGTCTTCAGACTTTAAAAACCCAATTTAATGCTTTCAAATGGGTCATGTGAGCAGGATAGTAATTTAATGAAGTTCTTCCATCATTAAATATATAAACCCAGTTTACTTAATTGATTCTCCGCATAGTGTTCTGTTTTTGATGCTCAGAGCGTACAAGCTGATAATAATTTCTATGATTCAGGTTATAGGTTTGATTAATTAACAGCTGGTTTCATAGGCAAACACACTGTGGACTCCTGTATGCACACACCGGGGGGCACTGCTGCACATCATTTTCAGAGCATGAAAGAATGGCTTAAAGAGAAACATCTAGGCTGTTTGTGTGTTGCACATAAAAGCAGCCGGCAGCTCTGATGTGGAGTCTGAGCGTCTTCTCAAAGTTTGATCCTCAGCCTGAGGAGCTCCAAATAAGCATCAGAGTCAGTGAAAGCTCCACCCTGCTGTCTGACTGCAGGGACACAGACACTGAAACATAATGCTCTGAAATGCGGACTACAAGAGCATTTCTTTCAGAGTCTGAGACCCCGAGGAGGCCTGCTGAGATAAATGACTGTGTGATGGAGGGCAGATGAAGCTCCACCTCCTGAGAGGGAAGCCCCAGATCTGTTAGAGACAACAAATGGAGTCCACGCTGAGCTGCTAATGTAGGCCGGCACGGACTGAGACTGATGGGGTGGTTGTAGCTCAGGTGGTAGAGCGGGTCATCTACTGATCGGAAGGTTGGTGGTTCGACCCCTGGCTTCCCCAGTCTGCATGCCAAATGTCCTTGGCATGTTATCCTTGACTAACCCCAAATTGGTCTCCGATGCATCCATCGGAGTATGAATTTGTGTGTGAATGTTACTTAGAAGCTTGTGTGAATGGGTGAATGTACAAGTTGTGTACAGCGCTTTGAGTGCTCAGAAAGAGTAGAGTAGTGCTATATAAGAACCAGCCTATTTACCATGATGATGCTCTCTGCAGGACCCGCTCATCGACTCCATCCTTCACCCCACCAGCTGTAACAGGAACATCTTCACCCTCACAGAAAACATGCAACATATGTGACCTTCAATCAAACATCTAAGGTTCTTCTTTGAGGCTGTGAACGAACAGACAGATTTCACAGCTTCAGAGCAGCTGAGGTTTCTCCTTTTCTACTTTTGGAAAAGACTGGAGATGCACAAATTTACATTCTTATCCATTCATACACAGTCACATCGTAGCCCTGCGAACATCCTGTCAGAGGTTTAGTTGAAGTTAGCAGGGAAGGAACATCTCCTACATCCAAAAGATAATTCTTTGTTTTTAAATTAATCAGGTCCCAATCAGCCCAAATAGCAAAGAGAAATTAAAAATGCATGCCATTAAAGAGATCAGGTCTTACGAGTTAAAGGCTTTACTCAACTTTATTTCCTGTGGTGAGAAGAGCAGAGCGGGAGAGAATAAAACTCTGCTTCTATAGTGACGTGTTTCTATTTTCCCGTTTCTGTGGTCCTATGTTTCTATTTTCACGTTTCTATGGTCACGTGTTTCTGTGTTCCCGTATTCACGTTTCTTTGGTCACATGTTTATATTTTTACATGTTTCTGTGTTCATGTGGCTCTATTTCAACGTTTCTATGGTCACGTGTGCCTATTTTCACATATTTCTGTGTTCACTTGTTTCTATGGTCACGCGTTTCCATTTTAATGTGTTTCTATGGTCACATGTTTCTGTCACAGCTGCGGTGGCAGTCGTGTAGGGTTGAAGGGGAAAGGACCCAATCGCAGGCACTAATGATGCAAAGAGTGGGCTTTATTTACATGAGGTGATAATACAGACAGAGCAGAGATGGGACAGACGGAAACTAAGAACAAACCTAAACGGGGACAATCTAACCAACAAATCTGAAACCATAACTCACAGGAAAACATACTGGGAGGAACACAAGATGACCAGTAAGAAGCAGAATAAAACACAGGGTTTATATACACACAGGAGCAATCAGGGAATGGGAGACATTGGGAGACTGTGTTTACATTTCTATTTTCACATGTTTCTATGTTTACATGTTTCTAGCTCCTGAAACTTCTCTGGCTTCAGTTTCAGGATCGTTTCAGCTCATCCTTAAATCCTGAAAACATTCTGTGTGAACACTGATCCACGGCGCCCTCTGTGTGGCCACGCCCCCATATTATTTCACTCACTGTCCGTTTTCATTTCTCTTGGTGATGAACTCAGTCATGTGTCGCAGTCTCTGATTAATTTGCCAGCTACTCTTAATTAACAGATCAATGTGTGTGTGTCTCTGTGTGTGTTTTTTCAAACAAATTCAGACAAATTCATGTTTGTTGATAAGCATTTGAATTTCATTAACTTGCAACAAAATAAAAATGTAACAAATAAAAATGAAATTCTAATGAATCAGACAAGTGCAAAATCTGACTGTAATAAAGACAAACTGTTTTTAGCACTGCTGATTAGTGGTGGGCAGATCAATCCAAATATCAGTTGTATACCAATACCAAGTCAGCATAAGTATCGGATTGATACTAGCCTGGTGAGATCGATTCTTTACTTTAAGTTCCGCTCTTGTTTGCAATGTTGTGCTTTCGGCAAAGACGAAACAGCCAGGTCGCCAGACTCACCGCTGCTGTGTCAGCACAGAGCAGGCACACTTTGCTCCCCCTC
Source organism: Maylandia zebra (assembly GCF_041146795.1). Lineage (NCBI taxonomy): Eukaryota > Metazoa > Chordata > Actinopteri > Cichliformes > Cichlidae > Maylandia > Maylandia zebra. The sequence continues at coordinate 26,954,803 of NC_135181.1, read as the reverse complement.
CCCCCTCTTGTGCTTAGATATTGCGTTGTTACGTGACTTTGGTGATAAAGTGGCTTAAATATTATTTATATTTATTTATTTATTTAATAATTTTTTTTGCCTGTCCCGTTTGGTTCTTTTGCCATCAGAATTATTGTCTAAAGGCGAAGAAAGATGCCCAACGGATTTACTTTACCAAATGGACCATCCCAGCCTTGCCGTAATGGTCTATTTGATTCACCTTTTGGTGTTTATTTTATTTTCACTTGCTAAATACAGGACAGACTTGACTGGGGAACAGAAAGGTGAGAAAGAAAGACGGAAAGAATAACAGCGGAGAAGAGGGACGGTGATAAAGGGCAAAAAACAAAAAACAACAAAATAAGCAGACAAAAAATACATATATCAATCACCTGGATCACCTGTTGAGAAAGAAAAAAGGAACACAAGCAGAAGAAAAAGAGAGCAATATAATAAACAACATCACGATGATCTATGGGAATATAACGGTAAATACTAAATAGTAAACATTATTGTGCAGCACGTAAGATCGACAGCGCACAGTGTGCTTTGAGGTAGGAGCCAAAAAGGGTGTAGTTTGTATGTGTGAGCACCCGTGTGTACACCTGTGAGCATGAGCACGCTTGTATTTAAAAGGTTCCTTCATGTAATGATCTGGGTGTCGGGAGCCACAGCCCCGTCCACCAGGGCATGAAGCAGGTATGGAGGAGAGCAGGGGCCCGTTCTTCGTACCTCGCTAAGTAGGTTAGCTGGATTTGATTGTTGACGATTTCGCGTGATCTTGGATCGTTCGGTTCCCCGAAGCTCCTCCGGGACTTGCTGTCATAGCAACAGAGCCGTAAGCGTAAACCTACTTGGGAGCAGGTTTACTTTATGTAAACAGGATTAGATCGCGGCCACGCAGGTATGTCCGCTTCATTTATACGAAAGCAACAGCGATATTCCACCACTGTTTCACCATAAATAAATAACATCAATGTAACTAAAGATAATGCAGCACCTGATCCATTTATTGATTTCACACAGATACATACAGGTCATTTCCTAAAAAAGGGAAATGTACTATTAACATTCTATTACATGTATGTGATTATTACAGATGTAATTCATATTTCAGAGTAGCAATTGCAAATTACTTCGTGTAATCAAGATGAGAGACCACGGCTATAAAAGCGAAGGTGGATTTGGGAAGCCTGTCGCAGCCATGTCCTGTCCGTATACGCGAGCCACCCATTGCGGAAGGTGCAAGATTGATAAGGAGAGTTATCAGAATTCAGCGTATATTGCGGGACAGACAGGATCCTTTAGCTCAGCGCGACAGTGTGCTCATAGAGAGATATCGATTTTCCCGTGAGGATATTATTTACTTAACCAACTTGTTGACGAGGGGGGTGCAGGACCACCACCTGTCTTTTTTTTGCTCTGCCCTTTTCTTGGTTGCTGTTATAAACAAACAAACAGATTATTTCAGGGTCTCTTTCCAAGAGACGAAAAGCAATATAAGTGATAAATATTACCATGCTGTAGAATATTCTTATATTTCACTTTTACTTGTTCCCATGTTCTAGTGGGTCCTGTTGTGGCTCTAATGTGAAAGGGGATATAATATAACATATTATAATATAATGTAATATAATATTGGATAATATAGTGTAATATAATAAATCTACCCTACCGCCTACTGGTGTTGGCCAGAGGGGCCGATGGCGCGATATGGCAGCCTGGCTTCTGTCAGTCTGCCCCAGGGCAGCTGTGGCTACAACCGTAGCTGCCTCCACCAGTGTGTGAATGTGAGAGTGACTGAATAGCGGCATTGTAAAGCGCTTTGGGTGCCTTGAAAAGCGCTATATAAATCCACTCCATTATTATTGTTATTATTAAATTACTTACGAGTTTAATTTGTCAGCAACTTTCTGCCAGCCCTCTCTCCTTGCTTTTGCAGCCTTTGCAGTGTTCCCTTGCGTTTTAATTAAACTCTGAAACTCCTGAAATCCCTCACTCAAGAGTTCTTGCTCTGCTGCCGAAAAATACCGAGCCGAGCGCGCTCCGTCGACATTTTCGCCGACCAATCAGAGGGTTGCCGATCAATGTTTCCACTATCGATGCGTAGCCCCTTTTACGACACCCAGTGATGTCACATTACTGCGTCCAGCTGTACTAATCGTCAACAGCAGGTGTGTTCGGGGAACCAGATTAGCGAGCTCACGGTTAGCGCGATGGTTTGGTCTTGGATGTGTCATTTGATCTTGGATGTAGTAAGCGACGTACGAAGAACGGGCCCCAAGACTCCAGACATCCAGAGGCCCTCAGAACACAAGAGACCAAGGAAGAACAACGGAGGGCCAGCTGCATCAATATCCCAGAAAGAGCTGAGGAGAGCCCCAGATGAGGGGTCACTCAGCTGTGCCAGAGTGACTGAGCCCCAGGCAAGTACAAGTGATTACAATAATCACTTGTACTTGCTGTAACAGTACATTCAACAGCTGCAGCTCTCCCGCTGCCAGCGGTACACATCACCAACACCACCAACAACAACAACAACACAAGCAGAGCATTGTTGATGCTGCAGCATTGCTGCAGGTTGCTTCACCAATCTCCGACAGCTACAGCCAGGACTGTTTTGAAGCACGCGCCTGCAGGGTCCCCGTGAATCTCGGCGAGGAAGCACTCCTCTGCCGCCACACTGATGATTAATGAGTTAATTAGCAGCGAGGGAGGCGAGTTCAGCTCCTGCCTTTAAACACGCTCAAAAGAGCCATTAGCTCTGAAAACTCTCTCACGGCCTCGCGGGAGAATTAGAGCACTGATTGATGCTCTATGTAGGTGTGGCAGAACCAGCTCTGACATGAGCTTCATGGTAAATGGTAAATGAACTGATTCTTATATAGCGCTTTTCTACTCTCCCGGAATACTCAAAGTACTCTTCCCCTAAGCACTGACTCTAAACTGAGTGCTTTTCTAACAACATTCACACACACATGCTGCACAATAATGTTTAACATTTAGTATTTACTGTCATATTCCCATATATCATTGTGATGTTGTTTATTCTATTACTCTTGTTCTCTTCTGCTTGCTTTCTTTTTTCTTTCTCAGCAGGTGACCCAGGTGATTGATATATGCATTTTTTTTCTCTGCCCGTTCTGTTGGTTTTTGTCTTTTGCCCTTCTCCCCCATACCTCTTCTCAGCTGTTTCTCTTTCCCTCTTTCTTTCTCCCCTTCTTTCCCCCAGTCAAGTCTGTCCCGTATTCAGTAAGTGAAAATAAAATAAACAATAAAAGGTGAATCAAATGGACCATTACGGCAAGGCTGGGATGGTCAATTTGGTAAAGTAAATCCGTTGGGCATCTTTCTTTGCCTTTAGACAACAATTCTGAGGGCAAAAGAGCCAAACGGGACAGGCCAAAAAAACAAAAAAAAAACAAAAAAACATTCACACACACATTCATACTCCGATGGATGCATCGGAGAGCAACTTGGGGTTTAGTATCTTGCCCAAGGATACTTGACATGCAGACTGGAGGGGCCAGGGATCGAACCACCAACCTTCCGATCAGTAGGTGACCTGTTCCGTCTAAAACTTTTTCACTCTGTCACAGAGAAGCAGGAAGAGCTGGGGAAGAGCGCTGCAGAGATTTAGAGAAGGTCAGGGGCAGCTTCACTCTGTCTTTAGATAAACTTTAAACCACAGACTGTATATCAAAGGTGGATGTTGCAATATCCATGAGGGGTGGATCCAGTTGTGAGCCAGCGCTCTCATTGGCTGATGACTTGTGACTGACAGGTAGTTAGCCAGAGTGAGCATGCTCTGAATAATCCAGAACATACAGACTTCATGTTTCACTCAGTAAGACCAAAATCACTCAGGGAGGGGCAGCTATCTGCTGTGACCGGTTGGGGTGAGAGAAGGAAGACAGCATAAAAGACATGCTGTGGAAGAGAACCAGAGATTCTTCTTCTTGAATTTGCCCCTCGATTGGCGGTTGGTTGTCGCATCTCCGTCGGATGTCCTCGTTTCGAAGGCGGTCTGGGAAGTGATACTCATAATACTTGCCAAAGGCAGCGCATCTGGAAAACTTAGAGTTTGTTGAACCAGAGATTAATAACAACTATGAATAGGGATGGGTATCGTTTAGGTTTTATCCGATACCGGTGCCAAATCGGTACTTTTGAAACGGTGCCGGTGCTTAAACGGTGCTCAAACCAGTGCTTAAAGAATGGAGAACACAAAATTGGTCCAAAAACCTCTCATGTTCAGCTGGTTTTTTGTAAAAAGATAACAATGTTAGCCTTTTCTGCAGCTGTGGGGCATATATGGTATCACTCTTGGCTGGAAGCAGTGCTTAAACAATGGAAAAAACACAAACTTTGTCCAAAAACCTCTCATGTTTAGCTGTTTCCCTCTTTTTCTTTGGTCATTTTAGCCTTTTTGGCCAGGGTGAAGGGAGTATCTGCCATCAAACAAGAAGACAGCTGCATGTAGCTATGATGATGTTTGCTAGTTCACCTTACATGCATTAATGTAATAACGTGGTTAGCCTACTCAATGTAAATTGCACCCGAACAACATTAAGCTACTCACGCAGAGAAGAACGGCTGCTGCCATCATCATCCGTCATCACTACATCACTACACTGGCAGGGCTAGGGGCCAGGACTCTCCTCTTCGTGTTTTTGGGGGATGTTGCTAACTCCGGGTCCGATAACAGGCAACCCACCCGCAGTAGATGTGCTCGGTGTGAGGTCTCGCAGCAAGCTATCAAATACGGCGCATTTCTTGGCTTTTTAAAAAAACGCTATGCATCGCCAGGTGTTTCATCGGATTTGAGGTGTTACCTCCTTTGACAGTATCACAGTATCAGCTTAAAGCACTTGTTGCAGGCTGCTGAGTTTGCATATTTTGCTGTGAAGTACAGCCAGACTTTTGACCGCTTCGCCTTGGGCATTTTAATTTGTAGCTCTGCTCTAACAGAACGTACGTACCTGGACCCGCCTACTATCCTCGGAAACGTAAAATGATTGGCTAGAAGTGTATCACAGCTCAGGAAAAAAAAAGCACCGAAATAAAGCACCAAAATGTACGCTGCTTTTCGGTCTGGTTACTACCGTTTATGTCAGAACCGGTGCCATCATGGCACCGGACACCGGTACCCATCCCTAACTATGAATCATGTGATTAAAGTGAGTGTGAGGAGCATGCTCGGATAGTAAAGGGCCCTCCTGAGGAGCTACACAGCGGTCCTGGTGGTCAATAATATAACACCCTGAAACACTTTGAGTGAGCTCACCTCAGCACATCTTCTCACCTCCAACACCTTCAACACCTCCACCTCCAACACCACTTCCAACACCTCCACCTCTGCTTCAGAGCAGGTATTACTCTTGAAGGGATTTCATGCATCATATTTAAAACGTTGATATCCTTTGTGAGCATGCAGCCACAGCTGTGACTGACCACAGTGAGAAAAGGAAGTGACATCAGCACAGGGCCTGCTGCAGATGCAGGGTCCCAGCTCATGGAACAGCTCTCTGTCATGTGTGTGAATAAAAAGTGATTTAAAGAGAGGCGCCGGCTGCTCTCAAACTGAGACTACACTCAGCGTGGAAGTAGCTTCGGGATCAGACTGCACAACCTGGACTATCCAGGGAACCGGGGTCAGCTTGATCAGGGAACTGGGATCGGTCATTCAGTCTGTTTGCAAGTGTGTCGGCTTGAGCGGTAAGGTGTCAGCAGGTAGAAAAGGTTTGATAGTTTGACGTTACAAAGAGTTTGAGCTCCAGATGAGTTCAGTGATGATGTCATGATTGAAGCTCCACCTACAGCTCCTGCTGTGCGTGTTTCAGTCAGGTGGGTTCATGAGGTTCTGCTCGGTGTCTGTTTGCAATGATCTTGTTCAGCTTGAGCTGTGCATCTCCTGGACATGGTCACATTACGTGAAAGCTTCTGACTGGATGATCTTTTTAATCATTTTAGGAAGTTGCTTTTTGATGAGAAATGTTAATTTCATATTTTTTCCCCATTTTACCTCATCTGGCTCTCTCCATCTGTCAGCCTCCTCTGTTACTTCCTCTCTCTCATGGCTCGTATTAGGCTGTAAAAGTTCAGAAGTGGTTCTTGTTGATGAGGTTTTTTTTAACTGAAATCCTGCCAGCTGCTCTGCAGCAGCAGATGGGAGAGGTCAGAGGTCAGAGAGACTGTCAGAGAGATTTGTTTGTGTCGGAGCAGCTGGTTTCTGAAAGTGACTCCAGAGAGAGGCTCTTTATTTGGGCCAAAGTGAGAAATTTCTTCACGTGAACATGAACACAGTTCAACTCCTACATGGAGCTTGCCGCAGCAGCCAGCAGGACAAACGGCTGCAGGGCCGAGGAAACGTGCACGTTTGATTTTAGGGTGAAGCTCTTCAGCTCGGGCTGTTGGGCTGCAGCTGTCTGATTGGTCATGTGAAGTTATTCCAATCATGCAGGGCGCCAACCTCCATTGATGATCAGTGACTCGAGTCAACAGGAGGTAATACCCTGACACAGCCAACTGTAAATCTGAGGTTGACAGCTGTGTATGTGTGTGTGTGAGTGAGTGTGTGTTTGTCTGTGTGTGTGAGAGTGTGCATGTATGTGCATATGAGCATGTATTCGTATCTTCGTGGGGAGCAAAAATTGGAAGTTTACTATACTACACACTTATGGGGACCTAAATCCCCGTCCCTACAAGTTTGAAGACATTTTTGAGACTCTTTTGAGACTTCTGGTTTTAGTGTCAGGGTTACAGTTAGATTATGGTTAGGTTTAGAACAGTGGTTCTCAAACTTTTCACAATGAGTACAACCTCTTAAAATATATGGCTCTTGAAGTACGACCCTTATGACCGACATTAAAGTACAGTAGAATAGGCCTATTTAACACCACATACAGTTTACACGAGACAATTTTATTTCTTATATGAATGTTATTTATTTTAACTGTCATAAACAGGATGTGACATGTGATAATAATAACAACTGTACTGCATTAAAACATTTGCAACAGGTGGGATCTTGGAGTGATGACCTGATGAAACCTAGTTGCGGGCCCAAACAAGGATGTTGTGTTTTTAACATGTTTTACTGCTATTTAATCTGAACAAGCCCCTAAAACAGTCAGTGATCACCGACGGCCTCTTTCAGTTTTTATCATCACTATTCATTTTCAAGCTCAGTTTTTAAAACCTTACGATGTAACTACAGCTCAGCAGTATTATTATATTGCAGTTGTTCTCCTGACATTTGTTCATAACCATCGGGAACCCTCACTGAGTGGAAAAAAAGTTAGCGTTCATCCTCCAGCTTCACTGTGTTTATATTATGCTAACATAGCTGTGTCACTAGCCACCACACAGCACATCATTATATACCAGCTAGCCCAACATCGGTAACCCTACAGACACCACTGCTGTTTAGTTTTCTGTCTTCATTTACAGTGGGGCAAAAAAGTATTTAGTCAGCCACCGATTGTGCAAGTTCCCCCACCTAAAATGATGACAGAGGTCAGTAATTTGCACCAGAGGTACACTTCAACTGTGAGAGACAGAATGTGAAAAAAAAATCCATGAATCCACATGGTAGGATTTGTAAAGAATTTATTCGTAAATCAGGGTGGAAAATAAGTATTTGGTCAATAACAAAAATACAACTCAATACTTTGTAACATAACCTTTGTTGGCAATAACAGAGGTCAAACGTTTACTATAGGTCTTTACCAGGTTTGCACACACAGTAGCTGGTATTTTGGCCCATTCCTCCATGCAGATCTTCTCGAGAGCAGTGATGTTTTGGGGCTGTCGCCGAGCAACATGGACTTTCAACTCCCGCCACAGATTTTCTATGGGGTTGAGGTCTGGAGACTGGCTAGGCCACTCCAGGACTTTCAAATGCTTCTTACGGAGCCACTCCTTTGTTGCCCGGGCGGTGTGTTTTGGATCATTGTCATGTTGGAAGACCCAGCCTCGTTTCATCTTCAAAGTTCTCACTGATGGAAGGAGGTTTTGGCTCAAAATCTCACGATACATGGCCCCATTCATTCTGTCCTTAACACGGATCAGTCGTCCTGTCCCCTTGGCAGAAAAACAGCCCCATAGCATGATGTTTCCACCCCCATGCTTCACAGTAGGTATGGTGTTCTTGGGATGCAACTCAGTATTCTTCTTCCTCCAAACACGACGAGTTGAGTTTATACCAAAGAGTTCTACTTTGGTTTCATCTGACCACATGACATTCTCCCAATCCTCTGCTGTATACTCCATGTGCTCTCTGGCAAACTTCAGACGGGCCTGGACGTGCACTGGCTTCAGCAGCGGAACACGTCTGGCACTGCGGGATTTGATTCCCTGCCGTTGTAGTGTGTTACTGATGGTGACCTTTGTTACTTTGGTCCCAGCTCTCTGCAGGTCATTCACCAGGTCCCCCCGTGTGGTTCTGGGATCTTTGCTCACCGTTCTCATGATCATTTTGACCCCACGGGATGAGATCTTGCGTGGAGCCCCAGATCGAGGGAGATTATCAGTGGTCTTGTATGTCTTCCATTTTCTGATGATTGCTCCCACAGTTGATTTTTTCACACCAAGCTGCTTGCCTATTGTAGATTCACTCTTCCCAGTCTGGTGCAGGTCTACAATACTTTTCCTGGTGTCCTTCGAAAGCTCTTTGGTCTTGGCCATGGCGGAGTTTGGAGTCTGACTGTTTGAGGCTGTGGACAGGTGTCTTTTATACAGATGATGAGTTCAAACAGGTGCCATTCATACAGGTAACGAGTGGGGGACAGAAAAGCTTCTTACAGAAGACGTTACAGGTCTGTGAGAGCCAGAGATTTTCCTTGTTTGAGGTGACCAAATACTTATTTTCCACCCTAATTTACGAATAAATTCTTTACAAATCCTACCATGTGGATTCATGGATTTTTTTTTCACATTCTGTCTCTCACAGTTGAAGTGTACCTCTGGTGCAAATTACTGACCTCTGTCATCATTTTAAGTGGGGGAACTTGCACAATCGGTGGCTGACTAAATACTTTTTTGCCCCACTGTATGATACATTTTAATTTTTGCTGTGGCGGATAAGATGCCGGATTTTTGGCATCACGACCCTACTTCATGGTTCGTGCACTTTGAAACTCAGTTTGCTCTTCGTGGCATTTCAGCCGACGACACAAAATACCATCATGTGGTGGCCTTGCTGGATCAGCTGTCCACCCGCCGTGTGATGACCCTCCTCCGGGATCCCCCCACCCAAGGGAAATACACCGCTCTCAAGGCACTGCTGCTTTGGCGCTACTCCCTCTCTGATGCAGAGTGGCTGAGAAACTCCTCTCTCTCTCGGGCCTGGGTGATGGTACCGCACTCAAGCTTATGGAGGGCACGCTGTCCTTGTTAGGAACGGATGACGGCGGATTCCTCTTCACTCATGTCTTCCTACGATAGGTGCCTCCCCAACTACCTGCTGCTGGTCGCGAAGGATTACCACTCACTTGCAGAAGAAGCGGATCGCATTCTCCTGGCTACCAGGAGCTTTGGCATCAAGGGTTCCGATTCACTGGCGGCATCTCCCGCAGCCCTACCAATTCTCCCACCAGCGCTCCGTAGCGGCCACGACCGCTGGCGATAAGGAAGGGCTACTCTTTATAGAGGACTGACGCTCAGTGACACATTTTCTGGTTGACTCCGCCTCCCGGAAAAGCCTCAGGAACTCTCGTGTCGTCTTTGCATACCTCCACAATAGTATATTATTTAATCTTTAAAGAAAATTGAGATTTTCCGCATAGCACCAGAGACAGCCTGTGTGCCGTACCACTCTTTGAGAAAGACTGGTTTAGGGTAAGCGGTTAGGGAAAAGCAAAATGTCAATTAGATGTCCCCACAAGATATGAATACCAGATGTGTGTGTGTGTGTGTGTGTGTGTGTGTGTGTGTGTGTGTGTGTGTGTGTGTGTGTGTGTGTGTGTGTGGTTTTCCAAGCTTGCTGCTCTGACAGTTTTTGGTTGTTGATTCATGTTGTCGTCCAGCTGTACCAGCAGTGAGCTAACTTATTTTGAGATTATTTCTGCCAGCTTTAATTCTTCATGGTCCTCAGCTGTGTCAGTAACTGGATTTTGGTGTTCCTGTTATTTTGTCCAACCTTCCACATGACTGTCCTCTCTCTCTTCACCTCTTCCAGGATCTGGCCTATGCCTCCTTCCTCTTTAATAAGCTCCAGCGTCTCCAGTTGCCTCGCCGTGTTCGCCATACTTCTATCGAAGCCCACTGTGATGTATGCGGTGCCTCCTTCCAGCAACTGAGGCAACTCGCTCTGCAGCGGGCTCTGGGCATCAGCGGGGAGATGGCACCACGCCCTGCCACTCCCAGCGCTGCCCCAATCTCAGAGAGCAGCTGGGTCTGCAACGAGCTCCCAGTGAAGCAGCAGAGGTGGAAGCACGAGGAGCAGCAGCAGGAGGGAGGAGCCCCATGGAGATCGAGCATAGTGCAGAGCACCTACCTCGGTGGGGGCGGAGCTAAAGGGCTCGCCACAGTAACGCCCCTTCCCCTGAACCCAGCTCAGAACCTGGAGGGGGTGTGGAGGGTCTCCTGCTGCACACCTGAGCTTCGAAACAGTGCGGTAAGCACCCTATTTAGCTAGTTGTTCAGGAGAACCACAGATGTCAAGGGTCAGGGGTCACCTGGGTCAGGATTGTATTTTCTCCAAACGTGCGCTCTCTGCTGGTCTCCATATGAACTGTTCAGTTATCTCACACCAGTTTGCTCAGTATGGCTCCACCTGTACTCACTTGTGCACAACTGTAAACACACACACCTGTGCACACCTGTACACACGTGCACACCTGTACTCAGAAACCAGAAGCTTCAGCCTCACATTTTTTTCTGCATGTTGGGTCTGCGCTTCCACAGGCCCCGCTGGTTTAGAAACGTATTCCTATTAACGAAGCAAGGAAGCAAGACAATCAGCGATCGATCAATTTCACTTGCTAGCAAAGGGAGCCAGACGGCAGCAGTCCTCTGCCCTCGGTCCTCTGCCCTCGGTGTCAAACGAGTCCAAAGAACCAGCTTCCCCTGCCGCCTTTTATTCTGTTACACACAAACAGTTACAGTACACACAAGCACCACCCTAATACCCCCCCTATGGTTCTAAAAGATAAGGTACTATGTGTGTATGTGTGTGCACGTGTAAGCACATGTGTGTATGTGTGTGTGTATATGCATGTGCGAGAATGTGTGTGTGTGTATGCATGTGAGTGTGTGTGTTTGTGTTTGGGGGTGCGTTTGTGTGACCTCCTGCCCACAAAAGGGTCATAAAAGCAGGAAGCTTACTAAACAAGAAAACAGAACCCTCACATAGGATGTCTCATAATAAAACACTATAGCCTCCCCCACCGTTCAACAGGCTGGGCATGTCAACAGAAACAAAAGAATGTCATTGATCCTATAGTTTGTAGGGAACGCCAGGACTGACATAATGAATTAATTAAATAGACCATTAAATAATTAATTAAAATGAGAAATAATTAATTTAATAAATATTTATGACACCTTTAATTAATTATTGACTGTTTTAATTAATTAATAACACATTTAAATAATTATTGACAGTTTTAATTAATTATTTACCGATTTATTTATTTAATTCATTATGGCACTATTGTCCCATTCATGTCTCACTTTGAAATAATTTTATCTGTCAGCCTCACCCATCAAACTAAGTGGGCGGGGTTGCCACTGCAGCTTCTCTAACATTTGATTGGTTGCTGTGCAAAGTAAGTCAAGACAGGTCGATCCTAGATAATCGATGGACTTGGGGAAACCAGGTATCCCAGAATGCATTTCAAATCACAGGCAGTAATGGTGGTGGTGTAAAGTTTTAAAATGCCAGCTGTTTAAATTACAGCTACTTATGCAGTAACCATGGTAACCACGGACTCTGAGCGGCTGGATCGACGGAGGTCAGACAACAATTTTACATATATGATCTTAAAACAGGGCACAGCCACTATACGTCCTAGCCTAATATCAAATGTGAACTCAGACTGAGTCTATGTTTGACGTTTTTTTTTTTATATCTAATCTTCTCTCTCAAACATTTAAACAGCAGCGAGTCTGCAGCTGAGGGAATACAAACTCAAATTGTCAGAACAGGTTTGATAGTTTCTTCTGTGTATTAATTTGGTGATTTGTTAAATGTACAAATGTTATTCTAATCTGCTGCTGAGTCTCTTACGCTGATGAAAATGCAGAAAACACAGATCACGAACACCTGTTCAACCAATCACTTTCATTTCACTTTGATCTGTGACAAACTGACGCGCTCATCTCTGTTACAGTGTTGCGTTAGACTGCTATATTTTTTTGTTCTTTATGCTGTAGATTTTCACGTCTCTGGAATAGTGGGCAGTAATAAGGATGATTTTCTGTTAAATCATATTGATATGACCCGTGAATTATTCGTAGATGACCGTTAGATTAGTCAGCTGGGAAACGCTGGGTTAACTCAGAGAGCTTGTGGAGGTAAGCATCAACGACACAGAGCTCTCAGTTCTCACTCCTTCTTTATTCGTGTCCAACATCAACTGCGCATATCGCGCCACAAAACACAGGAACACACTTCCTATACACTGGGTGTGAGTGGAGCCCTCTAGTGGTCCACCACACATGCCCCCCGAACACCCAGCAGAACTAGTCCAGGACCCGGGGCTTAAGCAAACGGCCGGAACGGCTGAACCGGGGGGTGGGGAACTGACAGAGGGCAACCCAGTCCGGGAGCGAGGCTGGCACTGGCGGTCAGAAAAAGCTGCAGACGAGTCGGACTCCGTTGATTTTGGGTCGCTCCTGGGGGAAAAAACAGAATCCATCAGCCCGGTGACAGGTGGGCGGCCGCGGCGAGGGGTCTGGGCCGGGACCACCTGATCCTCTTGCATAACATGTGCAGGCTTAAGTCTGTCAACAGAGACAACCTCCTGCCTACCGCCAAAGTCCAAAATGAAATGTTTGTTGCTTGGTTTAAGAACTCTGTATGGCCCGTCATATGGTGGACGCAGCGGAGTCCTATGGGCATCGTGCCTGACGAAAACGAAAGGAGCAGAGTCCAACGAACTCGGAACAAAAGTGTCAGGCAGGCAGTGGTGCACAGGACCAGGAACAGGAAATGAGTCTCTTGGGGGGGCGAAAAGGCAACAAAGAGGTATCGAAACATGGGGGAGGGCTATCAGGTAAGAATTCCCCAGGGACCCGGAGAGGCTGGCCGAGGACCAGTTCAGCCGGGAAAACCCCGAGGTCTTCTTTAACCGCGCTACGCAATCCCAGCAAAACCCATGGAAGACGGTCGACCCAGTCGCCACTTGTTAAGGAAGCCCGGAGCGCGGCCTTAAGTGACCGGTGAAACCGTTTGCACATCCCGTTAGCTTGCGGGTGGTATGCTGTGATGCGGTGGACCTTGACCCCCAGGCCGTCAGCCATAGCAGACCAAAGCTCAGAAACAAACTGGGGGCCCCTGTCCGAGGTAATGTTAGCAGGGGGGACCGAAACGCAAAACCCACGTTGACAAAAAAGCCCTGGCCACCGTCACCGCTGTCGTGGACGCCAAGGGTACCGCCTCCTGCCACCTGGTCGTGCGGTCCACCACAGTCAAAAGGTGCGTGAAACCCTGTGACTGCGGCAAGGGACCAACCAGGCCCACATGAACGTGATCGAAACGCCTACCCGGGACACGGAAAGGTTCGAGGGGTGACTGTGTGTGCCGGTGGATTTTCGAGCGTTGGCATGGGATACAAACCGCCGCCCATTCTTTCACCGTCTTGCAAAGGCCCGGCCAAACAAACCTGGCGCTGACCAGCTTGACCGAGGCCCGGACGCCGGGATGAGAGAGGGCATGCACCGAGTCAAAAACACGACGACGCCACAAAAGGGGAACCACCGGGCGGGGGCGGCCGGTGGAAACGTCGCAAAGAAGGTGCGGACCGCGTCCCACACCGGGGTGTACTCCAGCACGAGGCCCGTTTTTGTTGACTGAAGGGCAAGGACGTCTGGGTCAGCACGTTGCTCAGCGGCCATGGCAGCGTAGTCGACGCCGACATACACCGGAGAAACCAACACACGTGAGAGACAATCAGCGACGTGATTGGACTTACCAGCCACATGCTGAATGTCTGTGGTAAACTCTGAAATGGCCACCAACTGGCGCTGCTGGCGTGCGCTCCATGGGTCAGAGACCTTGGACATCGCAAACGTCAAAAGTTTGTGGTCAACGTACGCAGTAAAGTTGCGACCCTCGAGGAAAAAACAAAAATGTCGTGTCGCGAGGTGCAGGGCCAGCAACTCCCTGTCAAAAACACTGTACTTGCGTTCAGCATCCCGGAGCGTACGACTGAAAAAGGCGAGCGGTTGCCAGAGACCTGAAACCCGCTGTTCCAACACCCCACCCACTGCCACGTCGGACGCGTCGGTGGTCAACGCGATCTCCGCCGACGGAAGCTGGTGGGCCAGCAGGGTGGCGTCAGCCAGCGCAGACAACACCTGGATGCGTTCCGGCAGCCAGTCAACCGGATCTTTGGCTGTTTTACCTTTTAAGGCAGCATAGAGTGGCTGTAGCAGGTGGGCAGCTCTGGGGAGAAAAGCGGTTGTAAAAATTTATCATCCCCAAGAACTCCTGCAACGCTTTAACCGACGTGGGACGCGGAAAAGTCGAAACGGCCTGGACTCTGTTGGGCAACGGAAGCACACCTTCAGCGGAAATGCGGTGCCCGATGAAATCCAGAACAGGCAACCCAAACTGGCAGTTGGAAGGGTTGATGATCAGGCCGTGCGCTGCCAAACGCTGGAAAACCTGGCGCAGATGGGACTCGTGCTGGCTCGCTGAGCAGCTGGCCACCAATATATCATCCAGATAAAAAAAAAAACCGAACGGCAGTCCACGCAAAACGGAGTCCATCAGCCGCTGAAAGGTCTGGGCAGCACCTTTCAGGCCAAACGGCATGCGCAAAAACTCGAACAAGCCGAAGGGGGTAATGACAGCAGGTTTAGGAACGTCTTCGGCGCGCACAGGAACTTGGTGATACCCCCGCACCAAGTCAATTTTAGAAAAAATCAATGTTCCGGCGAGATGGGCAGAAAAATCCTGAATGTGGGGGATGGGGTAACGGTCATTCTCCGTGGCATTATTTAAACGGCGGAAATCTCCGCATGGTCGCCACTGACCGTCCGATTTGGGCACCATGTGAAGCGGAGAGGCCCATGCACTGTTCGAACGCTCTACAATGCCAAGGCGCTCCATGGCTGCATCCCCGGAGGTCACTACATTAGCCCGAATCAGGGGTCACCAATGTGGAGGTAAGCATCAATGACACAGAACTCCCAGTTCTTACTTCTTCTTTATTCATGTCCAACATCAACTGCGCATATCGCGCCACAAAACACAGGAACACACCTGTGGTCCACCACAAGCTGAAGATATCGTGGACATGCTGACCTCGCTCCGTGATGTACAGGGCCGTTTACCCTCATGATTAATATTCACAATAAAAATATTAGCTGAACATCATGGAGTCTGTATGTGTTTCATAGTGTCGAACAACCTTTGTACAGTTAAACCTAGCAGTTACTACATGACGGAAACACCAACGTTATTTCTTTTATGCGTTTATATGCAGGTCATGCTCATTATTGAACAAAAACCCAAACATCTGATGTTAATCGGATTTATTTGCTCTCTCTCCTCCTTAAACATGTTTTTAATGTAGAATTGAAACAGGTATGACACATACGAACATCAGGAAATAAAAACCCAATAAATATAACCTCAGTAAATGAAGTCAGTGTACTGCGGGGGTTATGGCAGCTGTGTACCAGGACCTGCATTTTGTTGGCGGTAATAACAGCTCAATTGCTTGCGAGGCAAGCGGGTCTATCCCACCCTTTGCCATGAGACTGGGCTGGGCAGACATCTCCGAAATCATCAAAGGGCTTTTGCAAAGAGGCTCTATCTTGACAAACCAACCACACATCTGAAGATTAAACCACTACATTCTCGGCTAAAAAATATTAAAACGGTATTTGATGACACACAAACAAGGTTTTTCAAAGTTCAGTTCTGTTAGTTTTAACATGTCGGTTGTTGTGTGCTAAAAACAATGGCCACAAGGCCAAAGCAATGGTTCTGACTCGATCAGCGTTAACCCCGCCTCCTGGGTTGGATGGATGAGGTTGACAGATAAAATTATTTCATGGTGAGACCTGAAGGAGTCAACTGTGCCAAAATGAATTAATTAAATACACCATTAAATAATTATTTAAATGTGGCAATAATTAATTAAAATGTTAAATAAATAATTAAATGTTGCAATAATTAATTAATTCAATGCATCAAAAATATTTAATTAATTAATTATTTCCCACTTTAATTAATTATTGCCACATTTAATTAATTATTTAATGGTGTATTTAATTAATTCATTATGGCAGTCCTGGCGTTTCATAAGTTTGAACTAAGACTTACAAATTTAAGTAACACAATGACGACATTTAACAATTTGACTCCAACACTGCACATGATTCTAATGCAGCTGTAAAGTCAGGCTACAACTCTTTGTGTGTGTGTGTGTGTGTCAGCTGCAGTTATAACAGACTGAAATTTCCAGTTTCTCCGGTGTTCCCAACCTTCAGCAGCAACCTTTGGAAAAAGACAAAGTTAGTCTCAGGTGTTTGATGGAGCAGTTGTGACAGCGTGATGACGGCAGCGGGACTAAAAACTCTCAAAGCGCTGTAGGAAGCCAGGTCTTCATCATGGGCCTCATTATTTGCCATCAGCATGCTGAGTTTAATCGTGGCAGCCTCTGATCCTCCACCAGCTCCGTTTTACTCCTTCTCCTACAGCAGTGATATGATCGTTCTGAGATTCACGATTCGCAGAGGTCGTCATCATCCATGGGGATACGTCCTCACAGTCCCACTGTTGACACAATGCACCTCCTCAGACCTGGATCGTTTGTTTCATGGATTCTTGTATAATAACTCAGACAATCATATTCAGGATTATCTCAGCTCCATGATTGGCATTCAGACTTACGCCTGGGCAGGAGTAAACATGGCCGCCGATCACAGTGTGAGGAGAGGTTGTGATGATGTCATGTCCTTGACACTGCATTTCAGTGGCTGCTTTTCAGTAGGTGTTATTTAATAGACATGGCTTTTATTGTGAAAGGGTGAACATTGACTTGGTGACGCAGAGAAAGAGAAACAGAGTCAGAGCTGAGGTGAAGATGATGAAAACGAGTGTCACATGATTTTATGGATTTATCCTGCTCAGCCACATACACACCTGACCACACAACATGCCTCAGAGCCAGTCATATCCCACAGGTCAAAGGTCAAGTTCAGCACAGTTACAATAATTCACTCATTAAACCTTCACACAGGTGTGACATGATGACAGTGATGACATAAGCAGAAGGTGAAAGGTCACAGAGCATGTTTTCTTTGCTCTGATGTTTTAAACCTTCGCCGTGTCTGTTCCTCTTCCAAACTTGGATGGAAACCATCACTGCACAGCCGTGAGGCGGTAATCGCAGCGTGCTCTGTGGCCCTCGTGTTTGATTGGTCTCACTCAGGATGGCGTTTTGGCGCTGGCTTATCCCGTTGCCGGCTCTCTGTGTAATCCTGTTAGCCAGCCGAGCGTGTTGCGGTCACACAGCTGAAGAGTGGATCTGCCCCAGTGTGCCACTTCCTGTAACTGCGGTAATTCACCATAACTAGGCCACGGATCTGAGGCCAGAGACAGGAGCTGTGCTACTGCAGCTGCAAATAGCTGGACGTTTCTGAGATCACACTCATCTGTGGCTCCATTATCCTGGAATGAAAGCACAAAAGGACAAAACAAGCTGCTCTGTATGATGAAATGTAATTATAGCAGCAGACCAGCTGACCGGTCATTAGCCCAGTAGGACTAGCCATTAGCCACGGTAAACCGGAAAAAGCCTTCAGTGGTTGAAGCAGCCATGTTTGAGCAGAACAGGAAGTCTGGATGGCAACGATCAGGCTAACGACCTGAGGTAATTAACTAATGATCTCCTCATCCAGAGCTGCCTCCTCCTGCTGCTGATGAAGCCAGGAGCTAACGGCGTTCATCTGCAATTTCTGATAAATAAAGAGCGTTGGGGGAAGTCTGACCTCTGAATAAAAATAATACTGGGATATCGGCATTATTTACTATAAATATTATACTGCTACAAAAATATATTTAAACATAAATATCAAAGTCTGAGTACAGATGTTTCTCTAAAGGTGCAGCATTGACGGCGTCTGATGGCATCGGGATCCTCTGTGAGGTGGTGTCAGTCTGAAGGAGACTGTCTGCTTTTATTAATTATGTAAATTATGAAAAATGTGATGAGTTTTATTAAAAAATAAACGATTTAAGAACAGAACAAACATCAAAAGGAGACTGATGCTGGATTTCATGTTTTGGCTTAAGACCTGATATTTGTCTCATCTGTCAGGGTCTGACTGCAGATGGAGGTCATCTGACTGTGACGGGTACAGCCCAGAACGTTCCCGTTAAACCAGCAGCCCACAGCGTCAGCACCCAAACCAGCCAGCCACCGTCTGCCGCTGCCGCCTTCTTGATCAGGTCAGTGAACGCAACACGACAGAGAGACGCAAAGCAGCACATGCTGCACATAGATCAGTGTGACTAACCAATACTAACGTGCTTTAGACCTGCATTCTGGCCAGCAAGGGGCGACTCCTGTGGTCTGACTGGATGAAGTCTGTGAGCTCAGTGCAGGGGCGGATCTAGAGAAATTTTCTTAGGCTGGCATGAGGGTGGCAAAGAAATCAAATGGGGTGGCAAAATCAAAGCCCCCCCCCCAAACGCATATGCAGGTGGTTACATATGGTTAAAATGATTCAAATGCAGTAAGTATACATGTTTTTCATATAAATATAGTCTATAACTTAATTTTTGTCTGTAGCCCACATAATTACACACTTTAGTTACATAAACCATGTGAGTTTTGATGTTATGTACTGTATAGCCTGTATAATAAATAAATATGTAGCCCAACAAGTATAAAATCCAGAAAGCTACACAACATGGGGCGGTTCATTTACAAACACAAGCCTAACTTGAGTTTCACATTGTTTTTTGTTAGAAAACAATCACATTGTTACAGCTTAAATTACACAAAATGTCAGAAATCTGCACTTTCATGAACAAAAATTTAAACCTAATTCTTCATGATTTGTTGGATTCACCCACTGACGTCTGAAATACAATCGGCCATTTTTGACTCCTTTTGAGTTTACGTTTGTATTTCACCCTCAAATTGTTTCTTTTTTTTTTCCCCTTGCCTTTTTGGTATCATTCTTTTCAGCTCAACTGAATTTAGTTGTTTTTTCACTGACATGCTGCATTAGTACTACTATTACTATTAATAGTACTATTACTGATCTGAAATCACACAAAGAACTTAAATCCTAGTAGTATTTTTTACTGTAAAAAAGAAAACCACAGACATGTTGAGTAAATTTTTATAACTTGAAATGAAAATATAAATTGTACATTTTCTAAACATATACAACTATTTATCTAAAAATGCAGCCAATGCACATGCTGTTTTTTTCATTTTGTACAACCATTTAAAAATATTACTAAAACTAAAATGAGAGAACAATCAGGTGTTGCAATAAGATGCCCCGCAAATGATGTGTGCCAGTAAAAAAAAAACAGCACAGGGATAAACCTGCAGGCCTGACAACAGGATGTGTACCACTCCGCTGGTTTTCTACTTAGTGACAGTGTTTACATTGCAAATGTGCCTTAGTGACATTCATTAGTGCCCTCAGTGACACACAAAATAAAACGACTACACAACAGAACAGCTACACAAGACAACACAACACACCAAGTAAACACTCCACACTAAACGTCACAAATCTCCCACATCTAAAAACTCTCTCTCTCTCTCTCTCTCTCTCTCACTCATTCGCTCTGTCTCGCTGCCGTTACCGTCATTCCCAAAACTCTCCCCTCTTCCTAAACAACTAAATCCCACATGTTGACTTTTTTTTTAATTGGTCGACATGGTACATTTTTCCACCGATAGGAAAGTGGTGGCTTTTTTTCCTTTCTTTACTGTTTTTGCGCTGTCCTTAGAAAATGCTTAAAACACACACACACAAATACGTGATGACAGTATTTAGAAAAAAGCATGGCTTATATATATTATCATAACTCTGGATTTGTCACGGCTGGGAAGGCGAGCCGTGTGGTGTGGAGGAAGGAGGACCCAAGATGCAAGCAGTGGATGAAAACGCTAGTGAAGTTTATTTACAAGGTGTAGTGGCAAACAAGCAGTGGGGGCATGACAAATAACTGAAAACATCTAAACTGGGAGAACTAAAATAACAGACCTGGGAGCATACGACAAGGGGATGAGAGGCAGAGAGGCAGACGACGAGCAGGACACCGAGTAACACAGACGAACCGGCAACAGGCAGGAGAACACACAGGGCTTAAATACACACACCAGTAATCAGGGGATGAGAGACAGGAAGGCAACACAGCTGGGAGGAATCGGAGCTGACGGGACAGGGGAAACGTAAACTGATCACACTCACATCAGACAGAGACCTTCACAATAAACTAGGAAACTCAAACACGGGGAACCAAACAAGACACAGAACTAAACAGACTGCTTCACAGACGGGTTGACACCATAGACAGACAGAGACACAGACGCAGACTCAAAGGCAAACCGAATATAACACATAGAACTCAAACAATAATAATAATCATCATCATCATCATAATAAACTAGAAAATGATAATAAACTAAAAGCGCTGTGTCACCGACCCAGGACCATGACAGGATTTACTGGCCCGTAATTAAAATGTAAAAACTTTGAAGTCCTAACTTTCAATGTGGGCTGACTCAGCTTGGCCGCAGCTTGTTGCTATGTCAGCTTAAAATAGTCATATGATTTGGAGGTGCAGCGTGGACCACAGAGGGTTAATAACACTCACCTTCCTTCCATTTCCAGAGTGTAGCATCCAACCACCTGAGTAAAATCCGAAATTCCCATGGTGTTGTTCAAAATGTGCTCTGGCACAATCATAAGCATGAATTGCTACTGAAAACAAGAAAAAAGACAGTTCTGCTATGGGCTGAACTATTTGTTAATGGTGCAAGGGGGGGACACTATCCAATATATTCAGTTTTAGCATTTATATTCACTGTTGACTGTAACTACGATAAAAATTGTTAATGCTATCTTATTTTAATAAACAACACCGTCATATGCAAAACTGGGGTGGCACTTGGGGTGGCAAGGGATCATTTTAGGGTGGCACTTGCCACCCCATGCCACCCTTCTAGATCCGCCCCTGGCTCAGTGAGTCATCACGACTCTCTGTATGTAAACTGTACGAAATAAACATTACAGCCAATGTAGCTCAGACTGTAACGATAAAACACGCTCACGCTTCTGTTAATTCACAGAAAACCTGGGTCACTGTGAACAAACCAAAACACTGCTTTATGAGGGAGGTCCTTATCGGCAGGGAAAACTGTGAATCTTATGAAGCTCTCTGGGCTTCAGTTGTGTTTGTCCTGTGAGGGAAGCTCATACAGCAGAACCTCATGTGTGGATTCACACGGAGATCCTGCTGCTGTAGGAACGTCTCCCTCAGGGATCAATGAAAGTGCTCCAGATTCAGATTCTCTCCTTGCAGAATCTAATTGGCAGCTTTTCCTCCTGTCCAAGCTGTCAGAGGTGGTGTTCGGCATCAGGGGGGCTTTGACTCCGTCTGTCTGCTCAAATCTGGTATTCTGACCCATTCTGGATGTTGAGGGTCACAGAGGGAATGGAGGCGGTGTGTCCTCCTGTTCGGACACACAAATGATCTGAAATGTTTTCTAGCCAGCTGTTCAGGGCGCGAACAAAACACTGTCAGAGTGTTTTATTTGTGTTTGTGTTTATTACATACATCCAATCAAAAACGTAGCTATGTTAATGCAGGGATCCCCTCCAACTGTCGACTCCACGCCGTCTGCAGGTACGACACCTGAGCCTCCGGCTGCTCTCCCCACTCGCTGTTTGCTCACTGCTGCTGCTCAGTCACAGCTGTAGGCTTAGCTCAGCCCGATGCAGCATCTTTACAGCGGTCAGGGCCACCTGATGCTGCTGTGCTGTGAGGAGGTGTTGTCGGAGGTGATGGAGACACTGTGGACACGGGGCCGAAGGTTCGGACCGGCGTTGAGCCTGGAGCACAGAGCAGAGCCACACCTCCTGCCGCTTAGACTCACAGTGAAACCCCAAAATAAAGTGAGGATTAGACCCACTCCCACTATTAGAGTCAAGTTCCCCAAAGTGGATTTCTGGCTCACGGCCCAAGCTTTTTTTATCGACTTCCTGTCCAGAATAGAGCCTCTCCCAAACCGCTCAGACCCAACAGAGCCGCAGCGCTGCAGCAGAGTCTGCCCAGAGAAGGACTGCTGGTTAACTGGCTCCAGTGTCAGTGAAACCCAATCACAGCTGCTGCTGACTTTGAGAAAGTCAGTGAACATGGAGCACAAACTTCTGCTGCTCTCTGTGCAGGGAGAGCCTCGTGAAGACATTCGTGAGTCAGAGTGCAGATAGGTAGAGCTTGTGGTTTAACCAGCGACAGGTCACCTGACGCTGCACGCTGGACAGTTTAAACTTCTCTCCACCTCGACGACGGTGACCTGTCCAGGTCCTCTTTGCTAGTGTGCAGACCTGCCTTTAACACCTGTGGGACTCCAGACCTGAAGAGTCGCAAGTACAGCCAGAATTCCTGCAGTCATTGAAGTAAACATCTTCCACTTAGGTTAGATTCTGTTATCGTGTCCTGTTGGAGGGCATCAGCAGTAACACAGTCCTCAGACACTCTGAGACACGGATCAGCCTTTGATATATGGATCGTCTCAGGCTTTTATTTCATAGCTCTGCATGTTTGTGAGGAGGACACTCTTTACTCAGTAACTAAGGCAGGCTGAGCTTTCTGCAGACGTGAGACTTTAAAATGACCTGTGTCCCTGATCCCTGTACGCATGGAATACAGAGTGATAGAGGAAGTGATGTAAGGAGGTTACACAGAGCAGAGAGTCACCCCTGGGGCTCAGCTGGGAATCAAACCTTCAACCTTGAGAGCAGTGTGTTGATAGAGTGGAAAGCTGAGGAGTAATGTGACCCACATCCAGAGAGAGCTGAGTCCTGAAGGCCTCGCTGAGCCGATCGTGCTGCAGACATGAGTGTGACGGAGGGTTGGTACCTGCTGCTGCCCACCCCAGGACTTCCTGTCCAGACCGCCTCACAGTTTCCTGTCTCATGCCGAAGAATTACCCTTGTGTAACCTCATGTAATCATGAATGTGAAACTGAAAGAAACAGAAGGTGATGATTTCCAGATTTCATAATTTATTATCAACAGAGCTTATAAAACATGTCAAATGTCTAAATTGAGAAACCGTTTGACATGTTTTAAATGTTTCACAGTGCAGCAGCTGCTCTCATCTCACAGACTGATGTTGAAGACAATGACACTGCCCTCAGATTGAAAACGAGTTCATATTTGATTAAAGATCATATTTTCTGCATTCTACTGTCAATAAACTTTATGAACATCCTGACATTTTGCAGGTTCAACATGTGTCCCATCACATGTGAACTGTGTGAAACAAACAGTGGTTCAGCGGTTCACATGGAGTGCACGAGACTGTCCGCAGTCCATCCTGATTGTGCCAATTTCATTCCCGTTAAAGTCATCGCTGTCACGAGTCACGACTGTTTGTGATTCTGTGACGGTTGATCACAAAAGCTCTGCCCACTGTTGTCCCTGTTCCTGCAGCAGATAAAAGACAGAAACCTCAGTTTTCTCTGGAGCGTCTTCCAAATGAGCCACTGCTGCACCTCTCTGGGTTTAAGCAAGGTTTATGTCTTGCCATAGTGAGAAGTGGTATGAATTATGAGTTGTATTATTTATAACTGCGTGACACAAATATTTGATGATTCATACTGAATTCAAAAAAAGCCACTGGGGAGTTTGGGCAAAGGGCCAAAGCGATTGAGCTCATGAAGCAAAGTCACATCATTCCTTCAGAGTTTATCTCTCACTGTCAGACAGTCGGACTTCAGCGGCCTGGAGTGCAGGGCGTATGGCAGGAAGATAAAAGCTGGTGGTGCAGAGGTGGAGCTGCTGAGGGCTGTCCAGGATAACAAGGGCTGAGATGATGTTTGGAGCAGCACTCTGAGGAGAAGCTGGACCGAAGGAGCTTGCACCCACACACTGACAGCAGGGCCCTGGGTCTGACAAACATCTGCCTCAGAGGACGTCTGATCACAGAGTCATCAGATGATTCTGGAACAAAGAACATTGAGAAGGACGTCCTCGTGTTCAAACCATGTGTCAGACCGAAGGTGGTACCAGGATCACAACGATAATAAAACCATAAGACACCTGTTTATGTTAGAATAAAGCCCAAAGTTTGCATTATTAGGGGCGTGGCCTCTGTGACTGACAGGTGGACACAGGCTGCAGCTGCTAGCTTCACCTGAACTGGAGGTCTAGAACGTGTTTGAGCCTTTTGAGGCATTTTAATGACATCATGTGACCAAAAATATGGCTGCCACTAGGTTACTGTAGTAGTAGAGTGTACAGGAATGTGGAGCTTCAGTTTTAGGGTTTTGATTGGATGTTACTGATTAGCAGTCGGGGGTGATTCATGGTCTTTCAGGTCTAAACAGAGCCACTTTGTGTTATTGTGATTGGTCAGAAGGTGATGTCAATCTAACATGCACACCTGGAGACAGACAGAGAAGATGAAACCAAACAGTCAATGATAAAAAAAAAAACTGTAAATATGAAGGGTGAGCGGTGGAGCCTCTGAGCTTTTAGCTCCACGCTCTCACAGACGTGGTTCTTTTAATTGTGTCTAATCGTTCAGTGAGTGAACCTAAGACCACAGCTGATCATTACCTGCCTGCAGGTTAACTGTGACAGATGGCCTTGGGCTGCTCCTATCGATTGGCGTCTGCTTCAGAGAATTGATCTGGAAATGGATCTGTGGCTCTGATACCTCTCCTCGCTCTCTGCAGCAATAACACAGCTCTCTCCAGCTCCTCCTCTGATCAATAATCATCTCTCCACTCACATGTTGCTTGTTTTCCTGGGCATGCATTCAAACGTGTCCCCAGAGAGCAGCAGCAGGTAGGAACTACAGTAAAACTGCTGTCAGGCACATTTTGGCAGGTTTGTCTGGCCTGAGATGACCTGAAGGGGAGTTATGATAAATATAATTTCAGAGCAGCTGAGCTCCTGCAGACAGCGCTGAATGAACCCGAGCTCCTCATGCTGCTTTCCTCAGCTCTGATTTGTTCACTTCTGACAGTGAACTCTGTGTACTTTCCTGCTCAGGAAACAGCCAACCAGCTTTGGACCGGAACGGTGTGTCACCACCGTTGGGCTACATTATGGAGGGTTTTTTACCCCTCTGCCATAAAATGCTGGTGTGGAGTTGCTGTCATCCCGCTGGGCAGACACATGACTTTGTGACCACGATTACTGAGGATTGTCAAACTCTTACCGCATGTACATCTATGATCTACCAGGAGGCTGAGGGGAGCACTCCTTTCCCATAGAGAAGGGTCGAAAGGAGGGAGCTGAGGTCTTCCAGGCATGTCCTAGCAGGAGGAGGCCGGGGGCAGAGCCCGGACACGCTCCAGAGATTACATCTCTCTGATGGTTACATACCCACAATCCTTCACTCTCATCGTCGCTTTTTTTTCCATGTCATACTCTGCAAGATACACATTTTACCTGCAAATGAAGAGTTCCAGTGTGTCTGCACAGGTGTTCGTTCATAAAGCTGGAACAAGCCTCGTGCACGTGTGCATAACATTGTGATGAGATTTGATGAGAAAGAGTTTTAGTGCACACACACACACACACACAGACACACACACACAAGCCCGTTCAGCCATCTTAGCGAGGACCTTCATTGACACAATGGTTTCCCTAGCCCTTTAATTAACCATTAAAAATCAATGCCTAACCATAACCCTTACCCTAAACTTAACCATAACCTAATTGTAACCCTGACATTAAACCACATTTTGAGCCTCAAAAAGGCCTTCAAACTTGTGAGGACCGGCGTGTGTGTCCTCACAAGTGACTGTTGGTTCTCACAATTATAGTAGAATGCAGATTTCGGTCCTCACAAAGATGGCCAGACAGGAACACACACACACACACACACACACACACACACACACACACACACACACACACAAACTCATTTTCATACGATATTAAGGACATCTCATTGACATTTTACTTTCCCTAGTTACTTACCCTAACCATCAAAAATGAATACCTTAGGCCTGACACTAAAACTACATTTTGAGCCTCAAAAATGCCATCAAACTCGTGGCGACACTCACTTTGTCCCATAAGTATAGTAGCATGCCAATTTTATGTCCTCACAATGATGTCTAAACATGTACACACACACACACACACACACACATTCTGCCTATGTGCACAGAAGCAGTGTTGGACACCTGGACATCCCATTCACATTAAACTGAAAGGGTTTTTTTCCTTAGTCCTTAAAAAAACCATTTACTTTTTTATTAATTATTGAAATGGATTAATTTGTGTTGATTGATCAGTGATTGCAGCTCACAGACTGAAGTCTCCTGTTTGCTCTCCTTCAGTCTGTCTGTGGTTTCATATCAGTGACCCAGCCTGCAGGTTCTCAGAGAGGTTACACTACACACACTCACTCGAACACATACACACATGCTGAGTGTCTTTGAAGTCCAGCAGTGGGGGTGTCTGTCATCTCATGAAGTATTCATGTAGCATATCAAGTGTGTGTGTGTGTGTGTGTGTGTGTGTGTGTGTGTGTGTGTGTGTGTGTGTGTGTGTGTGTGTGTGTGCGCGTGTGGTGGGGTGAACAGTGGTTTCACAGCTGCTGTGTGTCGACACACCGAGAAGGCGGGGCAGTGAAAAGAGAGAGAGGGGGTGAGCGAGGAGAGTGAGGGAAGGTGAGGTGAGCAAGGCAGACGGACCCACGGACGGAGGGAGGGGAGGAAGAGGAAGGAGGGAGGCTGGAGCTTTGCCAGTGTTTCCCAGCAACAACGGCAGGGAGAGGCAGGAATCCTCCCGCTCTCATTCACTCGTTTATTTCCACCTCTTATTTCAGTCCTTTATTCCTCCTCTGCTGATGCCACTTCCTTTCACCCCTCTCTCTCTCTCCTGGAGTTGGAGGAGGAGGAGGGAGGTGGGAGGGGTGGAGAGGAGTGGCATTGCGATACTGCAGGAACAGACTGAGGAGCTACGGGAGAGAAGAGAGAGGAGATGAGCAGGAGAGGTGGGAGAAGGAGGGAAGAAAAGAAAGGAGGCGAAATTAAAGAAGTGGAGCTTTGAAAAGGAAGAAATAAGGCGAGAGTAGGAGAGGAGAGATGACAAGAGGAGAGAGGAGGAGAGGTGGAAATAATGAAGAAGGAAAGGTAAAAGAAGAAGGAGAGGAAGGTGAGAGTGTGGAGAATGAGTTGCTGCAGGGTCAGAAAGATGGAAGAATGATTCAGTACGAGGAAAGAGTGGAAGGAAGGAAAGCCGGCTGAGGCTCTTCATTTGGGACCGAGTGAGGCGAGTTCTACAGATTGGCTGCAGGGCGTGAGGACGGAGGGAAGGATGGAGGGATGCAAAGCTTTGTGGAGTACACACCATCGCAGGTGGATTGATAACAATCATAAAATAAAGTGAACTCATCCTCCAGGAGTCTCTGCAGAACTTTGCTCCAACCAATATGAAAATGTCCCGTGATCAGATTTGCACTTCCTGTCCGAAACACGGAAAGATAGATTTGGAGTTTAGCCATATGGAACAAACTGAGGGAAACGTGTTGAGATGCCAAGGTGCTGGTTTACAGATGAATACTGTCAGATATTTTTAGATGTATTTTTGATCAGGAACTCGGCACATGTTGTTGGACTTCAGTGAGAAAACTCTGATCACCTGAACATCACTCAGCAGAGGATGATTGGATTGATGACAGCGAGACGGGGTTGGGAGAGTTTGAGGATATGTTTGGACCTGTGAAGGGAGCAAAGACAGAAGGATGTTCATTCACGCATGAAATGAATGTGATGTGAGTTATTGCTTAAATGGGAACAATCATGAAAAACCTGAAGGGGTTTTTTGGTTTCCTGTCTTATTTTTGATTGAAGGACAGACTGAATCTTTATTGTTTGACAGAAGTGAGTAGGAATAATAATCTGCTGAAAGCTGAACATGGTGATAAGTCTGATGTACTCAACTGAATGCTTTAGGATTAGCAGAAGTTTGGGATCCCTCCGCAGCACTTTGGTAGTTTTAAAGATCTTTTAGGTTCAACCCCTAAACTTCTTTATGGATTTGGTAAAAACCAGATGTTGAAAATGAAAATGAACTTGTTAAAATGTTTAATCCCTCTGAAAGGACAGACACACTGTTGATGCTGTGATTGACGAACCAAGAAACTCTGCGAGTTTAGGAAAAACCATGTTGGACATCATGTTATCATCATTGTCTGGATGCATGGACAGTGTTCTCCTGTTGCAAAAGTAAAATGATTCTCGCTTTAAAGAGCGGTTTATTGGAGTTCAAGGGGGATGGAAAGTCAAACTGGTGGATGAAAAGCCATTTTGTTGGGAGCATGAAAATGAAGAGAAACCTTGGAGGACTTTGAGGCACCTGTTCTACCTGTAGAATTTACGAAACGCTACACTCGTGGATGTTTACAGCTGAATGCAGAAGGACAACAAAAGAAGAACCTTAAGTGCTTTAAAAGAGGACACATCTGGATAAACATCTGGGTAAACCTGAGACAGTGAAAATGGACTATATGGATATGGACCACCATCAGCATTTTTCCTTGATCAGCTGAGTGTCCGCCCATCATGGGTAGATTTCTGGGTGCGCTTGGTTTGACACTGGATCTATTTTCTGGAGAAGGCTTCATAGGTCAGCCTCGATGATGCGGCCCGGGTGTCCCTCCTTTACAGCTGTGGTTTTAACACTTTGTTTGAATAGATCTGGGTCTTTACAATGGTGAATGAGGACGAGAAGAAGCTTGGTCCCAGTTCCTCTTTAAGATCAAGAAGTTTGAGCAGATAATGGATTGGAAGGAACTGTGAGTAATAATAATAGTGATTTTTAAATCCTATTTCATCTCAGTCCAGCTTCATGTTTGAGGTACTGACAGTTCTGTGGAAGGCAAAAGCCGAGAGACGTGGAGAGACGTGCTCGCGGTGATAAATGAAGTCCAGATGTAATTGATACTGTAGACGCGTGAAGCATAGAGTGTAAAATAACAGCTTCAACGAGTCTCTGATGTCTCTTCAGTTTCTCCTTCAGGGGCTGTTAAACATATTTCACCCTTTGTCCAATCTATTGCGGTTGCTCACCTGTGGAGTCAGACATCCACTCAGAGAAGATGGAGTCATCCCTAACCCAGTGACATCACTGAAACACCATCATTCGAGCTAACACGTGAAATTGTGTAAATGTAGATCACATGTCTCAGATCACGGGTGGGTGTGGATGGTGATGGTGTCAGAGCATCAGCACATCTGCATTAGCATTAAAAAGTCCTTTAAAGAAGTGTGTCAGCCGCAGAAGGACGTAACCGCCATCACTGCGGATGAGTTCCTGTTAGGTGACGTGCACAGAGAATGTCGGGTATGCCGAGGGTTAGCACAGGTTAATACGTACCTGGTTAAACACAACGATCAGGCTGAGGCTCTCCCACAGTGCGTAAACAGATAAACTGTGTTGAGGTTTACCTGAGCAGATGTGTGGACGATCTGCACCCTCTATGGCGGTATCCTCATCACCATGTTTGCCGAGCTTCACATTTTCTTCGTGAAGTAACCGAATATTAAGCATGCTTTAATGACTCTGAGCCACGGAGCAAGTTCATTAGCATCCTAATGCTGAGCCTAGAGAGAGCTGCATGACTGGGATCAAATAAAATAATCAGAGTAGGTTTTTTTGTATTTACTTTGAATTTTCTTGAGGTGAAAATTGGGGGTGAGAGAGGTTTGAAATGTAAAAACAACTTTAGAGCAAAAGCATCAATTCGATAAGATAATCAGTTGACCTGTGTGACCGCCAACTGTGGTCTCTGCAGTGGGGAACAACCCAAGACCAAAACACAGGTGCCTTC
Organism: Maylandia zebra; assembly: GCF_041146795.1. Taxonomy (NCBI): domain Eukaryota; kingdom Metazoa; phylum Chordata; class Actinopteri; order Cichliformes; family Cichlidae; genus Maylandia; species Maylandia zebra. Next base: position 26,924,568 of record NC_135181.1, on the reverse strand, counting down.
CTTATGGCCCTTGTCGCTGGTGGCCCTGCTTTCGCAGAGTGCTTTCCTCTCTTGTTGTGATGCAGCGCCGCAGTTTAATGGGAGCGGGACGGTTTTCATCCTCTTTCTTTCTCTGCATGTCCTGCTGTACCTTTGCTCCATCTATCTCCAAAGCACCAGGAGATGCTGCTGCTCCCTCGGTCACACGGTCACACACAGACACTCTCTCTCTCTCTCTCTGGTAAATGTGACGTTGGCAGTGAGTCCTGCCGGTGGTTGGAGGCAATAATGAGTATAGTATCTGTCTGGGAGGGAGTTTGAGCCTCCTCCTCCTCCTCCCTTCTCTCTCTGCCTGTGTTTGACATGGACCTTAAACTCATCTCTTAATACTCAGTCTCAGATCAGCTCTTCTCTCTCTCTGATCTTATTTTATGTTTTCTTTATTTCCTGTTAAACGGTGTGTTTGGGTGCAGCTCGGTGCTCTCTGACTCTGTTTCTGTGTTTTGTGTCTTCAGGGCGGCTCACAAGCTCAGTCTGTCCCGCAGGAAGAAGTCCCCGCCCGGCTCCGCCTCCCTGCCCGGCGAGTCCCCAGAACCGCTGCTTTACACCGGGGGCTTCAGCGGGGCCTTGCAGCTCTCCCCGCCTGCCATCCCACCATGTCTCCTTCGAGCTGGGTCAAAGGTCAAGGACACGCCGGGGATGGGAAAGGTGAGATAGTGTGGTGTTAGTCTGGATCTGATGGATGTAGCTACTGGGACTTTACCTGCTCAGCTGATGGAGTCGAGCCTTGAAGTCAGCGGTGGGGGTGTAGGGGAGGGTACCAGGTCACTGTAAGCTCTAAGGAGCTCAGAAAGAATCAACTGCACTTCTTCAGGTTTGGTGAAGAAGCTTTACCTCGCTCATGTGGCTATGGGCTGGCTGCAGGTGGGCAGTCTCTCTCTCAGGAGTTATCGTCCCTCGGCAGGATATCTGCAATCAGCAGGAATCTGTGCTGTAGTCTTAGTCTGGGCTCACACTGCCTGTGTCACATGTTTCTAACAATGGGTTAAACATCTGCTCTCCAGAAGATTAGCCCTGTAACCAGCATTACTCTAAGAAGAGTGTCGTTAGCTCAGAGGCTTTAATGAGCTCTGCAGCCCATCGGGGGGCGCTGACAGGCTCGTCTCTGACAGGTTAATGTTTGTTGGCGTTTGGGTGCAGATCAGACGCTTGGCTATCAGACTGTTGGTGGACGGAGCGATTAGCGTCTGAGCTCAGGTCTCCACCAAATCACCGTAATCACACGATGTCCTTGCTAACCTCTCAGACACAGCTGACTGGTGAGCCAGGTAACTCTGGCGCACCATTAGCTTGAAGCGTGAGCTCCTCATTTCTGTGCTCTCTCATCTCTGCTGACACAAAGAAGCACCGAACTGAGACTCGCAGACATACATGGTTCACTGACGTGTTTGAGTTTGATGACTCTCCGTCCATGTGAAGCCCTCATCATCCCCCTAAACTCTTCCTATGCCAGCTGCTGTGACTGCAGCAGTAAGTGTGCCTGAATCCTGAAGAGGAAGCTCTCTGCTGGCATTCAGATGTCAGGTGATTCCTCCTGCAGCAGGTGGGCTCTGTGTGAGGTCCCCACAGGTCAGGGTGTGCTGCTGGCTTCAGAGCCCTGCAGGCACCATGTAGGGACTCCATGTCTCCTCGCTGCAGCTCAGGTTCCTTCATCTCCATCCGCCGGCAGCTGCAGGAGCTCACATCTGCATCCTGCCAATGCAACGGTTAATGAGGCAAGGACAGAAATGAAAGAGCATTTTAAAGGAGACGCGGTGAAGTTAGGAGGATCATACATCTCTGCTCCTGCACCTTACACTGAACTAACAGAGTCACTGCCAACACCTACAAACTACTCACAATGTAGATCATCATTTCATCTTTCTCCTTCTTCTTTCCTTCTGATCTGAACACAAAGTTCTCATTAAGAAAACTGAAGCTGCTCGTATTCTTCTTCTTTTTCTTTAATGGTCTGCACAACAGATCACCTGCCTCCATCTCCTCCTATCCTAGCATCCACCTCTGCATGTACTTCTTCATCCATGAGCCTTCTCTACTACTCCATCTCCATCCTCTACCATCCCTCCTCTGCACATGCTTCTTGATTTGACTTTGTAAGAATTTAGTGACATTAGATGAACTCCTGGAAACAGGCAGAGTCAGAGGTAAGTATTCACTCTGACTGCCGTCTCTTCTCTCGTTTGCATTCAGCGCTGCATTCATTCCTCTGAACCTGCAGTTATTCTCTTTAATGTCTTAAAACTTCTCACCATGGCCTCTGGCTGCTCTCTGTGTGGGCGAGAGAGCCTGAGCTGGATTCTGGGTGTAAACACTTCATCGTGAGTGATATCAAACTCTGAGTTCAGACTGAGGTCAGAGCTGTTTCTGTTTGAAGCTCTGCAGTTTGAAAGCAGCCCTTCAGATTTTTGCTATTTGCTATCTTTGCTATCTATTGATGCTGTACCTTTAATCTGAAAATATCACAGCGAGGATCTGACCCAGCCTGCTTCTGCAACACTGCACTGAAACATGCACTTCCTCTGACGTCCAGCAGAGGCAGCAGGAAGTCAGTGCCCACATGTTTACAGCCTGATACACAAACTGTTTGGTCTCTATAAATATGTGTCCCTGTATAACAGCTGCATTTGAATTATTAGGGGTGTGGCCTCTCTGACTGACAGGTGACACAAGGGGTTTTAGCTTCAGCTAAACTGGACCTCTGTGCTGTGTTTGTGCTGTTGGAGCTTTTTGGAGCATTTTTAATGACATCATACATCTGCACTAACAGACTGTCCAGGAAGGCGGAGCTTCAGTTTTAGGGTTTTATTTGGATGTTACTGATCAGGTGAAAGAAAAAATGAAGAAAAAATCCTGTAAAAACATTTGTGATTGAACATAAATGTGCCGAGTAGGGCTGGGTATCGTCACTGATTTCTAGAATTGATTCACAAGGTCCCGATTTGATTTGATCCATGATTCGATTCGATTTGATTTGAATTGGGGAAATTTGCCTCAGACAGAAATATTATAATTCTGATCATTTATCAGTACATATCCATATTTTTATATCTTTAAAAAGAAAACTGACATTTCTGTAAGCATCACAGCAAATGCTTTTGTGTCAAAGTAACAGAGCGAAAACACAGAAAAACATGAAGGAGAATTTCCTGACCTGTCTTTTTATAGCAGATAACCACCTTAAAAATATTCTGCAGTAAAACAAAAACAGAAGAAAACCATTAATCTACACATGAACATTACCTGATGTTTCTGAAGTGAAAGCAAATTTACAGAGGTTTAATTAGAGACACAGCTAAGTGTTTTGCAATATCACATAATATTGAAAATTTTCTTCAGTATTGAACAAAAGAAATGGGGCTTTCTTGTCAGAAGTCAGTTAAATTAAAAAAAAAGAAAAACAGCGGCCGACAGCGCTGTACATAACAGTAGACTTGTGCGTAATAAACAAGAAAATAATGCAGAAAACAGAGATTTTTAGATGAGAAAGTGTTTTTGAAGTGCACTGAGAGAGAGAGCTGTGCATGAAGTGTCATTTTACTGTGGTGGAAGCAAAACAGCAAAAGAGAGAATTCATGACGATGTTTATGTGAAGTGAAATGTGAAGCGTAGTTTGGATCTTCTTTTGCTGCTGGTTCAGTCAAATTTGGTTGGAGAGAGACATAGCCTGAGATTCTGGCATTTCGGGCATAATAAATTTATATTTAGATTTATATTCATTCAAGATTTTAATGAATCGATATTGCGTTATTCAAGCTAGAATTGATTTTAATCTGAAAATCAATAATCAAAAAAATAATCAATAATCAAAACCCACCCCTAGTGCCGAGTGACTGGAACACATAAAATTAGCTGTGACTGGATCAGATGGCGACTTTCAAGCTGCTTCCTGTCTGTATCCGTGGTGACAGAGGAGCTGGCTCGCAGAGACTCGATGTTTAAAACCTGCTCCGTCTCATTATTGGCTGTAAACTCAAACTCCTCGCCACCAGCTCAGCAGCTCTATGACAGCACAATAAAACCCTTTAGAAGGCTGAGGGACACGGGCTGTTGAAGGTCAAAGGTCAGGAAAGCAGTGTGACTCCCTGCTCAGTCCAGCTCTGATTACAGTCTAAAATGTCATCCTGGAATACCTGAAGAAGAGCTCAGGACGTCTCTGGAGGCGTTACGGCTGATTCTGAGCTTCTTTCAGCACAAACAGTTGATGGTGTGTATCAGGTGATCTGAGTCAGGTGATCTAACGCAAACTCAGTGAAAACCACATGGAAAACAAAACTAAACAGCAGGTAGAAAAAATCAAATCAAAGTTTAACTAAACAAAGTCAAAGAAGCACAGTTTCCTTCCAACTCGGTGTCAATATCTCTGAACGCTTGTACCCAAGATAACGAACGGCTGCAGGTGAAGCAAACGTGGCCACGTTCAGGCCAACCATCTATCACTATCTGAGCACCTCTGGCTTAGTTTAACGTTTCATGATGCAACTCCATTGTCCAGCCAGAGACTTGATGAACGCAGCAGTCTTCTCTGTGCTTCATGCTTCCTGTCTGTCCTCAGGTCAGAGTCATGGTCCGGATCTGCTCGGTCCAGGATGAGTCCTCGGAGTCCATGTCCTTCCTGAAGGTCGACGGCAGGAAGAAGCAGCTCACGCTGTGCGAGACGTCAGCCCAGAGACGGTCCTCAGCCTCAGCGCCAAAGACCTTCACCTTTGATGCCATCTTCTCGCAGGACGCCTCCCAGGTGAGTTCTCCAGCATCAGGAACTTTACCATATCTTCTTCCGGGGATTAGTGTGGGTAACGTTACAGCTGATAATTTAGCTGCACAGACCTGCTGCTGGTGACGCAGAATGAACAGTTTAAAGTGAAACTTTCAGAGTTTTCTGAATAAAAATCTAAATTCAGGGCACGCACGAAGGTTTGAGCTCTTCATCAGCAACGTGTCAGCATGCTCTTTACCCACAAAGAGCAATGACAGCAGCAGACAGTGCTGTGTGTGTGTGTGTGTGTGTGTGTGTGTGTGTGTGTGTGTGTGTGTGTGTGTGTGTGTGTGTGTCAGTGCTGAATGTTTGTATCTGTGATGTGACATATACCTGCAGATAGATTCATAAAAACATGTTTATGATGTTCAATTTTTCAGCTCCTCCAAGCAAACAACATGGCACTCAGCATCATCGTGCCTGCTGGGCTGCAGATCTTCTCTCTTTTTAGACACCTGACTGCATCGGTGATATAATGGTTTCATGTTTAACACGAGTTTTATTGGAGAATTGGAGAAAACACCTGGGTCAGTGTGGAGTCCACGCTCAGGTGTCTGACTGCTGGACAAAGTGCACCAATAAGAGACTTCCCTCATTCTTATTAATTTCAGTTTTATGTATATAGCACTAGATCACACCAACAGTTTCCTCAACAGTCAATCGTTGTTGTGGAAGTTACTTCTTACACAAATGAAAGAAAGCAGTCCTACATATTTGTTTAATATGTGCATTGAAGAACATATCCTGGACAAAAATGACTCCAAGGTTCATCACAGTGTTACTGCAAGTCAAGGTAATGCCATCCACTGTAAGAACATGCGACTCACTATGGAGCCCACGAACTTGCAATCCACAAGCCACTTTGCTAGCTATGACTGTGTCTACTGCTGTCATTGTACTGAGCCTTAATTGCACTGGCTGAGTCTTCACATTTAGTGCAGAGACCAGATCTCCCAAGATGAAAGTTGAATCGCTCTGTGTGTCGAGCAGAGCATATGTGAGAATCTCGCTGTGGGGGTCTTCTGCCAATGACACAAAAACAGGAACAATGCTAGACGTAGCTGAGGAGTATCTTGTCAATGTGTGTGACATGACTAGGGATGGGTATCGTTTAGGTTTTATCCGATACCGGTGCCAAATCGGTACTTTTGAAACGGTGCCGGTGCTCAAACAGTGCTCAAACCGGTGCTTAAAGAATGGAGAACACAAAATTGGTCCAAAAACCTCTCATGTTCAGCTGGTTTTTTGTAAAAAGATAACAATGTTAGCCTTTTCTGCAGCTATGGGGCATATATGGTATCACTCTTGGCTGGAAGCAGTGCTTAAACAATGGAAAAAACACAAACTTTGTCCAAAAACCTCTCATGTTTAGCTGTTTCCCCTCTTTTTCTTTGGACATTTTAGCCTTTTTGGCCAGGGTGAAGGGAGTATCTGCCATCAAACAAGAAGACAGCCGCATGTAGCTATGATGATGTTTGCTAGTTCACCTTACCTGCACTAATGTAATAACGTGGTTAGCCTACTCAACGTAAATTACACACGAACAACATCAAACTACTCACGCAGAGAAGAACGGCTGCTGCTGCCATCATCATCCGTCATCATCCTGCTACACTGGCAGGGCTAGAGGCTAGGACTCTCCTCTTCGTGTTTTTGGGGATGTTGGTAACTCCGGGTCTGATAACAGGCACCACACCCGCAGTAGATGCGCTCGGTGTGAGGTCTCGCAGCAAGCTATCAAATACGGCGCATTTCTCAGCTTTTAAAAAAAACCCGAAATGTGCGCTGCTTTTCAGTCTGGTTACTACCGTTTATGTCCGACACCGGTACCCATCCCTAGACATGACATTGCGGACTTCCTTTGTCTCATTTCCTGCAGATGGTGAATCACTGTTTAACATTTCACTGGCTCCCTCAATTCTCTCTATGTGCAAGCAAGTTGGATGATTTCGACCACATATAGTGCATGTGTGCCTTCTTTTGCATTCTTTACTAGTGTGACCCTTTCTTAAACAGCCGAAGCAAAGACGGTTTTCACGAATGAAAGCTCTCTTTTCATCAGGAAGCCTTGTGGCAAAGGTTGGGCACTTGGCGACACCGTGTGTTTCATCGTTGCAGACGAAGCATGGTGGTCTTGGCTTTGAAATTAAGGTCCCTGGTTTACCTGCAGAGTGCTTAGCTTGAGCATTGGTGCTGAGTGCCTTGGTTCTCAGAATCAGAATCAGAATGGGGTTTATTGCCAAATGTTGAGCAGGTTTACAACATTAGGAAATTGCTGCGGTGCTTCAGTGCAAACATGGTGTCATAAATAACACTTAAATAGACATGGAAAAAATAAAAGTGGGGATAAGAATTAAAAGTGCTACGTGGAAAGATATGTGCATGAGAGTAAGAATTAAGAGTGCTTCTCTTAGGAAGCCTTTCATCTGTTACTTTAGTGGTTAATAAGAAGGGAGAAGCAATGGGGTTGCAGGCTATTCTAGCTTCCCTTTGTAGAAATCTGGTGAAATGAGCAAATGGTGGATACTCTTGACATCTGTCTAGTTCATCCACAACAACGCGACCCCATCTGCGTACCAGCCATTCGGGCAGTTTTTTGAGAGGTTTATGATTTTCTTCACAATCATTTAGAATTGCCAGCCCTTTAACATGAGGGATGGCCTCGGCACAACTTTGAAGGAAATCTGAAAACTCTCTGAGGGCTACTGGGTCATTGGGAGCTATTTTTGGCCATTTCATCAGTTTATCCCTGAAAGCCTTCCATACCTCTCCTGAAGAATCTCCCAGGCACCCTGATATGCATCTTCTGAGTTTCGATAGAAGAATCCTTCGACCGCCTTCCGTGCCTCACCTGCAAGATAACTTTTCAAATACAACATTTTTTCGCCTGCGGGGAGGGGTTTGTGGCCAGTCAATGCTATAAAGGATATCTTCCAGTCTATAAACTTTAAAGGGTTACCAGTGAACACTGTGGGTTCAGGTTCAGGCAGACAGTTGGAGACGAACAAGCTTGCAAGCTCCTGTGTTAAGCTGACCTCCTGTTGCTTTTGCAAAATCTCAGGTGGTGCACACTGCGGTCGAAATGATTCAGCCTGTGGATTCAATGGATTCTGAGATTCAATGATTTGGCTATCAAGTTGTGATTTGTCATCTGCTTCATACTTAAGGCTTTCCAATCCATTGTAGTTGTTGTAAGCTCTCACTCTGGCTGCTGCTACTTTTACCTCATTTTCTGCCTGTAGCTGTTGCAGTTTAGTTCTCTCTTCCTCTAACTTTGCTGTCATTTCTGCAATCATTTGTGCTTCCTTGATTTTCCACTCATGCTCTAAGCTACTCAACTTGGCTTGCTGTTCATGTATTCGTTGCATTGCCTTCGCCTGTTCTAGTTTAGCTGCAAGGTCAGCTTCGGCATCCACACGTTTGCTAGAAGTCGTAGATGTGGCTCCAGAGTATGAATCTGAGCCCTTTGAATGCTCTGAAATAACTGTTTCTGTTTCAGTTTTCCCAAAAACAGATCCATACTCCTCCTTACTTAATATCATCCTTACACGCTCCTTCTCGAACCTGTCATTAAAAGTCTTATCTATATCTTCTAGTCGTTTACTAATGAGATCACAAATTTCTGTTGTTAGGGCAACACAGGCATCCATTCTCTTGACAACATCTGGAGTAGAAGTATGATTACGTCGGCTAGGCTCATACAGTTCATGTACTAATGCTTCTTTAGCCTTAATGTCCGTTTGTGTTCTAACAAGGTCTTCGTTTGAGCAGAAACCTTTCAGCTTTGTTCTAACTCCTCTTGCTAACTCCTTCCAGGACTCATATGCCTTGCTAAATGACCTTTCATTTTTCTTGGCCTCCTGTTCATGCATCTCCTGCCCCTTTTCTGTTAGTCTTCGCTCTCTGGAGCTGGACCTGGCCTGTTGTGCCTCTGTAGATTTGTCTATTTCTTCAACGGGGGACCACATTATTATTAATTTTATTTTTGGCTTGTTGCACCTGCCCTTTTAAGTGTATATATCTGAACTCAAATGGGTTGAGTGGTGGTTTCAAACTTATTAACACTCAACTTAGATATTTACACCTTTAACCTCACAGACTGGCAACAAAACCCAAATAATACTGATGATGCCCTCAAATCAGACAATTTGCCACTTAAGTTTTTTTTTTTTTTTTTTTTTAATAAATAGGACAGGGGGAATGAATGAGAGAAAGAGGGGGAGAGAAAGAAAGAAAACCAAAGGGGAGAAGAGACGGTGAGAAGGGGGGGGAAGAGAGAGAAAAAAAAAAAAAAAAAAAGAACTCCTGGGTCACCTGTATGGAGAAAAAAAACAAACAAACAAAAAAAACAAACAGGATATGTTCTTCAATGCACACTTAAGTTTTTACAGAAGTACAACTGATAGCATAAAGCCCAGATTCAGTCTTAGACATTCTGATGTAAGAAATGTGGGATATTCAGCATCACAAGTTTACATGCTACTGTGTTAAATACAGAAGAGGTCTTTCTTTCTTGCATTACTTTAGACTGCCATGTTGAAGATCATTTGCTCACACAGCTTACAAGATGCAGATGTGCATGACATTGTATTTATAATGTCCTTATTTTGAGTCCTTTACTGATCCAGCAGTCTCTGGATGATGCGATACACTCCTTTACTCACAGTTCGACGAAAGAATAAGATGAGCGTAGATGGCTGCAAGGCAGCGATGAGTTTCACTGTAGCACCCCTTGGCATCAAGAACAACAGAAGAGTCTCTAACGGGTGCAGCCATTTATTTCCTCACCACACACGGCTCATTCTCTGGACGTTGAGCACCATGAAAACTATAAAATAAGAAAAAATTGATACCCGTACAGTACTTTTTGAACTATAACAATGAGGAATAACAACAATGAGCTTAAGTTAATTCAGGCAAGTTCAAACAAGTAATTATGAGATATACAGTCACAGATTAAATAAAACAAAAGGGGTTACTTCAAACAGCATCAAGGGATTACACAGTTCAGTTAAATAAAATATAACAACAGATCACCTCTCATCACATACCTCAGTCCGCTTGCCAAGGGTGCAAAACTCCGGTAAACACTTAAACACTTCGGCCCGTTTCTCATGGGGTGCTGCTAGCTTGCATGACACACATGTCTTGCCAAAAAAAATAGCACATGGATGTAAGTAACGTAAATACAGAATAAAAAGGTTTTCAGATAGCTCACAATACAAACGCAGCAACATACCTTACATTAGAAACACACTTATCATACTTATCAAAGTATTATCGTAACTTACATGGACTTTGTACAACTTATTCCTGCCGCGACAGACTGCTCCATACACATTACGGGGTATGCCTCTGAGCACATCTGTCCTTAGTGCGACTGCGCATACAGTTCCGACAACCCCCGCAAGGATGACTTATGGTACAGATCAGCGGTTCATTACATTGTATTTAAGGCACTAGAAAAGTCAAGATACTCAATCTCCATCAAAGTAATTAAGTAATAGATATACAACAACTATTTTTGGTTTGATTGTTTTTATCAGAACTCTTCCTGTAATTCTACACATTTATGTATTCCTGCTGATGATTTCTTTCGTTTACTGAGCTGTCTCTTTTTTACCTCCTAAATCACCATGGTAATGAACGCTGAACACTCATTTGGTTTAAAATCATCTGGAAGCACTAGATTTTTACAAATTCTCTTATTTACATCTTGCTTTCAGTGTGATATGAATGTTATATGTGCAGCCATCACCTTAGAAACAAACAGCAGCACTGAGCATACTCAGACACATCATTCACTGCCATTCATATCTTGAATTTACTGCTGTGTGACACAAATCACTAGATTAACCAGTTTCTGCCACTTTTGTCTTTAAGACTATTTTACTGTTAGATTTTATCATCGTCTCATCTGATATCGTCTCTGATTGGAGAAGGTGGAGCTCACAGGGAGCAGAGAGCCACAACAGAGAAAGTTGATAACCACAGTGATGAGACCCATGATCTCTGACTGAGGTTCCAGGTTTAGTTGAGTTAGCTAACTCAGAGGAAGCCTGGATATGTTAACTTCCTTTGTAGGACACCTCTCAGGTGTGTAAGCTCAGCTTTAAAGTCAAGGCATCCACATGGGGAAGGATTCACTTTGTCACTCACAGCTGGTCCTAAATGACTTTTCCTGCTCTGGTTACCTGCAGCAGGTCACATACCTGCCATGCTGTTGCTGGCATGTCAGCAGCGGGCTTCGGTACACCAAGTGCTCCAACATCTCTGACCTAAAGCTTGTCAAAAATACTGTACTGTGTGTATTGTTATGTATGAGGCGCTGTGATAGTGGCAGTGCTCTAAGTGATCGCTGGCTTCTCTCTTCTAGGCTGAAGTGTGTTCAGGAACGGTGGCAGAGGTCATCCAGTCGGTGGTGAATGGCGCGGACGGCTGCATCTTCTGCTTCGGGCATGCTCACCTGGGTAAACACATGATACGCCACCCACACACACAAAGACATAATTCTGAAAAGTCACATGATTGTTGAGTTGACCCTGCCTCCACAGGTAAGACGTACACCATGATTGGTCGGGACTGCTCCACCCAGAGCCTGGGTGTGGCTCCAACAGCGATCTCCTGGCTGTTCAATGTGATCGAGGACCGGAAGGAAAAGTCCGGAGCTTGTTTCTCAGTCAGAGTGTCGGCCGTGGAGATCTCCGGCCGCGAGGAGACGCTCACCGACCTCTTGGCCGAACTGGCGGCGGCAGGGCACCAGGAGGCACCAGGCCCTGCTGTGTTGCTGAGAGAAGATCCCATCTGTGGATCCCAGGTACAGGAAACAACTCGCACTTTGAGCACTTTTTAACCAATCACACAAACTGGCCTCTGATATAAACCGAGGACTGTGATTAGATGATATATAACTAATGATTACAGCTCAACATGATATCCAATATGTTCATCCAGTCATCCGGGCCACTCATGCCGTTCCCTTTCAAAAAAGACCTCGCCATCTCCTCCTTTCCTTCTCTTTGTCTGTTCCTGACCTACTCACTGAACTCCTGTTCACTCTAGAGACTTCTTCACTGTTGACACCTGTCCAATTAGTCCTGACCTTCCTCCTCCAACTCGTTCAGTTTGTTTTATCTCCCCGGGCTCCTTCTATCTGCGCTCACTTTAATTTTCTTTCTCTTTTTCTCCTCTCATTCTGACATCCTTCCTTTTTTTCCTTTATCAAACCTCATTCTGTCTTACTTTAACTTTTATCTCGTTCATTTTCTCTCTAAGAGTAAAGAAGGATTTCTACTTTGAGCCAGAAGAACATCACAGAGCTGCAGATGGCAGGAAGATGATCACAGTCTGGTTTCTGTGCTGCAGAATGATTTAAAGCTTTGTTTCAGTCCGAGCCTGACTAATATGGGGTAAACTCTTGGCAGTGTCTGCGCCTGATTGCAAGATGCCTATGTGTTTTAATCGTGCCTGATGTTAAACTGAGTCAGGAGAAAGACATCAATATTGGATAAATACAGCTTCCATCAGGGTCATAGCTCAGTGAAATCTGAATGTGAATCCATCCATCCTCTTCCCCCTGTCCTGTGGTAGCTCTCAGACTCTGTGTATATATAAATCTAAGTTGGCTTTATATGAACAGAGAAGAAGAGCTCTTTCTTACTGCAGGATCTTCATTAGGGATGGGTATCGTTTAGGTTTTATCCGATACCGGTGCCAAATCGGTACTTTTGAAACGGTGCCGGTGCTCAAACGGTGCTCAAACCGGTGCTTAAAGAATGGAGAACACAAAATTGGTCCAAAAACCTCTCATGTTCAGCTGGTTTTTTGTAAAAAGATAACAATGTTAGCCTTTTCTGCAGCTATGGGGCATATATGGTATCACTCTTGGCTGGAAGCAGTGCTTAATCAATGGAAAAAACACAAACTTTGTCCAAAATCCTCTCATGTTCAGCTGTTTTCCACTTTTTCTTTGGTCATTTTAGCCTTTTTGGCCAGGGTGAAGGGAGTATCTGCCATCAAACAAGAAGACAGCCGCATGTAGCTATGATGTTGTTTGCTAGTTCACCTTACATGCATTAATGTAATAACGTGGTTAGCCTACTCAACGTAAATTACACACGAACAACATCAAACTACTCACGCAGAGAAGAACGGCTGCTGCTGCCATCATCATCCGTCATCATTTCACTACACTGGCAGGGCTAGAGGCCAGGACTCTCCTCTTCGGGGTTTTTTGGGGGATATTGCTAACTCCGGGTCCGATAACAGGCAACCCACGCACAGTAGATGCGCTCGGTGTGAGGTCTCGCAGCAAGCTATCAAATACGGCGCATTTCTGGGCTTTTAAAAAAAAACCACTATGCGTCGCCAGGTGTTTCATCGGACTTGAGGTGTTGCCTCCTTTGACAGTATCAGCTTAAAGCACTTGTTGCAGGCTGCTGAGTTTGCATATTTTGCTGTGAAGTACAGCCAGACTTTTGACCGCTTCGCCTTGGGCATTTTTAATCTGTAGCTCTGCTCTAAAAGAACGTACGTACCTGGGCCCGCCTACTATCCTCGGAAACGTAAAATTATTGGCTAGAAGTGTATCACAGCTCAGGAAAAAAAAGCACCGAAATGTGCGCTGCTTTTCGGTCTGGTTACTACCGTTTATGTCAGAACCTGTGCCATCATGGCACCGGACACCGGTACCCATCCCTAATCTTCATCATGTACACCTGCAAGCAGAAGCTGAAAACATGGACTTTCATGCTAGCCTGCAGCATTTCACCGTGAAGCATGCCTCTGTTCTGTGCAGCCACCTCAGTCCCAGCTTATCTGCATCTCATTAGCTCTTTCTATCAGCTGCAGAACCAGATAGAGGTTCGGGCGAGCAGTGCCGAGCGAGCAGCATCCTTCCTGGACGCCGCCCTGGCAGCGAGGAAGAGCAACCAAATGCCGAACAACCAGGAAGTCCGAAGGAACTCCCACTTCCTGTTTACCCTGCACCTCTACCAGGAGAGACTGGACAAGAGCAACAAGGCAGCCAGTGAGTGTGTGCGTGGTCATAACTGATATTTTGCCAGAATTATTAAAAGTTGCTGTGACGTTAAAACTCTACTCATATTTGTGGACCAGTTTCGCAGCTTCTTCCTCTTTTCAGTATGTTTGTTATCAGGAAGCAGAACCTCAAGCAATAAAACCTAAACCCTTTAAAATTCAAACTTGAGATCACTGAGGGAACTGACAGTATATCAGGAACATATACCTCACTCGTCTGACACCTGTTGGTTTGTGGACTCCACGTTTTGAAGGCTGAGACTAACCAAAGAGAACACTGATGGCAGGTTAAGCAGATACATGATGGACTAATGCTCTACATGGTTCACTTCTGACACGGTGTCAGACAAGTAACTGGACATGCTCCGATGAAATGGCTGAGAGATTCAGGCTGGGTGGAGCTCTCTGAGTTTGGTCTCCCTTCCTGTTGAGATGTTCACAGACGTTTCTGAAGGTGAAGGCAAGGTTGCAATTCATTCCATACAAACTGTGGATCTGGGAAAAAGCAGGGCGCTTTGAAGAGAAACTGGTACTCAGCATGTCATTGAAAACCCTAAATGAAGTCTGAATGGCTTATTTGGTTCAGCTGAAGCGAGATATGATAATCCTTAAACCTCCCAGCAGTACACAGACCTGCACACACACTCCAGCTGCAGACTCATCAGCTCAGCAAGGACTTGGAGCAGCAGCAGGTTAGAGGCTCTGACCCCGGGACAAGAATAAAAGCCCCCATTAGCGACCATGCAGCTGTAAAATTTGGCAGCTCAATTAGTCGTTAGCTCTTTTTTTCCACACTCCAAAATGTAGCTGCTAATTAGCTTGGTGTTGAATTGCTAACATGCTCAACAGGAGCGTTTACAAGCAGAGCAGCTACACTAACGCTGCCTCCACCCACGTCTACCTGTCAGCAGAGCCGCTTCCTCCGTTATTGGGCTTTTATGCTGGAATAAATCTGCATGGCTAACGAGCCCTGATGGCTTGGCATCCTGCAGTGTTTATAGAGCTGTGGAAAAGCATCCACTCAGTGGCGCTCAGCACTTTCTAAATCTTGCTGATGTGGCCGGTTAATGGTTCTCGCCATCATTACTCTGAATTAATGAAATGAGCAGGCAGTTAAACTGAGTGGATCAGACTGATACTGAAGCTTAGCGGGATGCATTTGGGACGTGTTCAGATGAAGCTTCTTTAACATTTGCACATGCATGCAGGTGTATATATGTTTCTACATTTGGTTAGTAATGTATTGGAAGTATGATCTGATGACTTGAGATTTGCTGCAGGACTTTACTTCAGCTCGCACACAGCCCACGGGCATTTTATATGATTCCTATCATTCACAGATAAGGAAGAGATGTCTTTACCCTAATGGCTGCTTGGTTCCTGATAAATGATTCAAAGCAGCCAATAAGTTATTACCAAAGCTATTGATTATGTTTCTGTCTATAGACTAATGAATAGATTGTTGTCTCAGAACTAATGAGCAGTTAAGCAGGCAGTGTCATACATTATAAAGCCCTCTCAATCTGCATGGCAGTGTCCAGTCGGAGTCGCCTTCACCTCCTGGATTTGGGCAGCTGCGAGACGGACATCAGCAGGACCCGAGAGGGGGGCGGGGGTCAGTGTCTGTCGTTCTCGGCGCTGGGAAATGTCATCCTTGCCCTTGCCAATGGAGCCAAGCACGTTCCCTACAGGTACGGGCATTTTGATGAGCTCAATGGGGTCAAAGGTCACAGCAGCCAAACAACAGATGGACCAATGATCCCCGTGAGGGGGGTGGGGGTCAAGCTGTGAGCTTTAATGAGCTTTCAGTCAGTGTTAAATGGTTGTTTATGCTGATGAATAAGTCACAGTAATGATAACTGATGTTCAGTCCTTTTTTGCTCCTCACATTTGGTCTTTTCTGTTTAATACCTATTTCTGGATGCTATTTTTTAATTATATTGATGAACTTTCACCTCGCTCCTTCGTCCCCTTTTCTTTTCGTTTGTGAAGCCATCAGCATCACATGTGTTTTATTTATGGAGCGAATATCTGCACCAAAGAATCTCATCAGTTATCATCCACAGACTTCAAAGACTAACATACAAGCCTGTCGATGGAAGAATCTTTGATATCTTTATGTTTTCATGTTTTTTAATGACAAGCAACCCTTGAGTTGTTTGATGCTCCAGTCACATCCATTAATAAGATTTTTTTTCACACATTTACATGAGTGAAGTTAGTGAGTGGAAGTTGAACCAAAGAAAACCCCCAAACGAGGACTTGTGATATTTTAGGTCAGTCGGTGGCTGGAGTTCAGTCGTGTTGGGTTAAAAAGGAGAAAAAGCTTAGACTGTTGTATGTAAATTCTGTGTTTGATCCGTCTTCTGTAGCGATAGTCCAGGTCTTTTCAAAGGCAGAGTTTCATGAACATTTCAGTCTGTCTCTGCCTCTGGATCACATGTGGCGTGTAGTTCAAAGCGAACTTCATTAATGTGAAATGAGAGCTCGTTCCTATTCCTTTTTGCCTATCTGTGCCAAACTGTTGTGCGGTGTAATGAATGGTATCTGCGGCCCCGTGGGGATTCTCAGGCCCGCAGCATGTCTTCCTTTTTTTGAGCTAACGAAGCATTTTTTTAATGTATTATTCAGGGATAGCAAGCTCACCATGCTGCTCCGCGAATCCTTGGGCAACATCAACTGCCGCACCACCATGATCGCTCACATCTCCGACTCCCCGGCGGGCTACATGGAGACGTTGACCACGGTGCAGTTGGCCTATCGCATCCACCGCATGAGGAAGAAGAAGTCGAAGGTGCTTCATCTTTATTCAGGTTTTCTTTCTGGAGCTCGTTGTGGCGGAGGTCACGGATCTCTGGGTACAGTGTGCAAAACACCAAATGTTATATCACCAATACAGAAACCATTTACTCACATGTGGATGAGATTGATTAGGTTCTGATTGTTGTTAGGTTGAAGTTCACAGAAAACTGCACCTCAAACTTAAATCTCAAGTCTTTGTCTCTGAACATTAAACATCTATAACACTGAAGGCAAAACAAATTCAAAGGACAAACTGAGGTTTAAAAGTTATCAAAGTCTTCAAACCATTCTTTGGGATTTCCAAACATTTTGGACTCTAAATGAATTTTCACTAATTTGAGGCTAATAACAATAAACCCCTCACATCTATTTTAATGAGTTCAGAATGTCATAATTCACCGACTTTTCCTATCATGGTTTGATAGATAATCAATACCAGTGTATCTACAGGGATGGGCGTTTGTGTGCTGAGATGAGCCTCATTAGGCAGACTTACACACTGTATGTTGAAGATTTCAATCCAGAGTTAGTAGCATGTGCATCTCACTCACATTCATTTTAATGTAACACAGTGCATGGGCACTCATGTAATGATTTCCCTTCAGTTTAATCGCTGCATGCTCCAGCTCTCTTTAGGAGGTTAATTCTGTATTATTTCTCTTTTATTCGCAGCATGCCTCCAGCTCATCTGGAGGGGAGAGCTCCTGTGAGGAAGGCCCATCCTGTCGGCCTCCTCGTCTTCGACCCTTCCACCCTCTGACCGTGGCCCTCGACCCGGATGTTCCGCTGCTACTCTCGAGTGATCCCGACTATTCCTCCAGCAGTGAGCACTCCTGTGACACTGTCATCTACGTTGGGCCGGGAGGGAAGGCAATCTCAGACCGAGAGCTGAGCGACAACGAGGGTCCGCCTTCCTTCGTTCCCATTATTCCGTCCCTGAACAAAAAGCGAGTCAAAGATGCACCCAAGTCCGACGGTGACCACTTTAAGTGTAACACGTTTGCAGAACTACAGGAGAGACTCGACTGCATTGATGGCAGCGAGGGCCCGGCCATGTTCGGCACAGAGAAGAAATCAGTAGCGCTGAAGGCTCAGAGTGGCCCTCTTAAACCCACAGAGGCAACGTCTCCACCCAAATCTGAGAAGAACTCGTCCCACATGTTCTCAGAAAGCACACTGACAACATTCATAGACAAATCAGATCAGGATCAGCCCAAACTACCTTCAGCTGGTGGCTTCATCGAGACGTCCAAAAGGACGAGTGCAGATGGAGAGAAGCTTTCAGGCACCCCCGTTCAGCCATGTGTGGTAAAGTCAGGGGGGGCTCCAACCCATGACTCAGAGCCTGTAGTTCGAGAGAAAGTCTACCTCAGAGGAGCTGTACCCAAGCCACTGGCCTCACCGTCCTTACCCAGGACAACGAGGACGGCACCTCGGCCTAAGGAGGCTCTTGGCAGGACTCCCCCTGTCAGTATAAGTGAACAAGCAATGAGGCAAGACCAGCCACCCAAATCTATAAGCCCTAACCTAAACACAGATGGAGCTGCTCACACAAGCAGGTACCCCACGGAGGTGAACAACCTCCGGGCCTCTCTGTTAGGACGATGCCTGGACGGAGACTTTCTGAGGACCACAATCACTCTGCAGCAGCCCGTGGAGTTGAATGGAGAGGACGAGCTCGTGTTCACAGTTATAGAGGAGCTCCCGCACAGCCTTGTCCCAGATAATGGCCGTCCCTCCAACCTCCTCAGCTTTAACACCGACTGCTTTCCACAGACTTTAGCTGCTGGCTCTCGCCCGGTCAGCATCATCAGTAGTATTAATGATGAATATGATGCTTACACCTCTCTACAAGGAGCTGTGGGACCAGGCACTGATGTTGGCACCGAACACCAACAAGGTTTGCTTTCCCACAACAAAAAGCAGCCGTCTGTTGGCTCATGGCTTTGTGAATCAGCTGAAGGTGATGGTATTCATTCACAAAGCAGGCTTTACTTGAGGGATAAAACAATGGACAATGCCACCCTGCTGAGCTCACCATGTATATTCCATAAACAGCCGTTCTTACAGCATGGCATTAGGAGCTCCTTAAATGACAGCGGTGTCTGTTTCTCAGAGCTGGAAAGCGACCCTGCTAGCCCAAACAAACCATCTTTTACTAAGTGCCCTCCTTCCCCCGAGTCAGCCAAAGCATCTCTAAAAGGCTCTCTGAAGGTGAAAGCCAATACCCTGAACACATCAGTGTCAACACAGATTCCCCGCCATGCCACCCATTCCAGTCTTCCCAGGAAAACCAAGCCTACCTCATCTGCAGCTGTGGGCTGCAGCAGACAGGAAGGCAGGCAGGATGATGTTTTGCTTCAGCGAAGCAGTTATTGTGATACCAGAGAGGCGGAGTTTCTTTCTGCAAGTAAGCCAACAAGAAGTGGCGTGACTAATGTTTCCTCCAAGAGGTCCGGAGGGAACAGCAACAGTGTACCTCGCCCACCAAAGATGCAGATGTCTTCTTCAGCCCAGAGGGTTGTTGATGGCTGTGAGAAGTCCAGCAGCAGGAGAGGAGACACTCTCATCAAATTGCCACGACTCACTCGGGGCGCAACAACTCTAGGAACCGTTTCCACCCCCCAAGAAGCTGCTTCAGTGATCAGTACACTGAGGTTTTCATCCCTGGGAAAAAAGGCAAATGGACAAAAAAGCAGCACAAAGTTTGGACAGTCGAGTCAAGAACAAAAATTAAGAATTGTGCTGTCTCCAAGTGCCTTAAAAACAAGCAGCAACACTGGAAAGTCCTCAGAGGATGAAGTGCATGTCAAGCTCAGAGCTGGTTCATTCAGCCACAGGACATCCAGCTTTAAAACTGAACACAGTTTTGCAAGGACATCCTCAAGCCTGAAGACGCAAGGAGCCAAAGATTCTTCCAGGTACTTTGGGAGTCTAATGTCTTTGGAAAGGTGCGACAGCCCAACCTTAGCTGGGTCCAAACCTGAGCTGTTCAGAGAAAACAGTGGTGCTACATCTGGAGGAAATGGCAGATCCAACAGATCAGTGCCAAGACTCAGTGATCCGGCATCCACCTCCACATCGGCCTTTCCGTCCCAAGTTCCAGCTGGTGTTTTTGCAGCAACCAGCAAACTGTGGCAGGTCCGCAGTGGCAGCGGCTCAAGAGGAGCAGCTTCTGGTGGACTGAAACTTCGAACGTTGTCTGCCAGCACTTCGAAGAGCCCAAGCTCCTCCCCCAAACTGCCAGAGAATGTAGCTGGGTGCAACACCAACCTACCTTCCAATGGCAAGTCCCCATCTCGCTCTGGAACCGGAGGCAAGACAGTAAAAGGCACCATTATGGGCACCAAGCAGACCATCGGCAGGGCAGCCAACAGCCGGATTAGCGAGTTGGTTTCAGGTAGCCAAAGGAAGATGTTTGGTGGTGGAGCTGGAAGCGACATCCCTGGCAGCAGGACTGGTAGCATCACTGGATCACCCCTCAACGCACCATTGCCATCACCTTACAGCAAGATCACAGCGCCTCGGAGGCCACAGCGCTACAGCAGTGGGCACGGCAGCGACAACAGCAGCATCCTGAGTGGGGAGCTGCCCCCCGCCATGGGACGCACCGCCCTGTTTTACCACAGCGGGGGCAGCAGCGGCTACGAGAGCATGATCCGAGACAGCGAGACAACCGGCAGCACCTCCTCGGCACACGACTCTATGAGCGAGAGCAGAGCATCCTCATCAAATAGGAGCCGAGTTTCTAAATCGCCCAAGAAGAGAGGAAACGGTGAGTGCATGCCGCCGCCAGAGATGGGGTAATGTAACACAGGTAACACTTTAGGTTCTGCTCCATGCAGCACTGCCCCTTTTTTACAGCGATCAGATCTGAAGAACAAAAATCTTTAACTCGTTGACTTCTCTGTACTCATCATAGAATTCTATGTAGAGCGCATATAATGAGCTCATCACCTAAATATGACATGAATTCAGTTCTAAGGCTCAGTGGAAGCTGAAGATTTTTTAAAGTCTTTTTAAAATTGTCTTTTCAAGTCAAGTCAACTGTCTTTATTGTTATTCCAACCATAAAGACAATTGCCAGTACATAGTGAAGCAAGACAGCGTTCCTCCAAGACCATGGTGCTACATAAAACAGACAATCAACACAGGACTACATAAAGTGCAAGTGTGCAAAAAAACAAAACAAAGACAGAAGAGAACGATACAGAGACAACAGTGCCGACACAACAGTGCAGGCACAACAGTGCAATAGAAAAGTGCAGCAATGACAGTGGATTGTGCAAAAAGTAGCTTGGTGTGTGTGTGTGTGTGTGTGTGTGTGTGTGTGTGTGTGCGTGTGTGTGTGTGTGTATGTGAGATAAGTGCAGATAAGTGCTTTTCCTTTTTTTGGCCCAACATTATTACTGTAAACATGATGTGGTATGTCAGCTGCTGTTCCATCAAGGGCCACATAAACACCAATGTCTGGCCACTCCTCCCCCCTTTGTGTCTGTCAGCAGATCCGTCCCGGTCGCTCCCATGTTAACCTCACAGCAGCTCACATAGACTTAAACGAGCCCTTGCTCTCCGAGGGATGGTATATCTAAGCAGTTATGGAAACGCAAAACGAAAGGTTTATGGGTTTTATGAAACAGCGGCTCGTGCAGAGGAACTTGGAAGCTTTTCTATCACAATGTGATATTATTTAAATAACCTGTGAAATCATTAGAGCTGATGGCCAAAATTTAAATCTCAGATTTGATATTCAGCAACTATTTCTCCGTGCATCGACTCAGAAAGTGAAAGAGCAATAAAACTCATCTCTGCTGAAGAATTAACATATTTATGGCTTTTTCCAGCATCCATCAGTGTGTGATGATGGCTGCTCGCTACAATATTCCTATGAGTGCTGAGCACACCGAGTACAGGTGCTACTGCTGTGGGAGCATCTATCAAAGGCAGCTCTCCTCCTTGATATCATGTGAAATTATCTCTCAGCCGGTGTCTTTGTACAAAAACTTGACATGGGCGCACATCATGTGGCACGCCGCTGCCACGTCCCAGCTCCCAGCAGCCGATTGCAATTCGTGCGGCCTGATGCATACGGAATCGGCACTCTTGTGATCTGTCTGCCATTGGCCTGTGGATCTCGCCTCATTTCTGCCTCATGAATGTTTCATGAGGACAATTCCCAGTGTACATATCCAACTCCAATTATCACCCACACATCCTCCCATCCACTCCACAGAACTCCACAGCCTTCACACCCACTCCTCCTCAATCTGTCATCATGTCTGAATCCTCATCAGTGAGCCCGGATGTTTTTAATAAGCCATAACGGTTTTTTGTTTGTGGAGCACATGCCTGCTTCTGCTTTTACTTGGGAACCTAATTTGACAGCCGTGTGTACAAAGTCGTTAAAAATACGAGTGAGGTCTTCAGGTGGACAGCAGCAGCCTTAAAACCTGATCAGCAGCTCTAATGGATGTTGACAGAGGAGGAAGCACCACAGAAGAAGAGAAGGCTAATTAAAGCTGTCTGCTGAAATCAGCAACTTTTTATTGAGCTTATTGTGATATTTCACTGGCTCGCCTAGGGATGGGTATGGAAACCCGGTTCTTGTTGAGAACCAGTTCCCACTGTTTCAATTCCTTGGAATTGTTTGGCATTTTTGCAAACGATTCCCTTATCGATTCCAGTCGCCCCAAATGACGTCACCACGTTGCGGAGCGTCGCTTACCTGGCAGGAAACACGGCGTGTAAGCGGCTCAAATACTCAAAAGTTTGGTTATACTTTACGAGAACGGATGACAACAGGGCAACTTGGAATACTTGCAAAGTAGATATTTAATTTAAGGGAGGAAACACTACGAATATGCAAAAGCATTTGCTCACAAAACACACGATGACCTTAAATAAATGTCGTGTTGTTAATTCCGCTCCGGACTCGTGAATCTCAACCCAGCAGCAGCGGTAACGTTTGCACGTCCTCTCCTGTTAATGCGGCAGATAAATAATCAACTAACAGTGCATATTATGTTAGCGCGATCGGCCTTATTACAAAACCTTCCATTACTGTGCATTTAGGTGACCACGATGAGAGACAAAGACAGAGTCTGGCTGGCTCAGATGCTGGCAGTTCTCGCTGCAGTCTACCAGTAGCGTCTCCTTTCAGACCAGGATAGACGAATGTCACCGAGCAGTGACTGAGTTTGTGGTAAAAGTCTTGCACCCATTTGCCACAGCAGATGCCCCCGATTTCACTTTGGTAAGTGAACGTGTTTAATTGTAGGCAGGACATTACTGGATATTCTTGTGTAATTGCTACAGAATAATTTATGTTACACTTTGTTATTGCTACAGAAGAATGTTTATTTTATTATTTTACATTTACATTTTTTTCCTGGGGACCCTGTGGCACCCCATTGAAGAGCCGTAGGCTGGATCTCTTAAGATCTCACTATTGGGTTTGTAAGGCCATGTTACTCCTAAATTTCTATCTTGTTCAAAGAGAAGATATAAAACAAAGTTTTAAGCTAATCGACCTTAGTGTTCTCCTTTTTTAAAAATAAGAATCGATAAGAGAATCGATAAAGAATCGAATCGTTAAACAGAATTGAAAATGGAATCGGAATCGTTAAAATCTTATCAATACCCATCCCTAGGCTCGCCTCACAACAGACAAACAGCTTTCTGTTAGCGTTTGGCGAGCGTTTATGTTCCAGCTGTGACTTCAGGTCCATCACCACCTGCTGCTGGCATTTAAAGGCACCGTCACATATTACACATAAAAGTGTTTTTATGGCCAATGTGCAGTGGCGTGTCTAGAAAATTTTTGTTGGGGGGGCCAGGTAGGGGCACAGATTTGGAGAAGGGTGGCAGATGTAATTGGCAGATAATGTTTAAAAAAAATTCTACCAACCATTAACCATAATTCAACAATCCTATAATACAATACAATCTTCTCACAAACTGGTGTTTGATTTTGAAACAGGAAAAAAGTGTGGAAACAAATGAAAAGACTAACATTTGAATAAAACCTGAAAGCAAGTAAATACTTTCTATGCTGCCTTATGGTAAACTTTGGTAATATTGATCAAGAGCAACACTGCCTGATGATGAAATACAGTCAGCTGGCATGGTGACACTGCCAGTATTAACCTGCAGGGCTGGACTGGGACAGAAAATCGGGCATTTTGACTACAGACCGGCCCACCAGGTATTAAAGCCATAAAGACTTTGAATGAAAACAAATGCTGTTATGACAGTGCCCATATGGAAAAGAAATAGTAAAAACTTTACTCATGAAAGTGGCCACTTTCTTATTACTTTCATATATTGTTTTAGTATCCAAAACATACAAGATTCATTATATAATCTTTCATGGGATCTTATATCTGTTTTTACTCTTGCATGCTTTTCATACAAGTTTCACACAAGACAGATACAAACTTTATAAAATTTATATATATCTTTTCCATATGTACACTGTCTTGTTGGTATATGTATGATTTCTATACATTTTACATCAGATAAAAACTTTGGTTGTAAGATTTAGATAATTATTTAATAAAAGCTAGATATTTTAAATGAGAATAAGAAAGAAAAGTATTTCCTTGTGCCCCACCTTTCCTGTTAATGCCCTACCTGCCCCCCTGGCAAAACTTTCCTAGACCCGCCCCTGCACAGTTACCAGCTGTCAGCTACATAAAAAAAGGATCCTGGTGTTATTTGTCTCTCAGAAACAGTTCATAACTTCAACTCATTCATGTCACCTAAAAGGTAAACCTGTTTCTCCATCACCTGTTCAGCTCCGATGATTCAGTAAGAACATCTCCTGGTTTCATCTTCATGTTTCCCTCTCACCACATATCCAAGCCGACATCATGACCAGCAGCTTTTACAGCTGTGGCTCCAGCCAACATCAGCTGATACTAGAAATTAATATTAAATAAATTCTAACATCAGCTGATCAAGCTTAAACGTGCTGCTGTTGTTTAGCGCGACATCTGCTGGTTTCCTCTTTCTGGCGCAAAGTGGGCGATAAATAAACAAGAGAGAAAAGCCGATCAGCTGATCATTGATCAGTTTCATGATTGAAGTAGCAACAGGAGAGGGAGGGGGGAGAATGAGAGAAGTTCACTATCAGTAAAATCATAGCACCCACCCAGCTGTGTAGAAACTCTGTCAAGCTGGCTAGAACGCAGTATGAGTTATTGTAACTGACAGTAAAAAGTCAGCACAACGAAAATAAACTCCACCTAAACTTGGTTTATATCTGACCCACATAGACTGCAGGTCATAACTTCTTACCTGAAGCTCAGTTCACCTGACACTCGGACTGGCGGCTGCCTCGGGGCTCTCCTCCTGCCTCCCTTTCCCTCATCCACCTGCTGGCCTCTGTGGAAGCCCTGCCACAGCCACCACCAAACAACTGAGTTATTCTTACACATCGACCTGCATCTGGCCAATCCACCACCTCTCATTGTTCATGCCATTACAAAAAAAATAAAAAATAAGTCACCGGGCATATGCCCGATGGCCAGTCCAGCTATGTTAACCTGCAACCAAATCTGCAGCTCCATACAGCAATGTTACGACTTAGATTATATCTTATAACGCATAACTCTTATGTTAGCTCCCCTCAGTAGCATACTGTCTGAAATATTTGACGGCTGCAATAATTCTTTAAGTGTTATTTTTTCCTTGGTATTCTAATTTCACCGAAGTTTACTAAACTCAACAAACTTAATATTACTTACCGGGACATTTATTCTGTCCTCATTTTCTTTCACCGAAAAATTGTTTCCTGCAGTGCCATCTTTCGTGCTTGACTCTCCTACCTTTGCTAACGTGATGCGCATAGCGCAGAAGCCGATGCTGCATTCACTTACACTCGGATATCTGAGCTTCACCGTGAAAACATAATCGTACATTTGATATTTGATTGAATTTTATTGTTTTGCCTTTGGGGTGGCACCTGGGGTGGCCAGTCTGGTTGGGGGGGTGGCCTGTGCCCCCCCAGGCCACCCCGCTGGACACGCCACTGCCAATGTGGACAGATTCAAAGTAAATAAAGGATAAGACTCGACAGCTGGCTGATATTTGACTCTTTACTTATTGTTTAATAATGTCTTGCACAGTCAAAGGAGCAGTTTAAGACACATTTCAGTGCGTGTGTCTTGTTCAGTGGTGGTTGTCTTTCAGCCTTTCTTACCTTGGCCATGTCTCTGAGTATTGCACACCTTGTGCTTTTGGGCACTCCAGTGATGTTGCAGCTCTGAAATATGGCCAAACTGGTGGCAAGTGGCATCTTGGCAGCTGCACGCTTGACTTTTCTCAGTTCATGGGCAGTTATTTTGCGCCTTGGTTTTTCCACACGCTTCTTGCGACCCTGTTGACTATTTTGAATGAAACGCTTGATTGTTCGATGATCACGCTTCAGAAGCTTTGCAATTTTGAGACTGCTGCATCCCTCTGCAAGATATCTCACTATTTTTGACTTTTCTGAGCCTGTCAAGTCCTTCTTTTGACCCATTTTGCCAAAGGAAAGGACGTTGCCTAATAATTATGCACACCTGATATAGGATGTTGATGTCATTAGACCACACCCCTTCTCATTACAGAGATGCACATCACCTAATATGCTTAATTGGTAGTAGGCTTTCGAGCCTATACAGCTTGGAGTAAGACAACATGCATGAAGAGGATGATGTGGACAAAATACTCATTTGCCTAATAATTCTGCACTCCCTGTACAGTCACCAGTCTGTGCCCTTCATTACACACGTTCTTGTAGTTTGTGCATGCCCAGCTACAGTGCTGATTTAAAATATGGTTCTTGAACACGACACCACAGACTGAGCTTACAGCTTTTCCTTTGACTTCAGTGAATAAAGAGTTTTTAGTCCGGGCCTTGTTAAAAACGCAGCATCGCAGATTGGTCAGTAAACATTTACCTGCACATGCATCTGTACATCAGTGAAAGTCACACTGGCTGGACAGGAAGGTTCACATGGGCTGATGTGGGCCAACCTGGGCTGACATGGGCCACGGCCCGTGAAATGCCCAGGTCTGGTTTAAGGCCATGTGGTGCAGCTGCGTTACAGCCTTGATAGTCCTGCCTGTTATTGAGTGCTATTGGCTGTCTTTTTAATGACATCACCGGCTCCTTGACACTGACTCAGGTACCTGCTCAGAGCACAGGTGTGACTAACTTCCTCGCTGACTGCAGCTTTAACTGAGCGAGTCAGCTGGCTGTGTTGAAGCTGTTCAGTGAGCATTCAAACACCAGTCTCCGAATGCAGGGCCCTGATGTTAGCTTCCACAGCTGGAAACACCTGCACCCCTAGCCCTGTGAACTTTACCTGACACACAGTCTGCTGCATTTACTGATCATGAGTTATTTCATCTCTTTCCTTTTCCACCTGCAGGGTTCCTGCGGCGGCGGCTAATCCCTGCCCCCCTGCCGGACACCTCCTCCCTGGGCAGGAAGCTGGGTGGTCAGTGGGTGGACCTGCCGCCGCTGGGCGGCACCCTGAAGGAGCAGTTTGAGATAAAGGTGTATGAGATTGACAACGTTGAGTGTGTGCAGAAGAGGAAGGAGGCGCTGATGGGATCTGAGGTGAGTCCTCCACCTGACCAGTAGGTGGTGGTTAAATAATGACGTGCTGCTCACATGCCATTCAGCATCACAGCATGCTGGTTTAGTCCCCTCACGTGGAGGTCGTGTTAGAACCCTCCGCTTCTCTGCGATGCACTGACAAGAATGACTCAAACACAGCCTCCTGAAGCTAGGTGGAGTTTCATCTGGACCCTCAGCCTCAGTCTGAGCGCACTCAGAGGAGCTTTTTATATTTTTATCCAAATCATCACAAAGCAGACCGTGGGGGGGATGCTTGTCTGGTCTCTGTGACAGCCGCCTCTCTCAGTGTTAACGGGTCATTAACCCTCGGCAGAGCGGCCTGTCGGGCTCTGATTTATTTTCAATTAGAGGAAGGTGACGTGCTCTTCATATCCGGAGCACTGCTCGGTGAATAATTGGCTTCTCTCTGTTTTTTTTTATACATATCACTGTACAATTTTTCAATTTTTCTATACATATTCTGTACATTGTTACCTGTATATATGGACTTCGGTTGCTTATGTTTATAGGACCACCTTGTGTCTTCCTTTTATATTTTATTTTTCCTTGCTGTAAGAGCTGTGTAACACCAAAATTTCTCATCCGTGGGATAATAAAGGTTTATTCTATTCTATTCTATTCTATTTGTGTCCCAGCAGACGTTCCACGATGTTGAGAAGGTGAGTTGTCCTTTACACGTTCATTCCTACATTCCTCCAAACAAACCATCCATGACATGAAACTCGAACCGGCCCTGGTGTGGAGGACCTCTGTGATCCCACCGGAGAGTGCAGGGTTAAAGGTCAGAGAGGGTGCCGGTCTGA
The DNA here is from genome assembly GCF_041146795.1 of Maylandia zebra. Classification (NCBI taxonomy): domain Eukaryota; kingdom Metazoa; phylum Chordata; class Actinopteri; order Cichliformes; family Cichlidae; genus Maylandia; species Maylandia zebra. The sequence goes on along the minus strand of NC_135181.1, from coordinate 26,896,502 downwards.
CTGGCGGCCGGTGTAGAGACGCCAACATGGAGGCCGTGTGGTGTCGCTTGTCTGTGCTCAAACTTTTGTCTCACACACTGTGCCTGTCATGCTTTTTGTGTTTACCTGTTCACACTGGATTCATTCTGCTCGCTTCACCTGTCGGAGGTGCTTCCTGTCCTGCTGCATCTATTCATGTGTATTTTACACCTGCATGCTTTCCCCAAATCCCAACTTGTCCTGTAGCTCCAAATGAAACAAGGCTTTCTTGCTGCTGACACAGAGACCTGAGTTGGCTTTACATCAGCAACTCGCTGGTTTCACTGGTTTCCCCTCCCATGGGCCTCACTGAGGTTGGTCACGCCTGTGTCATGGCCCCACATGAACAATTTGTGATGGTCTAACTGGAGTCAGTCAGTCTGACTTCACCTGACAATCTGGCCTTTTTGGCTGCGTGTCACAGAGAAGCTGCTGCAAGTGAAACATAAACACACAGTTAATGTTCAGGTCACTTATCATCTGGATGATCAACTCTTTTATTACTGCTCAGCTGCCCACATTTACAGACTTTCACAATAGAAACATCCCAGGATTTTCAGAATAAAGCTCTCTGAGGGGCAGCTGTAATGAAGCGCAGGTCTGAACCACCTCTCTGTCACCTGCTTGTCCTCAGTTGTCCTTAATCCTCCTCTGATCACAGATTAGCACTGCACTGACTCCTAATTAAAGCCAGACACAGGCTGGAGTCTCGAAGCCTCGTGCTAATCCCCCCTCCTCTTCCTTGTCATCGTCCACACCCCTACCAGCCGGTGTGTGCAGTTCGAGGCTCTGACTATGTGCTCGCTCCTCAGGGTCTGCTCTACTTCAATGCCCGGTTGAGGATGCTGGAGAAGCGGCAGCAGCAGATCCAAGAGCTAAAGAGCAAACACGACAGGCTGAAGGCGGAGCTGGAGGAGGCCAAGAGCTGGCTGATGCTCCACCCGAGCAGGTGGAGTGGAGAGTGTGAGTATGAGCTGCAGCGGGAGGGAGCTGGTACTCATATAATAGATTACTCACCGTTTAGAAAGCCATCAGTGACCGGCTGCGATATTTCTGTGATGATGAACCACAGAAACCTCAGAGTTCAGCTTCATGTGTTTGTCATTAACTGAACTTAACTGACCGGGCCAAGCGTTCAGAGATGCTGTGCACGAGCAGCTGAGGCAGCGTGGTGATGTCATGGTACAAACGTCGGCCCGCATGCATCTAAATAGCTAACCGCTTTCTCCGTGTTTGCAGTTGACGTGGACCAGGACCTGGACTGCGAGTCCCAGGAGTACCTAGAGGCTCTGGCTCAGGCCACGGGGGAGCTGGAGTACTGCGTCAACCTGTGCAAGTCCCGTCTCATGATGGAGACCTGCTTCGACATCACCGTGATGACAGCAGGTGACGCTGCGCAAGGGGGCCGTCAGGAGGTGGAGGTGTGAAAGGTTCGCTGACTCACCGACGGAAGATTGAAGCAGACGTCCTGTCAGAGCAGAGCAGCAAATGGCTGATCGGAGATCAGACCTCAGAGGACGCAGCTTTGCAAGTGCCTTCTATTCACAAGCTCAACGACTCTGTGAGCTTGTTTGTCGTGGTGTTTTTTATGGTGCTGAATTCATCCGTTGTGCAGCAGAGTTTAGGAAAAATGATTCAGCTCCAGCATGGACTCTGTTCACCTGTAAGCTCCACCTCGAGCCTCAAACCTGAAGAACCCAGAGCAGGACCATGGGTTTGATCCCGCTCAACGACTTAAGCACTCGAGTTGAAGTGAACCAACTCTGAAGTTGGTTTTAGGAAACCGCCTCGTCCACCCTGAGTTCAGCCTGCTCATGTTCTCAGTGACTCAAACAGATGTTTCAGCAGGTAAAACATCTGTGGCAACATACATGATGACATCATCTGCACTGCAGCCAGAACCACAGAGCAGGAATGGTATCTAACTGACAGATGTACAGACATACAAACACACATTAAAGGGGACGTGAAACACTGAAACACTATGGTCTCCTCTCAGTAAATAACAACTCGGATGTGTTTCTGAAAGAGAACAATGTTCTGACAGTATCCAATTTTAAAATCACTGAATAAAAGCTAGAATCTCGGTCAGGTGACATCACGAATCACGTGACCGACGATCGCAAGTTGCCCATTTTAATTCGAAGCGTCCAGAACAGGGGTGTCCGTATATTGACGTGAAGAAATATAATGCAGTTTTTTTCTGTTAGGGAGGATTTGTTTGTTGTTAAGTGTAATGTTAAAATAAGTTCTTTAAAAAGCCAAAAATGATTTAATATGATGGCAATATGAGCAGAGAGTGCAAACATACTAAGAGATTGACTATGTTAGTTCAGTGAGACAGTCAAAAACTAATGTGTACACTTATGTCTGCATTTTTATTTTGTTAAATACGAACAAAATGATAGCAGAAGTGCTGCCACGTGTCTGGCCAGAAAGAGAGGACCATTGTGTTTATTTGGTAGTTCAATGAAAGGCTTTAGTTAGTTAAGAGTGAGGAAAAGAATCTGTGTTCACGTTTGCAGTTTTGTCTTGTTATACACTATCTGAAATTTAAAAAAAACAAACAAAATATTACATTTTCAGAAATATTTGTGGGTGTTTTCTTGTTTGTTTCTTTGTTTCTTTTTTAATACCTGAACGCTAAAGTGGCCCTCCAATGAGATGACGGTGCCAGGAGTGGCCCACAGCTCATTAAAGTTTGAGACCCCTGGTCCAGAAGAGCACTGATGTGTAAAACCTGGAGATCTCTGACTGAAGCCCCACCCACTTATAAACTGTCAGTCACTTGTGGTTGCCTGATCGATGGTCTGTGGCCACGTTTATGCACACTCACTTCCTGTTGGACCCTGAAACGTTAGCTTGTCATGACGCATCGGAATCTTTTCTCGTCCACGACTTCTACAGCCACATGAGGATGTCTCTGAAACTCCAAACTGTCCCCAGATGCTTTCTCAGACAGAGCAAAGATCAAACTCTGAGCTCCACACATGACCCCACCTCCAAACACAGTATACTCTCTGAAGAATACAAAATAAAAGTTCAGAGTCAGCTGTGAGGATGTAAAATTTCACATTGCAGATTTCCATCACACGTGTGATGTGCAGCAGGAACTGACACACTCAGATTCAGACGTTTCCCGCCTCAGGCTCTTTCTGAAGTGGCTGCATGAAGCATCGTTCTGCATTATGTTCTTGTTTTTGTTCGTCAGGTTTCGTGTTTTTCTTTAAATTGATTAAATCCCTCTGCTGATGTGGCATGTTAACCGTCTGTTTCCTTTTCTTTGTTTTTGTATTGTACAGTTTTCTAACTATTTGTAAAAAAAAAAAAAAGAGGAGTGCGTGGGTCGGCGCAGAGGCAGCATCAGGAACATGAATAAAGATTCAAAGATTTCAATTCATGTTTTTGTTATTTGGTGAACTCTTTTTGTGCTCCAGGCTGAGCTGGTGGACTCGTTGCACTGCAGCACTTACCAATCACACGTCAGCATACGGCCAGTCTGTAAATCAAACCTGACCCAACAGAGCTCAGCTTCATCAGGTCGCCTGTTTAAAGTCCTCCATACAAGAGACATCATCATTCAGGAAACACTCCTCCTCCTCCTCCTCCTGCCTGCCTCCTCCTACTCCACCCCTTCTCCTCCTCCTATCCTTCCCATCCTCCTCTTGTCCTCCCCTCCTCCTCCTCTCGCCCTCCTCCCCTCCTCCCCTCCTCCTCCTCCCCTCCTACTCCTCGACAGTTTCTGCTCCTCTCATCTCCAGGTCTCTCACACACCTGACATTTCACTTTCTGTCATGTGACTTCACACCTCGGTGGCAGTGGTCAAGTATGAGGAGGTAAAACGTCTACAAATGTCAGACTAGAGGACGTGAGGCCGGACTGAGCAAACGTGTTTGTTTATGTTAAGTTCACATCCAACCAGCTCCACCTGCACTGCCACAGATCTGCACCAGACTCACCTTCAGTCTCCGCCTCAGCTCAGTGTTTGTGGGCAGGGCCTGAAAGGATTAGATCACAGCTCCCTCTGAAGGCATGTGAGCCATTGGCCTCTGTCCGATCACATCTCGGAGGCCAAGCGTCCGTTTGTCTCCTGCTCAGTGGAGTTTCCCTGTTTCCTTGACTTTTTCTCTTTACCTTTCAGTAATAACCTTCCTGCTCTAAATCAAAGGCTCCTGTTAATTCATTTGACCAGGCTTCACGCAGCCATGGCAACACAGATGAAAAAGCTTTTCATCAGTTCGTTTCTGCTAAATTAGCCATCGTTCAGGAGGTGGAAACAACCTCACCTCCTCCACTCTTCCTCACTGATGGCTCTTAATTAGCATTTGTCACCTGACCTGATTGCTGTGGAAACGCTTGCTGTCAGTTGATTATAAACTGTGACCTGGGTTTAAAGAGACGATTTCACTCAGCATCACTGATGGTTTTTGTGTCACTGCAGAGATTTGTGTGGCATGTCTGATGCCGCCATCATAGAGATGAATATTTGTGAACACAGCTGACCCGTGATGTGAGCACGGCCTGGGTTTAAAGATGGACATGTGAGGACAGACATGCTGTGTCCACGTCTCAGTCACACAGGCCCCGACCGTTTGGCAAGTGGTTGCTAGACGAAGCCCGTGGTCACCCGTTGACTGCTGCCATGATCTGCAGGAACACGCTACTAACACTACACAAAGAAGAACTGGAAATGGTGGATGCCTTTTTGTATTGATTTATACAACAGGAGCGATATGTTAACGTTGCTTTAATCAGTGCATATGTATATGAGACCTGGACCCTGGTTAGGCTTTAAAGACACAAGGAAACAGCATTATTAATAATTAATAGTACAAATACATGGAAACATTTCACAATAATCATTAATATAAGCAGAACCGCTCCAGAGATTACAGATTTGATTATGTAACATTTTATCTTTGCATTTAAGATCTGTGAAAGTTTTCATTTGTTTCATAAATTAATAAAAGATTCTGATTCTGATGTCAAAGGGATCCAGATCTGTGAAGTGTCACAGATGACAACCACATGATGTTTCAGTAACTTACAGTCGCTGTAAAAGCACGCCATGGTCTCGGTGCTACTGCTGAACCGTCAGTCTGATTGTGTGTGGCGGTTGCAGGTTACATTGGTTAGCTCACCCCGAACGTTCACACAGTGGAACTTCACAGGCAGTCGGGAGCGAACACTCCGAAATCGCTCATCCTGATGCTTTTACTTTGAAGGGGAACATCCTCTGTTTCCGGTCTGTGTCACACTTTTAGTCTCACTGACAAGTCGTTACATGTTGCCTTGACAACCAGTGGTTACCAAGGTCAGCCCTGACCTCAAACAACCAACCAGATCTGAACCAGGAAGTGTACGAGCCAGTGATGCTGCTGCAGGGTGAAGGTCCAGCACAGGTGGGTGGAGTGATGGTGCGTTCAGACTTCGGGTGGTGCAGTTACAGACAAACAGGCAAATCTCAGGAGTTAGTCAGTTAGTCTGACACCTGTCAGTCAGAAATGTAGGAGGAGCTTATGACTGAATATTCACAGGTTTGCACAGGTAACACGAACCCGTTACTATAATATTATTATAGTACTATATACTATATAATATTTTTTGTCATTTTAATCAGATGTGTCTGCAGCTCCGGCTCTCTTGCCTTTCCATACAGTCTGACCTCTGTCCTTTTAGTGACAGTATAGGTGAGTCCTGACAGTGGAGGTGTGTCTCCTCTTGGTTCTGTGTGGATCGTCTTTAATCGTTGAGGCTGGACCAGCACTTTCACCTAGGGCTGGGCGATATATCAAGTTTTTTAAAAATATCGATATATTTTTATACGAGATATAAGATGTGACCATATCCTTTATATCGATATATACGTTATAATTATAGTTGTGGAGCCACAAGTTTGCCTCTCTTTCGTCCACTTTTGTCTTTACGCAACGTTACTCCGCCTTGCCTCTCCTTCACTGAACACAACTCCCCCTCCTCCCCCATAGATTCACCTGCAGGCAGCGACAAGATGAACACGGCAAATCTCCGTTAACGAGTTACTGCGCATCGCTCCGTGCGTGGGGCTGGATGGCGTCAACGTGCTAATGAGCTAACCACGCTAATGAGCTAACCATGCTAACGACATGCAGCCCACAGGGGCTGCACAGCCTAAAATCCTTTCATTTTCTCAAAAGTTGACAGCCCGCCTTATGTATGAATTCTAGTTGTGCTTGATGACCGTGAACCGATTTTATGTGGAACACAGCGCTCAGCAATCTGTCAAAAAATGTTTTAGTACGACTTTGGTAAGCTACGGAGCTGCACCGCTTGATAGATTGTCGGAGCATTACGGCTACCGAGGAGCCTCGCGTAGTAATACGCACTGTGCTTCAACGTAATATTACCGTATTGTGTGTGTATAAGGACCATAAATGGCACCTGAAGCGGATTTCAAACTCCAGGCTGTCAGTCACACAGTAGAACTTGGGAACAGAGCAGCTGTGAAATCTGTCTTTGTTATTATGCTCAGCGTCTTTTAGTTTACATTTTGACTGCACAATTGTGAGCTTTTTGTTATGGACAAAAACAACATACTTTTCTTTTATTTACGGAGCATTATTTTTAATAAATGCTCATAATTTATTTTTGAGTAGTTTTTTTCATGTACATCTATGCTTTATGTTAATAAAAGTTCCTGTGTGACATCTGGGACACAGCTTTGACTAAGAGCTCTCTTTTTGTTGTTACTTCATGGCTTTAAAAAAATATCGAGATATATATCTTATATCGCCATCCAGCTAAAAAATATCGAGATATGAATTTTCGGTCATATTGCCCAGCCCTACTTTCACCTTTGACGTCCAGCAACAATAAAAACGTAACAGTGAGGCAGTCGGCCTGCTTCCAGCCTCTGATGTGGAGTGATTTGGATCGGCTCAGCATTGATGCTGGACGCCATCACCATTTATCGGAGTCATTCAGAGTCTGCAGAGTGTTCTGTGTGCTGACGTCAGCAGTCTTTGAAGAAGAGGAGCAGCAGTTTGACGTCTCAGTCTGAGCTGCAGACTTCAGGTTCCTGACAGCTCAGCGATGAAAGGTTGTGTTTGAGCATCGTGGTGATGTCACTATGAGGACAGCGAGCAGCTCGTCTTCCTCTCCGTCTCCGAGTTCTGCCATTAAAATTTGTTCATTCTAATGCATCAGCTGAACTCTGGCTGAACTGAGCTGTCGCCGCTTTAAAGGCACGTCTGATCAAACAGGAAGTCAGCTACAGCGAAGGCTGATGCAGAGAGATTTAATCTATATTTAATCTGATGAAGACAAGCGAGGAGGAGGAGGAGGACAACAACAACTTTAGTGCTGTGATAAACAGAAGTGACGAGAGTACTGACATTCAGGACTGAAGTAGAAGTACAGATACTAGTGTTTCAAATACTGTAATTAAAGTTGAAGTAGTGATACAACTTCTTTACTCAAGTAAAACTGAAAAAGTACGCAGCAGAGATGGCGCCCACAGAAGCCAAACATGTCCATCCAATAAGGGCACAGCTCAGAGCCGAGACCATGTGATGGTCCTACACCTCTCTGCATTTAATCAGTAGTTGTTATTAATCTCTGGTTCTGCCAGAGGTTTCTTCCTGTTAAAAGATATTTTTTCTTCTCCACTGTCACCAAAGTGCTTGTTCAAAGGGGTTGTCTGATTGTTGGGATCTCTCTGTGTTACTGTGGGTCTTTACCCATCTAAAGACTTTTTTTTTCATACGTGTTTTCAGAGTCTGAACCCATGATCAGCATAATGTGGCCTGTTCATTAAGAGGCTCATTACACGTCTACGAGTACATGCACCCAGCACAACATCCTTCCTCTGAATTCATGCAGTAATCAAGCCCATTCCCTTATGAGACAGGTGTTATACAGATGTGTAGCTGCTCTGTGTGTATGCACAGGTAGTGTTATGGCCTGACAATGTGCTCAAACTGGCACAAATGAGACGGGTTGTAGGTGAGGTCAGCCCTGAATTTACATGTTCACGTCACTAATTCCTTTCTTTGTTCCTCATCAGCGAGACAAAAACAGTGTTCTCCTGGAGTTGGAGTCCGACCTCAAGGGGTTACTCTGACCCTGAGGTTGTCGAGACCTCGAGGATAGCTCACTCCGGGTTCGGTCAGAGTTCAGCGACAGTGTCATATGATGCATTTGGAGGCGAGGCTCACAGCATAAAGGTCTGAGCAAAGGTGTGCTCAGATGTGTGCAGAGACCGGCACCATGGTTCGGTTCTTGCAGGTTTAAAGAATTGATCTGTCTGACGGCAACCTACAGGTCACCTCTCCCTGCTACTCCTCCTGCGCCTGATTTGCTATCCTCGCTGTTATTAAAGTGCTCGGCCACCGAGGTCCCACAAACGCTTTCAGCTCAGATAAAATTATTATTTTTATTGAGATGATTTTAAAAATCTACAAGTGAAGCAAAAAATTGGATCTCAAATAAGGAAATGTTTATATTTAGTTTATGTTAAAACTGCTCACACTCATACAGAGGTAGTGTCTTTAATCATTTTTTATTTATTTTTGTTGTTTTTTTAGGCACCACAAAAGTTTTAAATAAGATTGGATAAGTTTACAGTTTGAACACAGAGCACAGTGATGAATGATTAATTGTGATGATTATTGTTGTAAATGGTTCACAGTAACTGACTGCATTTCAACAGTGAAATACGATGAAACTGGGATTAAAGTGGAAGTTATTCACATTTTGTTTCTTTTGTTTTTAACATTTTCTGTCGTTTAGATTCATTCAGATGGAAAAATGTTTGACTTTGAGTTTCTTCTGCTGACCTGATCAATAAAACATCTTCTTCAGAACTGTGAGAATAATTGATTTTTTATTGGGAATCATCTTTAAACATGTTCACACTGTTTCCTAGTTTGATTTACTTCTTCTGTTTAACTCCTCCTCCTTGTTGAGTTGTATTACTCTGCTCTGATGAAGCTCTGATGATCTTTAACATTCAGGAGACCTGTGAGCGCCACCCATCAGCTGATTTGAGGAACCTGCAGGTCAGAAACAATCTGAGCTAATGAGTTTGAAGGAGGAACCAGCTGTTTGTCATGAAACACGTACTGTTTACATAAACTGTGACATCACAGCCAAAGGGTAGCTGCCTGTCTGTTTGTATGTGTGTTTGTTAGTTTTTGTTTGTGTCTATTTGTTTGTATTTGTTTGTTTGTTTGTATGTGTGTGTCCCATGAGCGTCGGCCTGACGATGAAGTTGCTGACATCAGTTGAGCTGTGGCTACAACTGTAGCTGCCTCCACCAGTGTGTGAATGTGAGAGTGAATGAATAGTGGTATTGTAAAGCGCTTTGGGTGCCTTGAAAAGCGCTATATAAATCCAATCCATTATTATTATTATTATTTTTGGCTGCTGGCTGATCTTGTCTCTTCCCCAGCTGTGGGAACCAAACCCTCAGCAGATTCTAATGAATAAAAGCTCACTGTGATCCTTACTTCCTGCTTCCTCTGAATATCAGAACCAGCAGCTCTTATCAGTCGCTCGATGGATCAATGATTTGTCCTTCTGTCAGGGTAAATCCATCCCATCACACCTGCGGGGTTTATTTTGAAATCTCCAGTTTGGTGTTGTGGTGACCTCTGCTGCTCTGAGGTCTGGAGGCTCAGCAGTGAGGATGAGGCAGTCTGACCTTCATCATCAGACACATGAAACTTCCTGTTTCAGTTTGTCGTCCATGCAATGATAATGACTTAATGCAAGGTTAATTAATGCAATGATAATGACTTAATGCAAGGTTAATTAATGCAATGATAATACAGATAATAAGTAACAGTGAAATAATTTGTTTAATCCCACAGTCGTAATTGTGAGGATTGGTTCTTTCAGCTTCACGCTGCGATCAGCTGACTCTCCTCTGAGGAAACATTTCTGCTGCAGTTTCATCGTTTTGGTCACTTCCTCCATTAAAGACTCTAAGGAGCTTGGAAAGAAAAGCATCTGGACTTCTTTAAATTGTTTGAAGACGTTTCAAATCTCATCCGAGAGGCTTCCTCACTTCTAAGGTCAAATGGTGGAGAGTCCCAGATCTGGTGGAGAGTCCCAGATCTAGAACTCTCCACCACGCTTTTCTTTCCAAGCTCCTTAGACTATGATGACTTGGATGACTGAGAACCTTCACAGTCCACTTAAGACTGTTTTTTAGCTTCCAGCTAATTCAGGTGTTTCCTCCCGTTTTGTTTGGTTTGATCAGACGAAGCTCTGCAGTCAAAACTGACACACCTGGCTCACCTGTGTGTGTTGACGACTTACCTGCTGCTGCTGCTTCCTGTGTCTCTCTGAGCGAGGTTCAGCACATCTGCACACAGCTGTGTCTCTGAGTGTTGAACAGCAGGAGGAGCCAATGGCTCGCTAACCGCTCAGATAATGAGCTCATGTCTGTATCTGCTCACAGACTCAAGACTCACACCTGGAGCCAGGTAACTCCCAGCAGGTTTCTACACTCTGGGAGGGGCTGGGTTACCTGGGGGGAGGGGCCGGGGTACCTGGGAGGGGCGGTCTGCACTGGGATTCCTGTTAGAGATCCTGTTACACAGCGTGATCGGCTTATCTGAGGTCTGTGTGTGAAAAGAAACTTCAGAGGTGAGCTCACGTTAGATACGACACAGCCACCTGTGAGCTCCCGAAGGTGTCCACAGGCACACCTGTCACTGGATCTGATGGATGGAGAACAGGAAGGTCATCGAGTGAACTCAGCTGCCCACACCAGGAGGCGAGGGGAGGCCCCAAGCAGCTGCTCAAGGTGTGACTGTTATCACGCAGATATTCCCCATCATTAGGATTTATGTCTTCATCACTCATGCTGCCTGTTTGAACTCACCTGACCCTTGACCTGCAGCAGGTCTGAAAGTGTGACATTATCAGGTGACATCATACCTCTAAAGCTTCATAACTGATGCTTCACCACCTGCTCAGCTTTTGTTTAAGATAAGATAACCTTTATTAGTCCCACATGTGGTCAAGGCAGAAAGTGGACACTACAGAGTTAAGAGCAGCAAAAATTAAGAAAAACAATAGAATTGTATAAAATAAAAAAGAATAAAATACTATGTTCCAGGCAGTGTAAACTAAAATGTTCGGATGTACGGTCCAAAGAATGTACAGAATAAAATCTAAAAATTTAATAAGGACATCTGTAAAAATATACATATATGTACGTAAACAACAGCATCAGAAATGCTCCAGAAAAATTGCACATTGTGCCCAGCAGTAATAGTTTCACCTGAGAATTGCTCATGTTGCATCAGATAAATTGCACTTTGTAATATTGTAAATCAGGGAGACTGGGCGAAGGCTATAAGGTGTATTAGATGTGTGTGTGTGTGTGTGTGTGTGTGTGTGTGTGTGTGTGTGTGTGTGTGTGTGTCTGTCTGCATTTGTGTGGTCATCTGTAAAGTCTTTATTGTGGAGTCTGACAGCATATGGAAGGAAAGACCAGCAGAGTCTCTCCGTCCCACATTGTGGGTGCCACAACCTGCCACTGAAGGAACTGCTCAGTACTGTCAGAGTCTCCTGCATGCAGTGGGAGATGATGTCCAACAGGGATGACAGCTTAGCTACCATTCTTCTTTCACTCACCACCTCCACTAGGTCCAGGGGGTATCCTAGAACAGACCAGAGAGCAGACCAGACCGTAAAAGATGACTGAGGCTACCACAGAGTCATAGAAGGTCTTCAGAAGTCGGCCCTTCACTCCAAAAGACCTGAGCCTCCGCAGTTACAACAGATACAACCTGCTCTGCCCTTTTCCGTAGAGAGCATTTATTGTTCAGATGAACACCAAGGTATCTGTAGCTATGTACAGCCTCAAATGAACTGAATTTATTCTTTATTGTTTATTTATTTTGCCAATTTTGTTTCCTCAGCTGAGATTAAAGTGTCGAATTATTATTATAAGAATCACCTCAAACACAGGTGGGAATGTTTGTGTTTGGTGCATCAGACTGAAGCTCAGACATGGGGGACAGAAAAGAACCAGCTCGGTGTTTTTCGCTCGGTCTCATTTTTTTCCCTTCTTAATCTCAAACAGCGCTGATGACGTCACAGAGACGGGCTCGTGCAGCAGTGTATCTGAGGGCGTTCTCACACAGGTGAACCCCGCGCGTTCTCACGGCGCTGATAACGGGAGTGCTGCAGGGCGTGCCCCCCCGGTCCTCCCCACGGTGTGCAGAGACATTGTCGCGTGAACGGAGTCCAGAGAGGAGGAGGTGCGTGCGGGCACGAAGGTCTTTGTACACAGGCAGCAGCCGAGGGTGTGATCTGCAGACACGTCACCGTCAGAGCCGCCATGGACCGGAACCAGGACCTAGACCGGAACACGGCCGCGGGCACGCGCTGCGAGCCCGGCTCAGCCTCCGAGGGAACGCGGATCAGCGCGCAGGACTGCCACGAGCTGCTGAGCAGAGCCAAGCGGGACCGCGCAGAGGACGAGCAGGAGCGTGTGTACAGCTACATGAGCGCGCATTACCTGGAGGTGCTCCGTGCTCCCGCGCTGTACGGCCGTCTGAGCGCTGCGGAGCGCGCACTGATCTTGAGCAGGAGGACGGAGTGGGCGGGGCTAGAGGCGGGGGAGGGGGTTCTGGCGGTGGCGGAGAGTGGGGAGGAGGCGCGCGGCCCGCGGCGCGTGCTGTTCCTGCACCCGAGTGCGCGGCGCTGGGAGGAGCTGACCCGCCTCCCGGAAGAGGCCCCACCCACCGGCTCTGGAATGTGCACTCTCTTCAATTACCTGTTCGTGGCGGGCGGTCTGCGGGGGGGACAGGCCCAGGACAGTGTGCTGTGTTTCGACCCGCTGAGCGGGCGCTGGAGTGGCGTGCGGCCGCTGAGCGAGCCGCGCTGCCAGCTGCGACTGGTGGGTGTGGACGGGCTGCTGTACGCGGTGGGCGGGGGCTGCCTGCTGAGTGTGGAGCGCTACGACCCACGCGCCGACAGGTGGAGCCATGTGGCGCCACTGCCCAAAGGCTCGTTCGCGGTGGCGCATGAGGCCACGGCGTGCGACGGCCAGCTGTTTGTTTCGGGGGGGTCGCTCTTCTACCGCCTCCTGCGCTACGACCCCCGCCGCGATGAGTGGGAGGAGTGCCCGTTCAACGAGAGCCGCCGCCGCTCCGCCGACATGGTCGCGCATCGCGGCCTCGTTTACCGCTTCGACGTGGACCGCGAACGTGCCGAGGTCAGCGTGCACAGGTACAGCACAGTGGTGAAGGTGTGGCTCGAGGCCGCCACTTTTCCGCTGGAAAACACACTGCCATTCCGATGCGCTGTGCTCGGTGACCGGATCTACTGCGTCAACCGCAGCCGCACGCTGCAGTTCCACATCGGCGAGGAGGAGGCCGGCTTCCTGCCCGAGGCCCTGCCAGCCCCCACCGGGGCCCGGGGCAACCTGGTGCCCTTTGTCCTCAGCCTGCCCCAGAACACTCTTGCCTCTGATCATGGATCACAGACCATGACCTCTGACCCTGGCATTTAAGATCTGCAGTCGGGCTGCTTGGCCTCTCCTTGTCGTCGCTGTGCCTTCTTGTTCCTAACTTTGACGATGAGAATGTTTCCTGCGTGTGCATGGGTGGCGGTGGGCCGAGCTGGGACTGTTTTTATTCGGACACTTCCTGTTTGGTTTGTGACCGTCAGAGAGGATGCTGCTGCTCGTGAGGAGCTGAAGCGTGTGTTTAGAGTTATTGATGTCGGACTTTGATCATGGCTCCTGATGCTGCATGTCGATCAATAAAGCAGAAATCTGAGTGAACGCGAGTGTGTGTGTTTCATGTGACATCATCACCTGTCAGGAGGAAGGACACATTAGTAAACATTGATGTGCAAAAACCTATTTCATCTTACTAAGTAGTACTGAAGTTCATTTTCACTCTGCTGATAGACTCAATAACTTCACATATTATTCCAATATGGAAGTTAATGTAAAGTTAACTGTGACACACTTTTGAGCTGTTTAAAATGTTTTTGATGCTTGACGTTAACAAACATCCTGAGAGAGCTCCACACCCACTAAATGCGGAACAGGGAAATTAATAATAATAATAATGACAGTAATAAATATTTGCTCTCAGCAGCAAAATCTTGTTAAATGTGATTTAAAACCATTATGTTTAAGGAATTTAATTCTGAATCATTTTAACTGAAGTCAGAGGAAAGCTGCTGCAGCAGGTTCAGTCTTTGCATCCAAATATATATATTAAATCTGGGTTTATACAAGCAGTCTGAGCACAAACAACAATATTAATTTTAATTATTAGAGCCTCACAGACAGAGTACAGTAAGACTGTGTCATTAAAACAGCACCCTGAGTCGGGCTCACGCTGACAGAGAAACAGGAAACGCTGGTTGGAGAGCAGCTGAAGATGGAGGTAAAGACAGATTATTGATCATCAGAGCAATGTCTGCATTCATGCTGAGCGTATCCTCAGCGAGGGCGTTCCATGACAGGCTGTTTAATGAAGGGTGCAGTTTGTTATTCATCACACTTATACAGCTATGTATGTGTGTGTCTCAGACTGCTGCAGCTCTTTCTGCTGACGCTGCAGATTTTGAAGCAGCAGTGAGAGGAGACTGCTCACAGAACTGATCTGAGACTGATTCCAAAAAGCAGCTGCACAGACTCTGAGCTGATGAAGGCTGAGGATGAACTTGCTGCTGATTCACAAGTGTGCAGAGGTCGGGCCGATGTAGAGAGAGCAGGAAGGGCAGCAGCCATCATTTCAGAGTCTGCGAGGGCCTGATCCCCTCCACCCTTCAATTGAGTCCTCTGCCGCTTTCGCATCATCTGGCTGCGCAATCTCAGTGCTCTTTGTCTAAGTCACAAGTTAAATCAAAAAAAAAAAATCTTTATCCAGAGTAAACCTGCTGTCGTGTCCTCTAATGGAGAGAGGCGTTCATGACTAAAATACAGGGAGTGCAGAATTATTAGGCAAATGAGTATTTTGTCCACATCATCCTCTTCATGCATGTTGTCTTACTCCAAGCTGTATAGGCTCGAAAGCCTACTACCAATTAAGCATATTAGGTGATGTGCATCTCTGTAATGAGAAGGGGTGTGGTCTAATGACATCAACACCCTATATCAGGTGTGCATAATTATTAGGCAACGTCCTTTCCTTTGGCAAAATGGGTCAAAAGAAGGACTTGACAGGCTCAGAAAAGTCAAAAATAGTGAGATATCTTGCAGAGGGATGCATCACTCTCAAAATTGCAAAGCTTCTGAAGCGTGATCATCGAACAATCAAGCGTTTCATTCAAAATAGTCAACAGGGTCGCAAGAAGCGTGTGGAAAAACCAAGACGCAAAATAACTGCCCATGAACTGAGAAAAGTCAAGCGTGCAGCTGCCAAGATGCCACTTGCCACCAGTTTGGCCATATTTCAGAGCTGCAACATCACTGGAGTGCCCAAAAGCACAAGGTGTGCAATACTCAGAGACATGGCCAAGGTAAGAAAGGCTGAAAGACGACCACCACTGAACAAGACACACAAGCTGAAACGTCAAGACTGGGCCAAGAAATATCTCAAGACTGGTTTTTCTAAGGTTTTATGGACTGATGAAATGAGAGTGAGTCTTGATGGGCCAGATGGATGGGCCCGTGGCTGGATTGGTAAAGGGCAGAGAGCTCCAGTCCGACTCAGACGCCAGCAAGGTGGAGGTGGAGTACTGGTTTGGGCTGGTATCATCAAAGATGAGCTTGTGGGGCCTTTTCGGGTTGAGGATGGAGTCAAGCTCAACTCCCAGTCCTACTGCCAGTTTCTGGAAGACACCTTCTTCAAGCAGTGGTACAGGAAGAAGTCTGCATCCTTCAAGAAAAACATGATTTTCATGCAGGACAATGCTCCATCACACGCGTCCAAGTACTCCACAGCGTGGCTGGAAAGAAAGGGTATAAAAGAAGAAAAACTAATGACATGGCCTCCTTGTTCACCTGATCTGAACCCCATTGAGAACCTGTGGTCCATCATCAAATGTGAGATTTACAAGGAGGGAAAACAGTACACCTCTCTGAACAGTGTCTGGGAGGCTGTGGTTGCTGCTGCACGCAATGTTGATGGTGAACCTCGGAGTTCACATCACGCAGGACCTGTCATGGTCCTGTCACATCAACACCGTGGTGAAAAAGGCCCGTCAGCGTCTCTACCACCTCAGACGCTTGAGAGACTTCCAACTGCCCTCCAAGGTGCTCAGGAACTTTTACTCGTGCACCATAGAGAGCATCCTGGCGGGAAACATCTTAACCTGGTTCGGGAACAGCACCATGCAGGACAGACGAGCTCTACAGAGGGTTGTGCGGTCAGCTGAGTGCACCATCCGCTCCGAGCTCCCTGACCTGCACTCAATCTACAGCAGGCAGTGCTGGACCAAGGCCAGGAAGATCGTGAAGGACCTCAGCCATCCCAACAACAGACTGTTCTCTCTGTTGAGGTCAGGAAAGCGATTCCGCTCCCTGAAGACCAACACAGAGAGACTGAGGAGGAGCTTCTTCCCGCAGGCGATACGGTCTCTCAATCACACCACCACACAGTATTGACCCACACATACAGTTCTTACACACACACTGGACATTCTGGACATTGTTTTCACTTCATCACTTAAATCACTTTAAGCATATTTGCACTGCACAAGACATAATGTGGATTGCACAACACTGGACATTATATTCTTCATTTCCGGTTAATACTTGTACAGCTGCTGTTATTGTGTATATATTTATTTACATTTATATTTATATTTTTTCATACATTCTTATATAGTTCTATATTGTGTATTTTGTTGTACAGTTATTTTATTTTCAACTTTAATTTATATATTTTATCTTATTCTTTCCCAGTTAAATTTACCCTTCATTCTAATTTGTGTTGTACAGTTATTTCATTTTTAACCTTAATTTATATTTTATTCCTTCCTAGTTAAATTTACCCTTTTTAATTTTTCATATTTATTTCCTATCTTATTCATAGCCTTTTCCTTTTTTGTTTTCTTTAGGTCACGAGCAGTTGTCCAAGCATTTCACTACATATCGTACTGTGTATGACTGTGTACGTGACAAATAAAATTTGAATTTGAATTTGATTTGAATTTGAACAGATCAAAACACTGACAGAATCCATGGATGGAAGGCTTTTGAGTGTCCTTGCAAAGAAAGGTGGCTATATTGGTCGCTGATTTGTTTTTGTTTTGTTTTTGAATGTCAGAAATGTATATTTGTGAATGTGGAGATGTTATATTGGTTTCACTGGTAAAAATAAATAATTGAAATGGGTATCTATTTGTTTTTTGTTAAGTTGTCTAATAATTATGCACAGTAATAGTCACCTGCACACACAGATATCCCCCTAAAATAGCTAAAACTAAAAACAAACTAAGAACTACTTCCAAAAACATTCAGCTTTGATATTAATGAGTTTTTTGGGTTCATTGAGAACATGGTTGTTGTTCAATAATAAAATTATTCCTCAAAAATACAACTTGCCTAATAATTCTGCACTCCCTGTACAAAGAGGACACTCTGAAAACACTCTGAGACTTCTAACAATCAGAGAACAATAAGAAACATGACGCACAAGGGCATCAGTGAAATCATCCAGAGGGGCACCACAATCATTTTTTTTTTCAGGACCCGTCTTTGATATCGTGTACACACTTAAACAGAGACATCAAAATAACTGGGAAATAAAATTTGGATGTCATCAGCAAACTTCCTGAAAATCATCAGCAAGTGCGATGAAAACAGAGTAGGACCCAAAGCAGAGACCCGTTGTACACCACAGGAAACACAGGCTGAGGAAGAGGAGGATTTCGCGATGGCTACAGAAAACAGCCTTTCTGACAGACATGAGCCTTCAGGACCAACAGCATGCTCCAGTTTAGATGAATGAATGTATGATCACCACAAGAGTCCAAAGCAATCTAAAAAACACATGCAAGGACATTTTTGATAATAGGCTTCAGCTGGTACATTTAATAAAGCATTTAATAAAAGTAAATTATAATAAAATATACTGTACTATATCCCTGGCCCAATAACGTGGAGCGATTCATTAAGAAGACGACAGGGGAGGATATCTGGAATGGAATTAGAAGCTCTTAAATAAGAGATTACTTCCTTTAAAACAAAGAAATGTCCCAGGCTCAAACAGCAGTGTTTAGGAGGTAAGAACAGGCCCAGCACAGCCTGTTAAAGCACAGATTTTATTCATTCTCACTAAGCACAGAAGAAGCCTCCACAGGAACAGTCACAGGTTTGGACACAGCCAGGGCAGTAACGGCTGCCATTAGTGAAACAAAGAGTTGTAACATGAGGTCTGTCTGTCTCTCTTCCTCACTGTAATGCGTTTGGAGACAACGACAATGATGCAACTCTAGATTAAATTTGGCACTCAGGAAACAGGAAGCAGAGCTCAGGCGCTCACAGCCAAATCATGCTGAGAAACCGCAATGCCACAAAGCTGCTGATGAGCCTGTTTTATAGTTTCACACTTCAGTCATTCACACAGCTTTATCAGCACACATCTGTTTAACCCATTGCTGTAAAGTCACTGTGTGCACCAGGGGGAGCATCTACACTGCGATAAAGAGACAGGAGGATCCAGACGTGTGAAGGAGCTGCTGGTTTCACTGGAAATGCAGATATTATGTGGACTCGGTGTCACTTTATGACATCCTGCTCTGTGTGAGGCGCCTCAAGTCCTCACAATCATAACTGACTCTTTCATCTGCTCCAGCAGTGGATTTCAAATGGAGACATAAGGGAGAGGCAGCACGAATGCAGCTCTCGGTTTCTGAACTGGT